>NC_028637.1:77071900-77105960 GCF_001406875.1 Solanum pennellii | reverse complement strand
CATAATTTTTTTTAAAAGAAATATTTTTAAAAAGTATTTCGAATTTTAAAATTCTTTAGTTTTTTCGTCAACCCCTACCCCCACTCCCACCCCCCCCCAAGCGACCCCGTCAAAATTTTTATTCTTAAAAAAATGTTTTGAAAAAAATTCTTGAGTCAAATCTCAGTGTCGGATTTTGGATGGTCATTGAGATCTTGTCCTAGTTTAGATATTGGGGTCGAACCTATATCAATTATCGAAGTTGATTGTTGAATCCGAAATTATTTTCCTAAAGAGTATTTTCTTAGTCTCAAGCAAAAAATAAATGATACTTTCTAAAAACTATTTTTTATTCACTAACCAAACATTAAAAAATATTTTGTACTCACCAACCAAACATGAGAAAATAAGTAGGAAATCCACTTAATTTCCGAGAAATTTTTTCTATGGAAAACATTTTCCTTCAACCATCTCCAACCCTAGTCTAGTTTACTCTCTATTCTCTATATTTGAAAAGTAAAATAGAGAATTCCCTCTTCAATCACTCTCTATTTTACCCTCTACTCTCCAATCATGGAGAGTTGAATAGTAGTTCTCCAAATTTGAAAAACTATTATTTATAGTCTCTATTTCACTTGTTGAATATTATATCATTATTTCTATTATTTTTATAATTACCATATTATTTTTGTATGTAAGACTATTAATTAAATCTCGGATATTCGTAATTGTTTTAAAAAGTAATATACATTTTATAAAATACATTAATTAATATATACTACTTTCATCTCGAATTAATAATATTTTATTTTTTTAATTTTCATTACTTTGTGATACAATTTGATGTTATTATTAATTTTCACTATAATGAATGCACACAATTTAAATGACAGGATACAAATTTTAATTTAAAAGTACAATACACAACATAATAATTTAAATTTAATATAACAATACAATATAATAAATAACATAACAATTTTAAAAATCACAACAATAATTTAGTAATTCGGCAGTTCATTTCTAGATTTAACAGTATTCAAAAAAGGAAGTATTTAGTGTATGATCTAGAGAAATTGTGATTGTGTTTGTCGATTTTTTAAAAATTATTCATAGTTATTTTTTAGAAACTTAGAATAAAATATAATTTAATATTAAATAAACAATTTTAAAAAATTAAGTTTTCTATAACAAGGAAATAATATTGGATGGTTATTAAAGAAATAAAAAATTTATATTAAGAAATAAAATAAAAAAAAGAAATAATAAGATAATATTGTAGAGAGAGAAGAAAGTTCCTTTTTTTTAGAGATTACTTCTTACCAAAAAACAGCCTTTTATCTTTCACTATTTATCATTTCCGTCAACACACCTCTGCTTCCGGTCAGCGCCATCCCACACTCAGGCGACTGGAGTGTCTCTTATGTTTACGTAAGTTTTTCTTCCATTTTTCTTTTCATTTGTAATTATAAGTAGAAACCCTTGCTTTTGTTAGCTAAAGATATAGTTTAGATTTATATACGACATTATAAGCTGTTGTTTGAAAGAGATCATAAAAATATTCACAGGGAAAGTTGGCCTTAACATGTACGACTTGAGCAACAGAAGATTTTATTCAATGGTTTCACTGTGGTTTTTCATTGTTTATAGTATTTTAAATTACAGGGTACGACTCCTTGCTTTGATTTACCCATGCAAGGAGTATATGTTTTCAGGAGTTTATTGTACAAATTTGAATTCTAACTATGAAAATTGTTGCATCTATTTGTTTGCTTGACTTTTCCCAATCCACTTGTGAAATTCAAAGAGAACATACTTCACTTCATCAATTTGGGGAATCTTAGTAACCCCTGAAAATTTCCACCTTTCAAACAATTGCACAAAGGGATGAACTTTCATGACTATAGTTGTCATGACATATAAAAGTTATACAGCTAGGAGAAGAAGGCACAAAGCTTGGAATGTTACTCCTCTTGCTTTTCTGTGGGTCATCTGGTAGGATAAAAATAGGAGAGATTTGAAGGAGTGGAGGTGAGTTTCACTCAATTGAGGAGTAGTCTTCGATCCCTTATAGTTTTTCTGATGCACCCATGTAACTCCTGTTTGTATAGAGGATTGAGCGTCTTTTGGAGAAAACCATATTCTGTAGGTTTCTCCTTCCTGTATATGGCCAACTTTTGGACTTGCTCCATTTTCTGGCATGATCTTGGCCTTGTTTGATTGAAAACCCCTAGTTTACTTTAAGTGAAATTCATCCAAGATTCCTTCAGTTGGTAGTTTCCAGATTTGGGGTTCGAATTCGTTGAATTAATTTTTGGTTCATCTTCATTAAATTTTGGCATTTGCACTATGCCTCCTATGACTTTTAGCTTTGTGCACAGTCAAAAAGGATGACTTATTTCTTAATAGTCAGACATGAATTGAATTCTTGGGGTGTTTAAGTCCATTTAAATTTGTGTTGATCTCACGTTATGACAACATAAATTCATCTAGATCTCTGCATATCTTTTTGGTTAAGTAGCTAATGATTATTTTTGGACCTTCCTTTATTTTCCCAATATCTAAGAGAAGAGGGAATGGGAGAACGAAAACCCTGTTCATCTTTGCATTTGCCGAAGTTTCTTATTCAAAAAACGTAGCTCCTTGACTGCCCATATAATGGCCCCAAAATCAGTTTCTTCCTTTACTAACAAAGAACATGTCTCCTTCGGCATTTTGATGCCATTTCCTTTCCAAGGACGTGTTCATGTACTACTGTCGTTGCCAACTGCCCCAAGGGCAATGAGAAGATATCTTTTTCCTTAAGGTGCTACTTTACCGATTGTTTCTGAGTGGGTTAACTATTACTAAGTTTTTGACTGAAATCCACGTCCAGTGAGGAAGACAAAGAGCCTATATTATTTGAGTGTATACTAGATGTGAAGGCTGAGACGAGCAGAAGTGTGGATTTTGATATAATCTTTCTGTTCACACATCTCTCCACATCCATCACCAGGATTTCGGAAGTAATGAAATTCAACTCTCCGACAGTATATGATATTTCTATGAACCATTAAGTTGGTTCTTAGTGTTATTGTTGAGTTGATTCTTAGTGTTACTGTCGGAAAATCAACACAAAAAGGCCAAGGTATCACTAAAAGTCTTGTAAATTCACGAGGTGTTAAAACTTAAACAAAGCATTAAAGGAATGTGAAAACACTCGTAAATAAAGTGAGTTTTTAAAATTGAACAGGGAGAATTCGACTTTTTTGAGAACAAGAAATTTTATATGTTGGATGTGGATGATGATGACTACTATAGTTAGCCTATTTATAAACACTAAAGCTAGCTGCTGGGCTCCCTTTCCCGCTTGACTGCTTTCTACTAGATTTCCTCCATCATTCTTGTATATTTGGATCAATGCCTAATATCTTATGCTTGATAGGCGGATGGATTGGCTGAATCCTTAATTTTAGTGGTTGGATTATCTGACGAAGAAACACTCATCCCGTTCACAATCTGTGAGAACTTAGTTGTTAACTAGTTCCTCCAACTGTTAGAGCTTCCTTGAACTTGGTCAAATGCGGTGACCCTCACATACCATGCTAAATTGAGTTATAGCTGTCTCTTGAATTTATCTTCTTGGACAGCCCATTCTCGGCATGATCTTTGCCAAAGAACTTCTTAATTGACTGGCCAAGCCCATTTTAGGCCTAATCCATCACTATGAAGATGATTATAGTTCTGCAGCAAACTAGCTTCAAAGGATTTGGTTTTTGACTTGGATTTTGATCCTTAAGTTGATTTGTGTCGAATCTTGGCATTCACAATAGGAAAAGAAGAACTAAGTTCCCAATTATAGTAATTATGATTCCAAATTCTTTTCAATCAAGGACCTATGAAAAAGGCAAAGAAAATCTAGCAGAACGATAAGGAAGGGATGAAAAAGATCTCTGTTTATACAGTTCTAAATATCTACTTATTTTTTTGTAAGCACACTATTTAGTAGTATTTACTTTAGTATAACAATTTTTGGTGCTTTAAAGAAAATCTTTTATATTAATATCTTTTGCAGGCTAATGGTGTGAAAGTGTATAATCAACCAAAATCTGGAGAAGAATAGCGGGTGACTTGGTGGAGTTTTTAACAGTCAGCGAGCTGTGTATATCCTACTCTATAGTTGAAGAATATCTGGAGATATAGGATTCGTTACAGCACAATTTAAATCTCTGACCAAAACAGCAATGCTCGAGAAGGAGAGGATTGAAGAAGAAGAGGCTGTTGTAAGCTCATTAATCCTACTTCTGATACGTGTTATTGTAACTTTCCTTTTTGGTCCTATTTGTTATTGTGGGCCTTCAAGAAGGTTACCGAAGGGAGATTGTCTCGGATTCGTTTTTTAATGTTTCTTGCTACTTCCTATCATTAGTTCTGGACAGAATCAGATTGAATTTAAAAGCAAAACGATCATAGGCATAGTTGTTATTCTTTTTGAATATGAACCTCCTCTTGTGAAGAAAAAGTGTCTTTAAATTCTCTTAGGCTGATTGTGGGAAAGAAGATAATCAACAAAAAGATGGAGCTGAAATTATTGTTGATGTAATGGCTTCAACAGTCACTGAACAATGTGCATGCTCCCCTGAAGGTGGTGAAGATTTGTCCGTAGATATGGGGTGCTCTTCAGCTCAACTTAAAAGTCAGTCGGAACCACCACTAGCTGAAGAAAAGAGGAGTGAAGAGCGAGAGACCATTGTAATTCATTAGTTCTACTTCTCAGTGTATACACTCTTTTTACTCTGCCACTTCACCGAACTTGTCATTCAAATAGTAGAGTTTTAAGTACAGATGATAAAAGGAGATCCAGTTTTGAATTTGTGTTTAATTGCAAACTTTTGTTTCTTTTGACAATAGTTAGAGCTAAAATAGATGCAAATATTAAGTTGTTCCTTTCATAAACTATTTAGTAAGCATAATTACTAGTTTTGTGGTTACTTTTTAGTATAAATTTGCTTATGGTATTTTCAAAAGTTCTTTGTCAATGGATCTCTCTAGGGTAATGGTGAGGAAGGTTATAATCACGAGCACTAAGTGATGATGTTGTGGTGGTGCCTTCAACGGACAATTAAATCTGGTTGTCCAACAGTGAAGTTGAAGAAATGCCCATACAGATGGGGAGCTTTGGGTTCCACTTCAACTTTTACCAGACAAGCAGTATTTAAAAGAAAGAACAAAGATAAAGATGTTGGGGATAAGAAATGACCCTTAGGCCTAACTCAACCCCAAAAAAACTATCTCAAGAAGCGAGGATTGCTCGAAACGACCACCTATTTGAGATGCTTAATACTCTTCTGCTCGCCGAAGACTGGACATTTGGAGGAATATAACATGGGACCCAACCTTTCATAAACCAAGAATTACATGCTCATGACTGGACATCTAGGGGCTTAACATAAGGGTCCAACATTGGGTAAACCAAACATATGATTGAGTATGGCTCTAATACCACGTGGGAAATAAAGTCGCATGAAAGAATGTGGAGAGAAAGCTTAGATTGATTATTGCCTTAAGCCATTTGGGTGTTTAAATAGTGAAGTACACCTATTCTAAAACGGGAAAGAAAATTAAGATTACTGTTTATTAATATCGATTTCTTGGCATAATTGTAGGAGTAAATTGATATAGTATTGATGGTAATTGATTATGTAATATTTCTTTCCTTATTTAGTCGTAGGACTTATTGTATAAGTACCCATTCTCATGTGATGGAAATTCATCAAGTAGTAGAAAGAAGCGTTTTCTTCTCCTTGAAGTGCTCATGGTATTAGAGCCATTGCTGCCTTTTTGAGGTGAGTTATCCTCGCTTGCATCACTAGGGTTCCCTTTTTTTAGAGTGGTAACTTTTCATCTATATATCCACATGTATGCTACATCAAAAAATGTATTCCCCCCCTAAAAGTATTACCGTCTATATCATTGGATTCTGTTATGAAGTGAAGATCAATGTAGCAAAATTATGGAGAGGTGGGGATTCGATATCGGAACAAGGCTACAGTAGTAACTGAATTTTGGAAGAAGTAACTAACATTAGAAAGGAATGGCTAGGATTTAATGGGAAGCAATGGCGAGGATGATGCCACGTAGATTGAAGGTGGTTATATTATAGTGGTTAGAGGAGAGAGAAGGATAACTAATTTTTGGAAAAGTCACGTTTCTTTCCTTTCTGCTTCTCACGTTTCTTTCCTTTTTGCTTCTCTGTTTCTCTTCTATCTTTTTCTTTCTCTGTACTTCCTTTTGTTCTCATCCTTCTTCTTCGTTTCTCATTTACAGCTTTTCTATGGAGGTTATGAAGTTCTTAGTTGATAGTTCATTACGTGTAATTGAGACTTCCGATTATCAATAAAGTTGGTTTGGTTTCTCTGATTTCCAATTCAAATTGTAAATTGAATTTGTGATCCTATTAAGGTCATAACAATTGGTATCAGAGCCTTCGAACCTGTGTGATGGCTGAGGGTACACGCTGGAAGATTACAGAGGATAAGCTAACAAGACACGATGAAATGCTAGCCGATCTGCTGAATTCACAAGAGGAAGTACGTCATGCTATAACTGGAATTCAAGGAACACTGGACTTAATTTTGGAGAGATTGGGAGTGTTGGAGAGAGCTTAGGTGGTTCCGAATGAGGGAGCAGGTTTACTACCTATTCCGAATGTGGATAATCGCAACAGAGCTCAGCCGAATGCAGTGACGTTACCTAGGTGGGAGTTACCTTGTTTCGCAGGTCAGGAACCGAAGGTGTGGATCCGAAAGTGTGATAGATTTTTTACACAGTACAGAGTGGGTAATGAACAGAGGGTAGAAATGGCTGCGTTGTATTTGACTGATGCAGCGGAAGTGTGGTATCAGTCAATGGTGTTAAGTGGAGGAATACCGAATTGGATTGAGTTTAAAGAGGATTTGATAAGTAGGTTTGGGGAAATTGTAGTGAGTGATGTGGTGGAAGAATTTAATAAATTACAACAGATCGGAACTGTGGAAGAGTTTTTAGAACGATTTGATGATCTAAAAGCTCAAATGCTTATACGAAATCCGGCTTTGAATGAAGCTCACTTCCTATCTAGTTTCATTGGAGCACTAAAAGAGGAGATCAGATTAGAGGTGAAAATGTTCAAACCGAGGACATTGAAGGAAGCTGTAGAGAAAGCGAGAATGAAGGAAATGGCAATTGAAGCTGGCCGAAGGTGAAACAGAGTAGCAAACCGAGTGTTGCCGGGAGCTGTGCAAGGAGTAGGAAAAACATCTACTGCAATGGTTAATCGGAATGGACCTTATCGGCTTACTCCTGAGATTTACGAGTTTAGGAAGTCGAATCACTTGTGTTTCCGATGTGGAGAGAAATATGGGCCGGGACATATTTGCAAAGTAAGGCAGTTGAATTATTTGACTGGTTTCGTTGAGGGTGATAAAGAAGGTGATCAAGTTTCAGAATTGGATGACAATGAAGACATTACCATTGAAGGAGTAGTTGAACAGGAGGTACAACAGGCTGTTTGTTTAAATGCATTGACAGGCCATAATATGGGAGAAAATACAATTCTGGTGGGAGGAACTGTAAAGAAGAGACACTTGGCAATACTAATTGATTCGGGAAGCACTCATAGTTTCATCGACAAGCACACATTAGCTGCATCGGGTTACAAGCCTCAGCCTTGTTCGCCTGTACGAGTAACAGTGGCGGATGGTAATTACGTAATGTGTAATTCTCATTGTAGAGGGTTTTCGTGGAAAATGCAGGAAAGAATTTTCATGGAAGATTTGCTCATTATTTCTTTGGGAGGCTGTGCTTTGGTGTTGGGAAACGACTGGATGAAGAAACATAATCCGACTAAGTTTGATCATGAGAGAAAGTGTGTGACTGTAGGAAGGAAGGCTAATAAGTTGGTGCTGCCAGGAATAGCAGGAGAAGGAAGTTTGAATATGCTATCTACTGGATCAATGCGAAAAATGTTGAAGAAAGGTCAAGTTATAGTTGCTCATCTTTTTATGATGAACATGATAAAAAACAGTGAGGATGAAGTAATTGAAGAGGGACTGCAGGAAGTGTTAGATAAATATGGGGACATCTTTGCGGAACTAAAGTCTTTGCCACCGAAGAGATTGTTTGATCATGTGATACCCCTCAAACCAGGAGCTGTACCTGTCAGTTTGAGACCCTATCGGTATAATTTCCATCAAAAGAATGAGTTGGAGAAGCAAGTAAAAGAGATGTTAAGCAGTGGAATCATACAGGCTAGTCAATCACCTTATTCATCACCGGCATTGTTAGTAAAAAAGAAGGATGGTACCTGGAGGTTCTGTGTCGATTATAGAGGGTTAAATGACTTGACCATTAAGGACAAGTATCCAATACCAATTGTTGATGATTTGTTAGATGAACTGCATGGAGCGTCGATATTTTCTAAGGTGGATTTGAGAGCTTGGTATCATCAAATTAGGATGAAGATGGAAGATGTACACAAGACTGCATTTCGTACTCACATGGGCCATTATGAGTTTCGAGTAATGCCCTTCGGAATCACTAATGCCCCAGCAGCATTTCA
Organism: Solanum pennellii; assembly: GCF_001406875.1. NCBI lineage: Eukaryota > Viridiplantae > Streptophyta > Magnoliopsida > Solanales > Solanaceae > Solanum > Solanum pennellii. The sequence goes on along the minus strand of NC_028637.1, from coordinate 77,097,403 downwards.
AGCCTTAATGAACCAGATTTTTCGATCGTTTATCCGGAAGTTTGTCTTAGTATTTTTCGATGCTATACTAATCTATAGTAGAAAACATTTACAGCATTTGCAAGTGGTGTTTAATATTTTGAGAATGAATTTGTTGTTTGCAAAGAGATCTAAATGTTCTTTTGGTCAAGCTAAAGTGGAGTACTTAGGCCATGTTATTACTAAGGAAGGGGTGACTACTGATCCTCATAAGATTCAAGCTATGGTGGATTGGCCTAGACCCAAGACTTTACGGGCTCTAAGGGGGTTCCTTGGTTTAACCGGCTACTATCGAAAGTATGTACATAATTATGGAACGATCAGCAGGCCACTCACTGATTTGTTAAAGAAAGAAGCCTTCAAGTGGAATAGTGAGGCTGAAAATGCATTGGAAGTCTTAAGAAAGCTATGACGACTACACCGGTGTTGGCTCTTCCTGATTATACTCAAGAATTGTGGTGGAAATTGATGCGAGCCATGGGGGTATTGGGGCTGTGCTAATGCAACAAGGGAAGCCAATTGCGTTCTTTAGTAAAGTGTTGGCTCTTAAACATCGAGGTAAATCGATTTATGAAAAAGAGTATATGGCTCTACTTAATGTGGTGGACAAGTGGAGACATTATTTACATTTTAAACACTTTGTTGTTAAGACTGATCATCACAGTTTGAAATACTTGTTAGAACAACGAGTGACTTCGGCTATACAACAGAAAGATTTAACAAAATTGTTGGGTCTTGGTTATGAGGTGCGTTACTAAAAGGGCGCCGAGAATAGAGTGGCTGATGTTCTATCTAGGCGACAAGAAGGATTGCAAGCAGACGAGATTTCGGAGGTAGGATTATTGATGGCTGTGAGTATGATCACGCCCATGTGGATCCAAGAAATTATGCACAGCTATAGTGAGGATTCGTTTGTTCAAGAGTTAATGACCTTGTTATCAGTAGACACACACGGGCCTAGTTTGTGGCATAATGTTAATGGTGTTTTGAGGCGTAAAGGCAAGGTTTATGTGGGTTCTCAAGGGCCTTTACGGCAGCAGCTCATTTCCAATTTTCATGATACTCCTTTGGGTGGGCATTCGGGTCAGTTAGGTACTTTGAAGAGATTAACTCAATATTTCTATTGGCCTAAAATGAGGACTATGTTGAATGACTATGTGGCTCAGTGTGAGGTTTGTCATCGTAACAAAGATGACAATGCAGCATATCCGGGTTTACTTCAACCTTTGCCTATTCCGAATCAAGCTTGGAGTCATGTTAGCATGGATTTTATAGAGGGGTTACCAAAGTCTCAGAATAAAAGTGTGATCTTGGTGGTGGTTGATCGTTTTACCAAGTACGCTCATTTTATAGCTATGGCTCATCCCTTTACTGTTGTGACAGTGGCTGAATTGTTTTGGAAGCGAATCCACAGGTTACATGGAACTCCAGAGTGTATTGTATCTGATCGAGACAGAGTATTTGTGAGTAAATTCTGGCAGGAAATGTTTCGGCTATTAGGTACACAGTTGCATTATAGTTCAGCCTATCATCCTCAGAGTGATGGCCAAACTGAGCGAGTCAATCGATGTTTGGAGAACTATCTTCGTTGTATGACTGCTAATCGACCTATTCAATGGAAGAAATGGTTGTCTGCTGCAGAATGGTGGTATAACACCAACTTCCATACGGGCTTGCAATGCACTCCATTTGAAGCGTTGTATGGATATACTCCGCCTCAACTTTCGATCGGGCCTCTTCTGGAAACAGTAGTACAGGCAGCAGAGGATGTAGTGATGCATCGACAACAGTTTCTTCAGTTATTAAAGGATAATCTCGCTACTGCCCAAGCTCGGATGAAATTTTTTGCGGATAAGAGAAGAACTGAGCGTGAATTTGCAGTCGGCGATTGGGTTTATTTGAAACTTCAACCTTTATAGGCAGACTTCATTAGCTTTAAGAAGGAATTTAAAACTCAGTTCTAAGTATTACGGTCCATATCTAATACTTGAGAAGGTGGGGTTAGTGGCTTACAAATTAGCTCTACCTATGCAGTCTAAGATTCACCCGCTCTTTCATGTATCGTTGTTGAAAAAGAAGGTGGGCGATCGAGTGGTAGTACAGTTGGAGTTGCCTTATACGAATGATGCAGGGCAGTTCTTGGTGAAACCAGTGGCTATTTTGCAGCGACAAATGGTCAAACGTAACAATGTGGCAGTGGTGCGTGTACTAGTGCAATGGTCTAATCTTCCACCTGAGGATGCTACATGGGAGGATTATGAATTTTTGCGCGCTAAGTTTCCCGGTTTTGACTCTATTCCTTGAGGTCAAGGATTCTTTGATGCGGTGGGGAATGTTATGAAGTGAAGATCAGTGTAGCAAAATTATGGAGAGGTGGGGATTCAATATCGGAACAAGGCTACAGTAGTAACTGAATTTTGGAAGAAGTAACTAACGTTAGAAAGGAACGGCTAGGATTTGATGGGAAGCAATGGTGAGGATGATGCCACGTAGATTGAAGGTGGTTATATAATAGTGGTTAGAGGAGAGAGAAGGATAACTAAGTTTTGTAAAAGTCACGTTTCTTTCCTTTCTGCTTCTCACGTTTCTTTCCTTTCTGCTTCTCTGTTTCTCTTCTATCTTTTTCTTTCTCTGTATATTACTTCCTTTTGTTCTCATCCTTCTTCTTCGTTTCTCATTTACAGCTTTTCTATGGAGGTTATGAAGTTCTTAGTTGATAGTTCATTACGTGTAATTGAGACTTCCGATTATCAATAAAGTTGGCTTGGTTTCTGTGATTTCCAATTCAAATTGTAAATTGAATTTGTGATCCTATTAAGGTCATAACAGATTCCTATTTGTAATTTTGTTACTAACAGTCTAAAACATCAAAAATATCTTCTGGCTGCGCTAACACTTCCTGTTTACATCAAAGTAATAAAGAGCTAAACAATCATCTTAAAATTCTGTAAATTGTTCTGCTTGCCCTCAAAACATCTCTGATTACTTTCTTTCCAGATTGTCCACCATATACACGCTGGGAAAATCTTTAGTCTCTCTTCCTTTTTCAGTAGCATTGCCCACACTGATCCAGCATTTTAAAACACCCTCTATATTCCAAGGCTTAATCCATGTTATCTTTCTTGAGCTGATAAAGATCCCCCATAGCTGATCTACCCATTTGCAATGTAAAAAAAAGATGGTTGACTGTTCTGTTTGTTCCCAACACAAGTAACATCTGTAACGAAGTTGGAATCCCCTTTTCTTCATATTTTCCTGTGTCAGCACTGCTTTCTTGGCCAGCAGCCAAGAAAAACAGTTTACCTTATATGGAATTTAACCCTCCATATCATCTTCCATGACCAATTCTCCTCCCTGTTATTTAAGACAATAAGATCTCCATATGCAGAATTGACAGTGAAAATCCCGTCGCTGCCTATCTTCCACTGCTGTCTCCTCTTCCCTGTTAAGTTACTGAACGGTGCTATTGTGTTGTAGAAAGCACCTATCCTCTCCATTTCCCAGTCATTCAAATTTCTTTTGAGATGCAGATTCCACCCTTAACCTGTACACATTTCAGGCACAATTGCCTGTTGTTGAAGGCTTAAAATGTGGGTGTCTAGGTGTAACAGTTTAAAGGGTCTATGATCTACCTATCCATTTGTCCTCCCAGAATGACACTTCCAAACCATTCCCTACCATAAAACTAATTCTAGATAGAACTAGTGGTCAAAGGTTTCAGAGGGGTTTCCAAATGCATAACCACCATCTTTGCTACCCACTAATCCTCCATTTCATATTTTGCCCTGATAACCTCCTTCTATAGCATATTTTCCCGTTACAAATTTCTATAGCCATTTCATGATTAGTTTTTTTTTTATAACCGAAAAATGCGTTTGTGACCCGCTCTTTGGACCAACACAGCCGTCTAATCCCAACATTCATTAAAAAAAGCCACGGAGAATCCATCCTGCCCTGGTGCTTTGTCACCTGCACATGCTTTTATGCTCTCCAGTATTCCTGTTGTCAAAGACTGCCATCAACATAAATTATTTTCCTCTTCTCAAATTATGGGACAATTCCTTATATAAAGTTGTGGTTTCCAATCTTCTGACTCTGAGTGAAGCTTCTCATAATCTACTATCTCCTCTTGCACCTCTTCTGATCAAGTCAAGATCTCCCCTTTCACTTTCAGCTTGGCAATTGTGTTTATTCTCCTTTGTGCATCAGCAGTTCTGTGAAAGAAACCAGTGTTTCTTTCCCCTTGCTTTGTTTACACTTCCCTGGACCTCTGCCTCTATGTAGTCTCTGCCCTTTTAGCTATGTTTTCAAACTCCATGTTAAGTGCTAATCTAGAGGTTATTTCTTCTTCCACTAGTGCTCTGTGATCCTGTATCTCCTCTAAGTCAGCTAGCTGCCTCAAGAAATTTTATTTCTGAACATAATTACAAAAATCAATCCAATATTTTTGAGTACCAAAAAAAAATGTTCCCAGGCACATTTTACGAGGCCTAGGTAGCTCATGCTTTTGTCTAGACTTAGATATTTTTTGGGATCTTCTTCCGGCATGGGTGTGTGTTTGTGTGGATTTTAGCCGAGTCGATGGAACATAAATTCATGTTGCTGCTGTTATTTACAGTCAGGTACAGCAATTGAAAGATAGTCAGCCTCATATTTTATTTATTCACACCTTTTTGTAATTTTATAGTACTGGATTGTAACGGAAGAAATATAGTTTTGGTGCCAATTATTGTCCATGTGAGAAATATTGGAAAAGAATACTATTGAATTGTTGTCGTGTCTACACTATTACATTGAGACCCTATTTATAGACATTAGAATACAATCCTTTACCAAGTAGGATACTATTTACTGGTCCTATTTCTATATGTATTCATATTCCTATTCTAAATACGGTTATATAAACCTATTCTTATTCTAATAGGATTATATAAACCTATTCATGTTCTAACACTCCCCCTCAAGCTAGTGCATACAATTCATGTACCTAGCTTGTTACAAATGTAATTAATGCGAGGACCGATGAGGGGCTTGGTGAGATATCTGCCAGTCTTCACAAAATTGACTGTCTAAGTCTTCTCATTAAATATTTGATTTGATGCATAATGTCAGTCAATCTCAATTTGCTTAATCTTCTCACGAAATACTAAATTTGATGCATAATGCCAATAAAACACACAGTGATAAAATTATACAGTAAACTTCCCAAACCAAACTTGCAAAGAGTGTTTCAGATCCCCCCCCCCCCGGGGTCAACAAGGTTCTCACAATCTAATATAAAGTATATGAATTGTGTTGGATTCAATAGATGAGTCGATATTAAACAAGTCACCGAAAAATTGGCTGGAACATGCTCATACGCAGGATTATTAGATTTGATGGTTGAAAGTGGTCACAGTCTAAGAAATAGAATTATATGGGTAGGGTCTGAATGATGGCATGACCTAACTCGAGAATAGAAATTATATAGGAAAGGCGGATTGATGGCATGATCATATTGAAAAGAGAAATAATATGGGTAGGTCGGAATGATGACATGATCCTATTAAAAAAAGAATTTATATGGGTAGGGTCGGAATGATGGCCCAATCTTGCACAAATTTGATTTGAGGAGTCACTGGAAAGATGAATGGAACTACGTAAATCAAATCTGAGGAGTCACTGAAAAGGCACACGGTGCTATGCAACTAAGATATGAGAAAGTAGTTCAGAAAAATCCATGGTACTACACAAATTAAATATGAAAAGTAGTTCGGAGAGATGCACGCTGCTATGCAAATGAGATATGCAAAAAAAGGTAGTCACCAGAAGGATGGCACAGTGCTACACGAATTACATATGAAAAAGTAGTCACTGAAATGATGGAACAGTGCTACACAAATTAAATATGAAAAAGCAGTCACCTGAAAGATTGCATGGTGCTACAAGTTAGATATAAGAAAGTAGTAACATGAATTATGGCACGATGCTTACATAAATCAAATATGAGAAAATAGTCACCGAAAAGATACACAACAACTTTTGCTTACATAATCGTTTGGCAGACGGGAGGCATATATGAGTAATAGCCTCCTGTAGACAACGGAAGCTCTTTGATTTTTTACCAAGATCATAGAAGCTCTGATACCATGTGAAAAATATAGGAAAAGAATATGATTGAATTGTTGTCGTGTCTACATTATTACATTGCGACCCTATTTGTATTCCTATTCCTATTCTGAATAGGATTGTATAAACCTATTCTTATTCTAATAGGGTTGTAGAAACCTATTCATGTTCTAACAGTCCTAACCCCTTACTAGCCTATTATTTCATCATGTGCTTGCAACTTAATGATGTGCTGAAAGTTAAAAGCTTCTCTTTCTTTTCTTTTTTTAATCCTTTATTTCTATTGGCGACGTTTCTTCTGTTTGTGCATTGAGTGAAGAACTTGGAAGCATAAAGCTCCTAATAAAATTTGATTTCATCGAGCCTTTGGCAATTGATTTAGAGGTTTATTAAGGAGAGTGCCTTGCAGGTGCATGCTGAAACAAATGCGAAACAACTGATGGTGTTGGAGACTGAATTATTTGCACAAAAGGGAAGTGTGGTGTTGCAGAAACTTCTGGTGGGTGTACTTAAAATTCAGATGTCATGTTTAAATAGTTGCTTTCAACAACTGTGATAGCATATCATTACCAATTTTCGTAGCGGCCTCCAAGATATTTTAACTTCAAAGGGAGCATATGGGAAGCATGTCAAATATGTGGTGAAGAAAATCATGGAGCAGCAGGTTGTAGTCCTCTTGAAAAGAAGAAACGTCGATGCTTTATCTGCGGTCATTATGGGCATAATGGAAAATATTGCAAGAAGGTCTGGTTACAATTGTTTCACCAGTTTCACCATCGTACTAAGCTGCTTCACAATTTTATGATATATATTATTTACCATTCTCGACCAAAAACTTCAATGTGAGTTATGTCGACACTTGGAACATACTTTTCCCTGGGTTTCCTTTTAGTTATTTCTCCCGTCCTACTCGTGGTACGTGGACGTGAGTTTCCACCTATTTTAAACTGTTATGATCGATTTGATGCAGCTCTGATGTGTATTTGAATGTTCCAAATGATATACCCACATCTATGTTCTACCCATTGGACATGTATATGTCTAGGAGATGAACAGCTGGGTTAATACTTAACATAGGACTTGGTTTCTATTTGCACCGTTGAAGAGGTATCATTTATCTGATTGGTATTTTACAGAAGTAACTTTTCTTTTACTGGTACCTTAAAGAAGTAACTTAGAGTAAAAAACCTTTACAATAGTGTCTAACTGTGGTGGGAAAATACAAAATGATATGTTAAAACCTTTCCAATTATATAGTCCTCTCTCTCTCAAGTTGGTTATATTGAGTTCTCCTTGTGCTCTTTCTTGTCCGTCTTTTATTTTGTGGTTTCTACAATGATGTTAAATGCGATTGCCATCTATTGACTAAGTTTAACATTCATTTGATTTCGTTCTCTCATCTTTCATGTTAGATGTTTTAAATCTTGACTTATCTTTTTCCATGTTTTTAAACGCTTTGGAACACTGGGGTTCTTCAAAGTACTAGCTAGTTAAGCACCTGACCATTGGGGTTTATCATCTGTGATCAGATCTTATTTAGTACAGCGGAGATACTTATGACCAATAGTTGAATCAAAGGAGGTTCAGGGATCGATAAGTAATATTAGATACAAGGATGGTGAACAAAGAACTAGGGGAAGGCTTTTAAAAATGGGTGATCAATGAAGCTAAAAATTCTATCCTGGAATGTGAGGCAACTGAACAGTAAGAACAAAAGGGAGGTACTGAAGCTGCTGTTATAAAAATGGTAGGCAGAGGTGGTTATTTTACAAGAAACAAAGCTAGAAGGGGATGTCATTAGTGTCTTCAGTCAAATATGGGGAAGTAGATGGGTAGATTTTGTTTACAGGAAGCAACTGGAACTAGTAGGGGGGATAGTGATTATGTGGGAATTGGGATAAAAAGAAGTTACAAGCGGGAGCTAGTCAACACAAGTGCTTACTCCAGTACTAGTTAGTTGACAGATTTAAGCAACAATATCTCTTGGTACATATCAGGAGTATATGGCCCTCATAACAGGTTGGAGAGGAGAGCGCTCTTGGGGGAGTTTGTTGCTGCTAGGGGTATTTGTGAGGGTCCCTGGGTGATGTGTGGAGATTTCAACACCACAAGGTTCAAACAATCCTATTTTCACCAGAGCTATGAATGATTTCTCAGACTTCATCCAGGATAAGGCTAATAGATCCACTTCTCTTTGATAGATCTTTCTCCTGGAACAGAGGGGAGTAATCAAAGGAAAACCTCAAGGATAGACAGGTTTCTATTCTCTACAGAATGGGATGAGACTTTCATGCTAATCAGGCAATCGACTTTGCCCAGGACTCACTGATCATTCACCCTTCATTCTACAGTTTGTAGTTTGGAACCATAGTAAATCCTATTTCAAATTCGAGATTGATGGCTCTAGACAACAATGTTCAAGGAGTGATTAGGGAATGGTGGAATTTTTTGAGTATTAGGCAGACCTGACTTCATACTAGCCACACATCTGAAATTTCTGAAAGGAAAGCTCAAGGAATGAAATGCTACCAGTCGTGGGAGCCTTAGAAAGAAGGAAAAATGATATCTCAGGAAAGGTAGCACAAATGGACTTGATCATGGAGCAAACAAGCCTCATTGATTATGAACTAACTCAGAGAGGTCATCTTGACCTAGCGTGGTAAGAATGTAAAATAGTAAATCAAAAGTGTGTTCTCTCTAACAACCTAAGTTGTAACTTCAGGTTTCAGATGAGATGGTCTCACACTTCAACATTTGAAGTGGAAGAGAAACCAAAGAGCACTCAACTTGATTGTCCTCAAGCTATTGGGATTTTAATTACTATGTTTATATGACCTAAAAGGAAAGGAAATAAATACCTAATTACAATTGGAGTACATTAAGCTACCTACTACATGTACATATATTCTAGAGTATTCACTAGGATTTTAATGCTCCCCCTCAAGTTGTGTACCATGTTTGATACATATATAATTTGTTTTGGGATCGATTTGGGACCTGATGAATATGTAGGCAAGTTGATAATTTGACTGCACAAACTTTGTGACAATGTCTCAGGACTGAAAGAATGACAATCTATCATTATGTGTGTGGTCCTCTTGTGAAACACTAGATTCGATGCAATGTGAAGTGCAATCTCATTAGCACGCAAGTTTCATTTCTTTTATCTCTTCAAATTTCACCCTCCGGAAGTTGCTAGATCCATATGACTTTACATGTGACCATTGCCATAGCTCGTATTCTTCTTGTGCACTCGATCTAACAACCACATTTTGTTTCTTAATTTTCCAATACACCTTAAATTTCCCCCAAACTAGAACACGCTATCCAAAAGTGGATCATTTCTAGGAGGGTCCTCCAGTTGCATCTGTATATCAAATAATTTTTTCATCTTCTCGGTCTTCGTAAAGTAGTCCTTTCCTCGGAGTAGATTTATGTATATGAGAATGTGAATAACGACATTCCAGTGACGGTCATAAGGAGATTCAAGAACTGACTTACAACACTAACCTGGAAGGCAATCTCAGGTTGAGTCTTAATGAGATAATTCAGTTTTCTACCAGGTTCCAATATCTTTTGGGATCACTAAAAGGCTTCCCCTAACCTGGTAGTTGCTTAATATTTGGATCTATTGGAGTACTAATAGGCCTACAATCTATCATCCTACCACCTCAAGAATATCAACTATGTATGTCATTTGTGAACGACATGATTTGGATTGAGCAACCTCAATGCCCAAGAAGTATATTAGTCGAGCAAGATCCTTAGTATGGCAGTGTTAAGAAGGTAATGTTTTGACTTTGTAATTCCTTCGTCATTATTACCTGTGATATGGTGTCATTAACGTAAACTCCCAAGTACATGCACTAACATTCTCACCAGTTTCCAAAAAAAAGTATATACACAAACCTGGAGAAGAGAGGATAAAATATAGAATGATTTGCTTCACTTAGAACCATGCGGAATTCCTGAATTACAATGCTATAAGTTTTCCAAACCATGCTCGAGGAGATCGCTTGATAAGAATTAGGTTACTTGAATAAAAACAAGAAAATATTGCAGAAACAAAAATAAGAAGATTAAAGATATGTGAAATTCAAGAATAAAATTCCCAAATTTCAAAATTATGTGCTAAGAACCCTAATCAATCTTAGTATTAAAAAATTAGCAGATTAAAGCTAATTATGATATTAATAGAGTCAAAGGAAGAACTTAGATAATAAACTGATCTGGATCCCTATTTGAAGAAATTAGAGATTATAATTACCTTCTTTAATTTACAAAAAAGAGTCAAAATATCAAGTTAAAGAATTACTCTTACTTCTAGAAGAATCGTTCTTATAAAGTTGTTAAGATATATCCTGAGTAGCCAACACCCAAAGGTAAAGAAAAGAGACTCTTAAATCATCATATCGTATCATCATATCATATATTATTACTAAAAGTGGGAAGCTTCAAAGTGCAAAGTTGGATTACCATTTTATCCTACATTCAATCATAATACTATAAAATATTTAATTTATTAAATATAAAGTATTTAATGATATTATGTTATACTAAATACTAAAAGTGAGAAGGTATATTAATACAATTCATTCTTTTGAAAAACAATGCATTAATTTTCTTAGTTACTCTCAAAAGGTTAAGAATTTGAAAGGTTACTTTGTATGGTTCAATAATATGGACTAGATTCAAATGCAGGCATACTGTATTCTTTCAAAATCTATGCATTGATTTCCTTAATTAATTTGAAAAAATGGATAAGTAATTTGAAAAGTTACCTTTCATGTATAATTATATATCAGATTCATATGCTGCAGTATAAAATGAATTTGAACAGTCATTTCCTAAAGTTATTTAGAAGCTAACGTATAATGCAATGAAGTCATAGAGATTTGTAAAAGTTTCCTGATACAATAATTTTATGGGCTACACAAAGACCCTGATCAGAAGATGAATTTATTCACTTGTATTTATTGTTATTACAAAGTACAATCTTATCGAAATGATATGAGATGAAGTTGAAAGGATCATTCTTGACCCATTTGTTTTATCGGGGGAATCAGGTAAGGCCGAGAGGGTTCATTCAAACCCTCTTCGACGGAAAATTACACTATTTATACATATGGTTTAAATAGTTTTTTATGTATATTAGTAGATGTTAAACCTTTGTGTGTTTAGTTCTTCATATTTTGAATCCCTTTCAGTGTAAATCTTAGTTCTGCCGCTGTTTTATTGAATATGTTTTTCTCACTGTTTAATCTATTATTAATGTCTTAAAATCATATTTTTTGTGTGTTCAATTTTGTACTAAATGACTCATGGTTGATGTTGACTATTTGTTGCAATTTGGTGATTTTTTACACATAGATTTATGCTCAATATTGGAAGTGTTGGAAACCATAACAATGAATCAGCTCTTGCTTGGATACAGGTGCAACACAAGTACCCAGAGACTAGTAATATTAATAATAATTTTCATTGTAAAATAACAAAATCTACCCTTATCCCAAATAGCATGTAATCCACATCCTTGTTTTATGGAAATAACAACTAATAAAAACATAACTAGGAAAACAAGTAAAATATAATGTCACACTTCCCCAAAACTAGCTAAGAGAAAAGGTAATTGTCAAATTCTTGCTAACACACCTATTTTGTGACTTTTCAACTGCTTTTTTTAGGCTTGAGAAGTAGCCATTATGGTCATTAATTGCAGCCCTTTGGAGGCTTGATTCTCACATGTAACAACCCTTCTTGGGCCCCTCCTCTTGGGCTCCATGTGGCCCCAATCTTACTCCTATTTGACTTGGACTTAAAGTATGAAATACGTGTAGCACTTAGCCCACTTCTTGACATAATTCTTGGGCTCATTATTGGGTACTTGATCTACAAAAAGCATCTTGTCGGCTCATTCCTGGCCTCTTCTTCAATGATAAGCATCTTCTTGATTTCCCAAGCCTCATATCCAAGCCCTTTACTGGAGGTATGCCACCATGAATGCTATCATTCTCCTCTTACTGAAAAAAATTTGTTCTCGAATTTAAACCTCGCAAAATCAAGAAGACATGCACTAGTAAACAACATTCATTAATCATAACCAATAATGGTAGGAACGAAACAAGATGGTGACCATGTGTTCACTTAACCCAATTAATGCTAGCATGTATAAATACACCTTTCTCAAGCATGTGGATGACATCATCCCAATATTAAATTTTCTACTTATATAAACACAATATATTGTCGTCTAGATGCCATAGGAAATGATACATGCAACCCCAATTTACTTCTATCAATATAGTATCCCAGTGCGCATGGCAACAATGACACAAACTCCCTAAAATATGTATAAAATTAAACATTTCTATGATATAATCAAGGATCCTCAAGTACGTACACCTCCCACAAATTCTTCCACATAAAAGCTATTCACATAAGCACTAGAGCGTTCAAGAAACTTACAAGAACCTTTAAATTCCAAAAAGAGATCTCCACTAAATTCAAGTTCATTGTCATATTAGAACTCATTCGATACTAGAATAAGAGAAGAGGAAACATCCAAACCATAGATTTCATGCATGTATTTGGTTTGTACATATGATATATGCATGTTTTGCAACATAATCATATAAAAAGGAATTCTTAAAATATAAAGAAAGAAAAAAATATCTCTTTTCTTAGTCTTAGCTCCTTTCTAGTGTTAGGTTAAATAGCAAATCATGAACTCGTGCTTGTTCCACAAATCAAAGCAATCTGCGTGATAGGCAACATTTTGCTCATTCATTTGCTTCATCTTCCTGCTTACCATTCTTTTTTGAGGCCTTACTTTTCTTACATATATTATGCTATCTCCCTTTTCTATTCTTTTACTTTTCTTTGAGGGGGAGGGGTAACAAGGGACAAATATTCATACAAAATCATATGTTTCATTTCCAGGTCACTGCTTGCTTCATTTGCAAGAGAAGAGGTCATTTAGCCAAAGATTGTCCGAATGCTAAAACACAGATTCTACAAGCCCAATCTTGTGAATTTTGTTTAAAATGCGGTGACAAGGGACATGATATGTTCACTTGTAAAGATGGTTATTCCTCTACTGATCTTGAGGTACGTGAGGTTTATCAAGTTAATTCTGGTATTGGCATAAATCCTTGTCTGGTAAACAATTATCGTAGTTTATACGTGCTATTCTGTCTATTGAGTCATTACTTCAGGAAACTGTTCTTTCAAGACTTCTAAAACAAATAATATTCACTCCACACTCCCTAATTCACTGACGACAATCTATGAGCTCTTACTTAGACTATTATATTTATGTTTGATTTGCACAGTGTTAATAAGAAAATCCTCTTAGTGTTCTAAGAAAATCCGTATTATTATGTATTCTGTAATTTTATGTTTTTATTTTTGAATTGAAACAACATTACTATCAGTTATTATGGATATTATTTTTGCATAACATGGTATTTGGGCCAAGTTGCAATAACGTCTTTACTATTCCATCAGGTATTTACAACCTCTCACCAGCACAGGCACCCTGGAACTTTACAAGCCAAGGATTAGGCTGATCATAATTTTATTCTCCACAGATAAGAACTCCCCAAGCTATGTCCCTCCCACATAGGGGCAACAGTCGGGTCATAACTAGAGTCTTGACACAACCTATTACCACACTAAGAATAAACCAGATCCAAAATATGAACCATGAAACACAATAGCTATTAAACCTATTACAAAAATACTGGTCAGATCACCAATTATCAAAAGAGAAAACTGTCCTGTAAAATTGGCCATTTACCGATCTGTCTCTACATTTCATCAAGTGGTCAAGTCAGAGAGGAAAGCAATCATAAATATTGAATTACAAGTCATGCTACCCCAGGCAACACATAGCTTAGTGTAGCTGTTATTTGTAGTTTTGATGATTTGACAAACTTAGGGACCTCATAAAGGTACCGGGTTTTCTACTTGAGTATTGCAGGTGTCTTGTTTGAAGTATTGCAGATGAAACAAACCCAGGGACCTAGTAGAGGTACCAGGCTCTCTTGAGAGTGAGCCAGTCGACTGCCAGCTGGAGATAGTACAGAAAGTAGGTGCACACTTCCCGATGGCGTCAGAAAGTGTGACCTTTCCAACCAATGGCAAGATGTTTAGGAAAGGGACTTGTCAATACAAAAGACACTTTCCTAAACACTTTTTGGTAGTTTTTGCAACTTGAAAAACACTTTTCAAGAACTCTTGCAAAGGCTAACAAAAGAAAAAGGCAGAATCTTTCCTAGAACAACAGCAACATCTGGAGCTTTTCGTCTAGTTGTTTTAGGAATTTATTCTCTTGTTCTTAAATTGTAAACCACTCCTAAATCTATAAAGGAATTGGTGTGTTGAGTTAAAAGTCTAGGTTGTCCAGGTGGGATTGCTTAGTGGGTAGATTGTTTTTCTACTTTGGCTTGTTGAGCAATAGAGGTCTATTGCTTAACGGTAAGATTGATAACTCTTTCTTACATTTGGTGTAATCGTGTTTCGCTTTTGCTTTTGAAGATTAGTGAAAACGATTGAAAATCCTGTGAGACAGGTCGTGGTTTTACTCCCTTAAGCAAGGAGGTTTCCACGTAAAATCATTGTGTTGATTTTACTGCATTCAACTTTCTGGTAATTTTCTGAGTTGAAGTAAGGGACCTGGTCCATTACTTGTTAAGTGAAAGCTTACATTCTATCAAGTGGTATCAGAGCAGGCACTACCTATTTGGTTAACACCAAGGAAGTGATTTTGTTCTAAGAATGGCAGCTCCACTTAACCTCGAAGAAGGTCAGTCATCACACAGACCTCCTCGTTTCAATGGACACTTCTACAGTTGGTGGAAAGTTAGAATGCATGACTATCTCATGGCTGAAGATAGCGAGTTATGGGATATTATATTAGATGGACCCTTTGTTCCCATGATGGAAGAAAAAGATGGAGAAAAGACCATTACTGTTCCAAAGCCCAGGCAGAAATATGATGAAGCTGACAGGAAAAAGATTGAAAAGGGTTTCAGAGCTAAAACTCTTCTGGTCTGTGGGATAGGACCTGATGAGTACAACAGAGTGTCAGCCTGTGAGTCTGCTAAAGAGATTTGGGATAGCTTGTTGACGGCTCATGAAGGAACTGAACAAGTCAAAGAATCCAAGATTGACATGCTCACTTCACGATATGAAAACTTCAAAATGAAGGAAGGTGAAACAATACATGAGATGTTCACCAAGTTCTCTTCCATTACAAATGAGCTGAAAAGTCTGGGTGAACCCATAAGCATGACCAAACAAGTCAGAAAAGTGCTTCGAATTCTTCCAAAGTCTTGGGAGAGCAAAGTTGATGCCATTACAGAAGCCAAGGACTTGAAAGTGCTGACCATGGATGCGTTGATTGGAAATCTTAAAACACATGAGATGAATCGAAGCTATGATTTGTCAAAAAAGGAAGTCAAGAAGGACAAGTCTCTGATGTTAAAGTATAAATCAGAAGAAGATTCAAGTGATGATGATGATATGGCATATCTCATCAGTAGATTCCAAAAGGTTGTGAGAAAAAACAAAATGTATAAAAAGGGAACTAATGGGACTCGAAATACTGCTCAAGGTGATACTTGCTACAAGTGTGGAAAATCTGGGCACTTCATCAGAGAGTGTCCTTTGCTCAAGACTGAAAACAAGGAACATCAAAAGCACAGGGGTGACAAAGAAAACAGAAGGGACCTGGTACTTGGAAACAGAGATCGTAAAGCTGCTGCTGATATGGTTGTAAAAAGGGCTCTTGCTGCATGGGGGGATTCTTCAAGTGATTCAGAAGATCCTGATGAGTCAAAAGATGTGTCTATGGTTGCTGTGCATGAGGAGGAAACTGTCTTCAATGAAATGTTTGCTCTCATGGCACACACAGAAAATGAAGAAGAGAACAATCAGGTAACTCTTCTTGACATGAAAATTGACTTGGATAAATATTCTCTTAAGAAATTAAGAACCTTGTCAAAAGTCATGTTAGATTCTGTGATAGAGCTAACATCTGAAAGAGATGCCATTAATGCTGAACTTGAAATTCTTTCTGAAAACAAAGTTCAACTTGAAGAGACAATGGCAAAAATGGTGTCTCTAGAGTTAAATAATTCTGAACTTAAGTATCAGTTGAGTCAGCTTACTGAAAAGGCTGAAAAACTAAATGGAGAGCCAAATAGCTTGCAAGCTGAAATTGAGGAAAAATTGAAAAACTCTGAGACAAATCTCAGATTGTCACTTGAAAAGAATAACAAATTAGAACAGGATGTTGTTAAACTTAAGGAGGAACTTGAAAATTCTCTTAAGTGGACCAAATCATCAAAGTTATTGTCAAATGTGACAAGTCAGAGTAATTTCAATAAGAAAGGACTAGGAAGTCTGAACATAAGTCCTCCTTATAATCCTCACAGTAAGTATGTGTTTGTGTCTGATAATCTGTTGTGTCTGCATTGTGGAAAAAATGGACATTTGAAAAAAGAGTGTGTCAGCTGGAAAAACTCTTGTGAAAGATACTCTAATTATGCTGAAAGACAGAATGTACCAAATAAGAGACCTGGTCCTACAGAATCTGTCCCAACTCACAGATTTTCAAAGAAAAAATCTGTTCCTGCTCCTAGGTCCTTTGTTAGAAGGATTCAAAGTCTACCGTATTGGGCAAATTACAATCTGATCACTCCTTTGTCTGCCTACTGGGAACTCAAGCTGAAATGGGTTCCCAAGCTTAACAAGTGACTTTTGGTGCAGGTGAGTGAGAGGAGCAGCAGTCAGTGTTGGTATATGGATAGTGGCTGCTCTAAACATATGACTGGTGATGTAAATAACTTCCTCTCACTCAAGACCCTCCAAGGAGGAGGAGTCTCATTTGGCGATGGCAAGAAGGGGTACATTTTGGGAGTTGGGAAAGTGGGAAGATCTCTTGAAGATTCAATCGACAATGTTTACCATGTGGATGGTTTGAAGTACAGCTTGCTGAGTGTTTCACAAATCTGTGATAAAGGAAATGAAGTCAAGTTTACTTCTGAGAAATGCACTGTGGTGAGTTTAACTACAAACAAGGTAATTCTCACTGCACACAGAAGTAAAAATATGTATGTGGCAAACTTGGAAATCTCTCATGGAGATGACTTGACATGTCTCAGTGCTCAAAATGAAAATGCTGATCTCTGGCATCGTAGGCTGGGACATGTGAGTTCATCTTTATTGAATAAATTGATTTCAAAGGACCTGGTCCGAGGGTTGCCTAAGATGAAGTTTGCTGAAAATAAAATATGTGAAGCTTGTGTCAAAGGAAAGCAAATCAGATCATCTTTCAAGCCCAAGAATCAGGTAACATCATCAAGAACCTTAGAGTTGCTGCATATGGACCTGTGTGGACCCTTGAAGATTCAAAGCAGAAATGGCAAGAAGTATATTTTGGTGATTGTTGATGATTATTCAAGATACACCTGGACGAGATTTTTGAGATCAAAGGCAGATACAGCTGATGAGTTGGTGGTATTTTTCAAAATGATTCAAACCAAATTGAATCAAGTTGTTTGCAGTATTAGATCTGATCATGGGACAGAATTTGAAAACTCAACTCTCGATAGATTCTGTATGGAAAATGGTACAAGCCACAACTTCTCTGCTCCAAGAACTCCTCAACAAAATGGAGTAGTGGAGAGGAAGAACAGAACCTTGGTGAATATTGCCAGAACTATGATTATTGAATCAAATCTTCCTCAAAGTTTCTGGGCTGAAGCTGTTAACACAGCATGTCATGTTACCAACAGGTGTCTAATAAGAGCTGTGCTAAACAAGACTCCTTATGAACTACTCAACAACAAGAAGCCAATGCTGAATTACCTTAGAGCCTTTGGATGCAGATGTTTTGTGCTGAACAATGGGAAGGATGATCTGGGAAAATTTGATCCCAGAAGTGATGAAGGAGTATTTGTTGGATATTCTTCATCCAGCAAAGCCTACAGAATATTCAACAAGCGAACACAATGCATTGAAGAAAGCATTCATGTTGTTTTTGATGAAAATGGAAGCTTGAAGAGTGATGGATCAAATGATGATGATGATGTGCTAAAAATGCTAACATCCAAGAAGATTGAAGGCGCTCAAACTGATGCAGATCAACAACTGAAAAATGATTGTGAAGATCAGAATCACAGTCTACCTGAGGAAGATGCTGAGGTTGAACAGGATGATAGGGTACCTGGTACTACTCAAAACTCCAGCCAGAGTACATCAGAACCCCCAGAAGATGATGTCACTCCTGATGAAGAAGATCATGATGGTCTGCCAAATCAGTCTGCTGCAAGGTCAGGATGGAAGCATAGTTCATCACATCCTCTTGATAATCTCATCTCTCCCTTGAATTCTGGAATTCAAACTAGATCAAAAACAAGAAATCTAGTTGCATTCTCAGCATTCATATCATCCATTGAGCCTAAGAATGTTAAAGAAGCATTAAGTGATGCAGACTGGATCAACTCTATGCAAGAAGAACTTCATCAGTTTGAAAGAAGTAAGGTATGGTACCTGGTTCCTCGACCTGAAGGCAGAACAATAATAGGAACCAGGTGGGTATTCAGAAACAAACTTGATGAAAGTGGAGCTATTACTAGAAATAAATCCAGGCTGGTAGTGCAAGGATACAATCAAGAAGAAGGAATTGACTATGATGAGACTTTTGCACCGGTTGCCAGAATGGAAGCTATTAGAATCTTAATAGCTTTTGCTGCTTTTATGGGATTCAAGCTGTATCAAATGGATGTGAAGAGTGCATTTCTGAATGGAGATCTCAAGGAGGAAGTATATGTCAAGCAACCTCCTGGTTTTGAAGATACAGAGCTACCAAATCATGTGTTCAGATTAAACAAGGCACTATATGGTCTGAAACAAGCTCCAAGAGCATGGTATGAAAGGCTGTCAAAATTTCTGTTGAAGAATGATTTCAAAAGAGGCAAGATAGACAATACTTTGTTCTTATTAAAAAGGGAACAAGAATTGCTTATCATTCAAGTTTATGTGGATGACATAATTTTTGGAGCCACTTCAGAACACCTGTGTGAAGAATTCTCATCACTAATGGGAAGAGAGTTTGAAATGAGCATGATGGGTGAGCTGACATTTTTCTTGGGACTGCAAATCAAGCAATCATCAAATGGAATTTCAATATGCCAGGAGAAGTACATCAAAGAGCTTTTGAAGAAATTCAACATGTTTGATTCCAAACCTATTGACACTCCTATGGGAACAAATTCCAAGATGATAGTAGAAGAATCTGATCCCCTTGTGAATCAGACAATGTACAGAGGAATTATTGGCTCCCTGCTATATCTGACTGCTAGCAGACCTGATATTGTTTACAGTGTAGGAATGTGTGCCAGGTTTCAAGCATGTCCTCGTGATTCACACCTGAAGGCTGCAAAACGCATTCTCAGATACCTGAAGAAAACAGGGGACCTGGTTCTCTTTTATCCTGCAGGTGATACTTTTGATCTGGTTGGTTTTGCAGATGCTGATTTTGCAGGTTATCAAGTTGACAGGAAGAGCACCTCTGGAATGGCTCATTTCCTTGGATCTTCACTTATCTCTTGGGGCACTAAGAAGCAGAACTCTGTGGCTCTTTCAACTGCTGAAGCTGAATATGTAGCTGCTGCAGCTTGTTGTTCTCAGTTGCTGTGGATCAGGCAACACTTAGAAGATTTTGGAATCCACATTAAAGCAATCCCTCTAATGTGTGACAACACCAGTGCTGTGAGTATGGGAAAAAACCCAGTTCATCATAAGAGAACAAAGCACATTGATGTTAGACATCATTTTTTGAGAGATCATGTTGAGAAGGGAAATATTGTGCTCACATACTGTCCAACGGAGGAACAGATTGCAGACATCTTCACCAAGGCTCTCAGCAAGGACCAATTTGAGAGAAATCGGCTGAAGTTGGGGATGTTGATCTCCAAGTGATGTTTTTAGCTTCAAACAGAAATATTCCCTCGATGGTTAGAACTGTTGTGCAGGTATCCTTTGTGTGAATTTTAAATATTTGCTCAAGATCATTTTTGTACCTTTCGTAGGTATACCTTCAATAGGGATCTGCTCAGCAAAAAGAAGAGGTTAGAACAATTAAGGAATGAAGTTAAACTCTATCATGGTACCTGGTACCTGTCCAGGTTAGCATTTTACATTAAGTTTAAACTAAAAATTTTGACCGTTGAAAATGCCACGTGTCAGTCATCGGTTACTCTGACCGATCAGTCCAATCGTTTTTTCTCTCAAACGACGCGTCTAATCAATGGACCTGGCACCTTCTCACTTCTTTTAAAAAGGGGTCTTTTCTCCTGAAACTCTCATTCATCTTGAAACTTTATCTCTCTCATTTATCACAAAGACCTCTCACATTCAAAGGCAAATCTGTCTTCCTTCTCTCTTGCGTTCTTCCTGTATCGTAACCATGTCTTCCTCGTCATCTTCTTCGACGCAAATGCTGGGCACACTTGATGAAATTACACCTCTTGCCTTCTATTCTCCAACACCTGCTCCAGCCAGCACTCCTCTCCCACCCAGTCCCTCACAAAATGCTCCAGATAACCCGTTCTTCTCCATTGATCTAAACACTTCTACAGTACCTGGTACTTGTGAAGACATGTTGCCTGACAACATGTTTGAGGGAGATCTACCAAAACACAGGGCTTCAGAGTCAAATATTCTAGCAGCGAGTGAGGAACTCGTGATTGAGAGTCTTGCAATGATGAGGGAAGAGGCCAGAACAGAACACACTGTTGCTCTTGAAAGAGAAGAGGTAAGGCCTTCTCAACCCATTTTTGACAAAACCCCAGATTTAGGGCGGTATTCTTCTTCTTCTTCATCTGAATCTGCTAGTAAAGAAGAACCTTTAAAATGGAGGGTGGAGAGTAGAAAAGGGAAAGAAAAGGTTGTGGAGGAGGCTCCTAAGAGAAGACCTAATACAAGGTCTGCTGCACAGAAATTAATGGGGGATGCCTTGAAGGCAAGTGCACGATCTGCTGCCGCAGTCAGAAGTGCACGAACTTTCAAGGTATCACACTTTAAGATACCCAAAGAAAATTTGGTTGAGTTGTCTGGGGAAGAGGTTGAAAAGAAAAGTGACAAGAAGAAGTCAGAAAAGAAAAGAGAAGTGGTTACAAAGAAGGTTGAGAAGTCACAGTCAAAAGGGAAGAAAACTGAAAGGAAGAGAAAGCGGACACAGGGACCTGGTTCTCAAGCCCAGAAAAGTGAGAATGTCAACATGCAGGAAATAGTTGACAGTCTGAGGAACCAAGCAGTTCTTGCTGGTAGAGTGTTTGATATGGGGATTATCACTCTTCCAGGCATGGACTCTCTGCACGACATGGTGGAGATCCAGTCTTGGTTGCACCTGTTCAACAAGCAATCCCCCATCCTCCATGAAGAAGAGGTCCGTGAGTTTTATTACAATGTTCAATTTCTGGAGGATGGGAGTCTCCTCACACGTGTGAACGATATTGCCATTTCTTTAAATGAGGAGATGTTGGGCAAAATACTCAGAGTGCCTACTGAGGGGACCCGGTCCGTGCAGGAGAAAACTTGCTCTTCAGAATTTGCATCTCTGATTTCAAAGACTCCCACAACCAAGGTTGCTGGGATCTATAAGAAACTCATGAAGAGTGAGTATCAGCTGGTCTTCGAGTTCGTCAACAAAGTGGTTCTCCCTCGAACTGAAAAGAGAACACTTGCTACTGCTGCTGACTTGTACATCATGGAGATGCTGTGCAGCTTTGAGGCTCTGAGTCTTCCTGGTCTTATGATTGAACACATTCACAAGACAGTTATCGAGAGGAAAGGAGTACATGGAATGGGATATGGATACTTTCTCACTAAAGTATTCACACACTTTCAGATTCCTCTTGGTATTGGAAAGGTGGGGACAGTCAAACAGACCATCTCTGAGCACACCTTGGTTGAATGTGAGTGCATTGAAGGCAGAGGCTTGCCGAAAAGCAAAATGGCACACCTTCTTGCGGACCTGGATCAGCTCAAGCATGAGACTGAGGAACTCACTGTGCGTTTGAGTGGTAAAGAGGCTGAAATTACGGTACTCAAGGCAGAGCTGCTTACTGCACAAAGTGAAGGACCTGGTTCTTCAGCTATACAAGCTCTGGAGAAAGAGAACAAGGAGTTGAAGGCGAAGATAAATGCCCTGCAAGAAAAGGCCATCCAGGATAATGATGCTGCCAATGCACGACTCACTCTTGTTATCCAGTCCCTATCCAAGACTCCCCCCTCTTCCTAAACTATCAATCAAATCCCTCCCTGTTTTTTTTTGTGTGGCTAATCATCGTGTCAATGGACTTTTAGTTTGCTTTTAATGTATTAATGTTATAATGGCTTGTTGGTTACTTTATTTCTTTGATGTTCTTCCCAGTTTCTTTTGTGAATGCTTGTCCTCTACTGTTTGATTGCTGATTAGCTCTGATCTTGTACAATATTTATGTTGACTCAATGGTTTACTGCATATCTTTTTTATGATGCCAAAAGGGGGAAGTAAACTATAAGTAGCAAAATAAAAGGGAACATACATTAAGGGGGAACATGCATTAAAGGGGAATATTAAGAAAAAGGGGAATATGCAGAAAGGGGGAATACAATGTCAGGGGGAACGACTCTGGTGAAGATCTCAGATCATATCATTGTTTGTCATCATCAAAAAGGGGGAAAATGTTATTTGTAGTTTTGATGATTTGACAAACTTAGGGACCTCATAAAGGTACCGGGTTTTCTACTTGAGTATTGCAGGTGTCTTGTTTGAAGTATTGCAGATGAAACAAACCCAGGGACCTAGTAGAGGTACCAGGCTCTCTTGAGAGTGAGCCAGTCGACTGCCAGCTGGAGATAGTACAGAAAGTAGGTGCACACTTCCCGATGGCGTCAGAAAGTGTGACCTTTCCAACCAATGGCAAGATGTTTAGGAAAGGGACTTGTCAATACAAAAGACACTTTCCTAAACACTTTTTGGTAGTTTTTGCAACTTGATAAACACTTTTCAAGAACTCTTGCAAAGGCTAACAAAAAGGCAAAAGGCAGAATCATTCCTCGAACAACAGCAACATCTGGAGCTTTTCGTCTAGTTGTTTTAGGAATTTATTCTCTTGTTCTTAAATTGTAAACCACTCCTAAATCTATAAAGGAATTGGTGTGTTGTGTTAAAAGTCTAGGTTGTCCAGGTGGGATTGCTTAGTGGGTAGATTGTTTTTCTACTTTGGCTTGTTGAGCAATAGAGGTCTATTGCTTAACGGTAAGATTGATAACTCTTTCTTACATTTGGTGTAATCGTGTTTCGCTTTTGCTTTTGAAGATTAGTGAAAACGATTGAAAATCCTGTGAGACAGGTCGTGGTTTTACTCCCTTAAGCAAGGAGGTTTCCACGTAAAATCATTGTGTTGATTTTACTGCATTCAACTTTCTGGTAATTTTCTGAGTTGAAGTAAGGGACCTGGTCCATTACTCGTTAAGTGAAAGCATACATTCTATCAGTAGCACTTGGGTTCTGGTTTTCCTTGATGAGTGCCCATCATGCTTAGAGAAGATTTAATCCATGCACAGAAGGAACACGGAAGGAAATCATTTTTTGTGTGCCTCTATTGAGATTTGATCCCCCGATCTCATATGACTAGTTTTGACGCACGTGCATTGCATGTCAATATTAGACCATGTATCACACTATTTCTAAAAATTACGTGAAGATTATTAAAAAAAATAGTCACTCTTAAAATCTCTTAGTTAGACCTCTTAAATATACTTTTTCCTCCCTTCTCTATAGTGCATTACTTTGTTATTGTTATATTGTTAGTGTTATTACTTTTACTATAATATTTTATAATATAAATAATTACTATTATAAAATATAGAAAATATACTACATTTGATGTTTTTAATTTGAGTATTAGATTACTTTAACAACTATGTTAGGGAGTGTTCTAATTTCACCGACCTTTGAGATTGTCAACGTCTATAAATCAATCTTGAAGTTTTTAGAAAAGAAGAATAGAAAACGTCAAAAAAGCATAGTCTAAAAATGTGAGAAAATCCCTCCATTTATAGTAAAAATGTGTAGTATTAGTATGTGCATATTGTTCCTTATAAAAATATAGAAGATATACTAAATTGGGTGTTTTAAGAAGAAGAAGAATAATGAATATATTTTTAAAAAGATGTAGTTTAAAAATTTGAGGAAGCCCCTTTTTGATAGCCAACAAAGGATAGTGTATGAAAACTGTTTATTGTGCCTTATAAAAAAAATCACAACCCTGTAGAAAACTCACAACCCTTCGGAAAAGTCACAACTCATCGGAAAAATCATGGTCCTTGTAAAAAGTCACAACTCTTTCAAAAAGTCGAAACCCTATAGAAAAGTCACAACCCTTCAAAAAGGTCACAACTCATCGAAAAATTTGTAAGTCTTTGAAAATGTCACAACCCTTCATTGTGAAAAAGTTCAAATATAATACAATATAAAATATAGAAGATATACAACATTTGGCGTTTTAAGTTGGGTAGTGTAGATGGATAAAAAAATAGATATAGACTGGTTTAATTTTAATTTGATATGAAGTTTTCAAAAAGTAAAGAAGACTTTTAACTGGATCATATGTAGAATATATAAAAATATCTTTTAACTGTGTGTCTTAAAGATGCGCCCCCTCCCCAAGTAAAAGAACGTTCTATGTTAAACTGAATAAAAATAAAGTAGACTAAATAAATTGAAAACAAAAGAGTACTTATAAAATGTAGTTGGACTATTCAAATAAGTTTTTGATCAAATACTTTTTCTCCAACAATTTGGGACTTTTCAGATGTTGAACACCAAGTTGTAGTTTGTGCAACGGAAAATCATTGAACTTCTTGTCAAGTAGAAGTTGCTACAAAAGTATATTTTATGACTATGAAAATGAGTATATATTAATTATCAAGATACTCTTCATGTTTGAAATTGTGTTATTTCATTCTCCTTGTTGCATCAATTTTTGTTCATTTATCTAATTTATCCATAAAAAATATTGTAATTGCATAATTGAACAACTCTCACAATCTTCCTTGTTTTAAGAAGAAGAAAAAAATACTTACAAAATTCGTAAATTTAAAAGTGTGATAAACACCATCTATTTATAGACAACAAAGGATAGTAAAAAAAAGTTCTTATTGAGTCTTTTTAGATAAGTCATAACCCTTCATAAAAATCACAACTTTTCAGAAATGTCATAACTCATCGAAAACTCACAACTTTATAAAAAAGTTACAACCCTTCGGAAAAGTCATTACCCATCAATCTGAAAAGGTGTATGCTATATATATATATAT
>NC_028637.1:77054447-77071869 GCF_001406875.1 Solanum pennellii | reverse complement strand
ATATAATTTTATGCAATCTCAAATATATATATATATATATATATATATATATATATATATATATATATATAGTGTTTAAGTTGGGGGTATTATAGTAATTTAACATTCTATTGAGGGAATAATGCTTTTAAGGTAGTATAGATAGATACAGATTTTTAGTCCATCTTTATTGGTTATTTGGGTATACCTTTGGGTGAAACATTCTAGTTAGTTATCTCGATTACATTCTTTCTGAAAGTAGTAAATTGTAAACAATGTTCACTTTAAACTAATGGTGAATCTGATGGTCTGATGTGGATAGAAAATTCAATGCGGGGTTTGCAAAGCTTTTGGCCATCTTTCATGCGTGGATTACAAAGATTATGGACCAAAACAAGTATCTTGCTACAACTGTGGGATGCTTTATCATTTAGGTTCAGTAAGTCATATCTGCCACTTTCTACAATTTCTATTTGCAATCTTCACATCATATTGATCTGTAATTTAATTTATTCTGTTTGTGTAAGGATTGCTTAAATTTACGTCGGAACATTCAGTTAGCTTCTCCTAGCTGCAAGAAAGGCGGGACTGGTCCCTCCTACAGTGAAGGCAATAATTCAGCAGATCATACATTGCAAGATGAAAAGAAAGGAGATAAATATCTTTTATGTGAAGACAGAGAATCTGCGAAGGTATGGCTCAGTAGATCTAGAAGCTATTGAGTTTGTTTGCATTCAGGGGGTCCCGCCTCTCGTTCTCTTTGTGGATGTATTTTTTTGAACCATTTCCAGAAGTAGGAGAGGTCTTTGCTATGTGCTATCTTTTTGCGAATATATATTTGCTTTCTATATGAATTTGTTTCATTCTTCTTAAGTAGGATCACATTGATTGTTCTAGACTTCAGTCATGCTTCATCAAAATTTTGTAGCCTCAGAAATCATGGTTCAAAAGTTATAAACACAGATGACCTCACAGAGGGCACCTGTCAGAAAAATTGTACGAATGGATCAATGTTAAGTGATGACTGTATGTTACTGTAAAGGCTGCAGTCTGCACAAATTTTGGAATCTTGAAGAAAAATTGTGAGAAATATAAGAAAAGAATATTATTGAATTGTTGTAGATGAGAAATAAAGGAAAAGAACATTATTGAATTGCTGTTTTTTTATATACTAGTTTCCGAAACGTGCGTTGCACGTTTGCCTCATACAATTATTATAAAGTTGAATTATTATATAATGTTGAAATTAGAAATATTAGTTTTACCAATTTATATTTTATTTATTAAATAAAATTCATAATAATCGAATAGTACATTGACCATCAAGCAAGAAATATGAAAAAATAATTATATTATTATAGCATCTAACAATATGAATATTATCTATATGACTTATTCTTAATAATCTCTCATTACGCTCCATATTAGTGAGTACACAAATGTGTAGCTATTTAAAGAAACTATATTAGTAAGGAAAGATAAAAGTAAATAAATATTATAAAAGTACATTTAAAAACGAATCTAAATGTCATAAATTAGTAATTTCAGCACTAATAAAAATAGACTTATAATATTCATAATTTCATAGAAGATTATATTAAAGAAGTATAATCGGTAAAGAATACAAAAAAATTAAACAGATAAGAATAAATACAACATTCATATCCTTCTTAAGACTTTTATTATAACAATATATATAGTAAAAGAAATACACAAGGAGTAAATTTTTTTTTCTCCCGTAACAAAAAAAAATAATCTAAAATAGTAAAGATAAAATTTATGATTCAAAATATCATTCTAATGAGGATCAACAAATATTAATATTTCAAAACAAAAAAAAAGTACCTGAAAATTGCCTAATGATTCACATCAACACGAGGCAAATGGTAAAGAATAATTATTTTTAAATGATACATATATATAGCTAAAGATTCATTGGATAAGATGAAAAGGTGAAGAGTTGTTTAAGTTAATTTCAGAAGTTGAATGATCTTAGACATGCGGTAGAGGAAAGGTGATTGTTTTACTAATAATTCAATACATTTAATTATACTAACTACAGAGATAGGATAACAAATTTAATCATTTAACCACATTAATTATGGAGAAAGAATAAATAACTTTTATTTTTTTTTAAAAAAGTAATTCCTAACAATTTCCTACGAAATAATTTCTAACAATTTTCTATAAAATATTTTTGTCTTTCAAAGTTTGACTTTACACCTTCTTAGTTTTAGTATAATATAATTATTACTTAGTATGTAAATAATTAGAATTTAAACTATTGTGTCTAGATGCATGTATTTAAATATGATTATTTAATATTAAATTAATTATATATTAATATTTAATTTAGTTTAGGGATAAAATAAGAGCAAAATGGTAATTCAACTTTTAAGTTAAGAGCTTCCCACTTATAATAATACGAGTATGTTATATCATCAAAAAAAAAATCATCTACCAGACTAAGTACAAATATGTAATAAATATTTTTTTGGGATAGCTTAATATATATATGTTGTAGACTACTGAATGTGAATATAATCGAAGACATCTATAATCTTTTTCAACACGTCGCATTAGTACCAATTTATACTCTATCAATAGTTATTTCTCCAAACTCAAAAGAGAATTTAAGAAAATTATAAAAATATTGAACCAAACTAAATAAGTATTAAGAGAATGATTTCTATAATCTGGCCATGTACAAAATTACACTAATAACTTATCTTTTAAGTCTAGCAGGGCACTCTTATAATCAAAGGTTCTGATACCATCATTCCGCTATCGAAAAAGAAAAGCATATCAAAGAAATCATAAAAGTTTTCAGAATGTTCATCAATGTATTTTTCTTTGTTCCTACAAAATTAGAATATGCAAAGATGAAACAAAAAGAAAAGAAATAATACATACTTACTGGAGTATCCGATGAACATATAAAATTAGGAAGATGGTAGATTAGATTTTTGAATGATTAACATAGAATACACAATATATTATAGTAAATGAGATTCTTTGTTTCCCTTGTCTGTTATGCCTTTTCAGTTGCATCATTTAAATATGTCTTCATTATTATATGATAGAATTACTGAAGGCTGAAACTAATAATTATACATTGTAATTAAGATACTATAAATTAAAAGTTTTATATTTAATTTAAAAAAATAACTCCAAAAAATTGAACAAATTACAAAAAAATTAATTTCTCATTAAAATAATTTTCTCACCTATTAGAGCATCAAATAAGAATTAAGGAAACATAAATCAACACATGTAAACAAATTAACAATTAATTAATTTATAAATAGGCTAAGAGATAAACTTCAAAAATTTTAAACTATTTAAAAAAAAATAATAACAGGAAAACGTGTCTTTAAGATAATTAAACTTTATTATATATTTTATATACTAATATTTTACTAATAACCAATTAGATGATTTTTACAATTTCAATGTAAGGATAGGGGTAAGACTTTTCAAATTTAAAAATTAAGAGTAATTAAGTTAAGACTATAAAATAATTAGCAATTTATTTACTAATATTTAATTACTTTGATTATGATTTAGTACAGGGGCAAAATAGTAATTCAACTTTTGCTTAACATTCTTCTCACTTATAATAATATATGATTATTACATTGAGACCCTATTTATAGACACTAGAATACAATTCTTTACCAAGTAGGATACTATTTACTATTCCTATTTCTATTGCTATTCCTATTCTATTCTAAATAGGATTGTATAAACCTATTCCTATTCTACTAGAATTGTATAAAACTATTTCTATTCTAATAGGATTGTATAAACCTATTCATATTCTAACACCCCCCTCAAGATAATGCGTACAATTCATGTACCTAGCTTGTTACAAATGTAATTAACACAAAGACCGATGAGGGGCTTGGTGAGATATTTGCAGACTTCACAAAATTGATGGTCAATCTCAATGTGCTTGTCTTCTCATTAAATATTGGATTTGATGCATAATGTCAGTCAATCTCAATGTGCTTAATCTTCACATGAAATACTGAATTTGACGCATAATGTTGGTGTTGAACTTCCCAAACCAAGCTTGAGAAAAATTGTTCTAGACTATAGAGTGATCTGCACAATAGTACAAGACTACTAAACTCCCTCTGAGCAACGAAGTTCTCAAATCTAGTATAAAGTAAATGGATCGTGTTGGAATCAATCGATAAGTTGATATTAAATAAGAAAGTCACCGAAAAGTTGATCGGAACATGCTCATATACCGGATATTAGATTTGATGGCAAAAATTGGTCATAATCTAAGAAATAAAATCATATGGGTAAGGTCGGAATGATGTCACGACCCAACTATAAAATAGAAATTATATAGGATAGATAGAATTCATGGGACGACCCCATTGAAAAAGAGAAATAATATGGGTAGGTTTGGAATAATGGCATAACCCTACACAAATCAGATTTGAGGAGTCACCGCGAAGACGAATGGAACTATGCAAATCAAATCTGAGTCACTAAAAAAACACATGATGCTATGCAACTAAAATATGAGAAAATAGTTCGGAAAAATTCACGGTACTACACAAATTAAATATGAAAAGTAGTCTGGAGATGCATGGTGCTACCTCATCAGATATGCAAAAAAAGGTAGTCACTAGAAGAATGTCACGGTGCAACACAAATTATATATGAAAAAGTAGTCACGGGAATGATGGCACAATGCTACACAATTAAATATGAAAAAGTAGTCACCGGAATGA
Organism: Solanum pennellii; assembly: GCF_001406875.1. NCBI lineage: Eukaryota > Viridiplantae > Streptophyta > Magnoliopsida > Solanales > Solanaceae > Solanum > Solanum pennellii. Next base: position 77,067,139 of record NC_028637.1, on the reverse strand, counting down.
TGTCACGGTGCTACAAAAATTAAATACGAAAAAGTAGTCACCGGAATGATGGCACGGTGCTATACGAATTAGATAGGAGAAAGTAGTCACCGGAATGATGACACGGTGCTACACAAATTAGATATGAGAAAATGGTCACCACGAAGATACACAGTGACCCAACTTTTGCTAACATAATCATTAGCCGGACGGGCAGCATATATGGATATAGCTGCCCGCCGGCAGCGGAAGCTCTTTGATTGTTTACCAAGATCGTAGAGGCTCTGATACGAGGTGAGAAATATAAGAAAAATATATTATTGATTTGTTGCTTTTTTCTACATTATTACCAAGTAGGATACTATTTACTAAACTTGTTTCTATTTCTATTCCTGTTCTATTCTAAATAGGATTGTATAAACTTATTCTTATTATATTAGGATTGTATAAACCTATTCATATTTTAATAAAAATCATAGACAGTTATAACAAATATAAACATATTATTGAAGGGAGATAGTTGTATTAGAGATTTAAGATGTAGTCCAATAAAATATGCTGTTCCTCCACTTCATTAAATTGACCTGGATTGAATTGTATAGATTTAGGAGTAAAATGAAAAGGACTGTTGTATTGACTTTTGATAAAAGAACATTTAGAGTGGATTGAGATGTAAATGAATGGATTAGATAAGTGAAAAGAAATAACATTAAGATTGAACTAATGTAATCTGGTATTTGTTGTAGTATTTTGAATTGTTGCAAGGACAAAAGTTTGGCATTTTAACCCTTCTTTCTGCTCTTCCAGGTCCAGGATCTTCTTCAGCAAATGGTGAGTCTGCGTTTTCTACAACCTCTGATACTATTTCTAACCTCTATTCTACAAGTGATGTTAATGCTTACGTAGGCAACTTTCAAGAATGACAGGTTGGTATTTGAGTAAATCATATAAGATAGGCGTTTTATTTTGTCTAGATTATCTTGTGATCTTCAAGTCAATAATATGCTTCAATGTAACTACTAAGAGTAAGCAATATTGTTCTGTTTTTAAGGAGAAAGGAAATTATGGTATGCTGAGACTGGTTACTGTTGATTCTGGCGCAGCTCTGATGAAGTCATTCAGTAATTTCAGACTAGTCTCTGGTGATGTTAGGGATGATGGGGTAGCTATTAATTGGGTATTAATACATATTTACCGTAAATTAATACATTGTAGCAGAGAATGAGAGAATAGGATTTCAACACGTGCGATGTGGCAGCATAACCAACACCTGCTTCTGGGAGGCAATTGTGAACTGGAAAGGCTGACTGCTAGTATCATTTTTAGTCTCAGAAGGGAAATACAGAGGAGAAATCCGTTCTTGAAACATGTTTGGTTGTAAGAATTTATCTTCTGCTGCAGGTGACAATAGCTGCCTGTAAAAGGTCCAGACTGAAGGGGTCTAAGTTTCTCTCTCGGTATAGTTAACCAATAGGCAGAACTGCAGAGTATACTTGTGTATATATGAATGTGAATCATGATGCATTTTTTGGGAGGAATTGTACTCTCATTTCCTTATTCAATTTGGCCCAAGTATCAGTCCTTGGTCGACCGACACTTTCATCATCCAAATTCCAAGACCGCCACCAAAGTTTAGCATCACTGGACAAATACATAGAAGCAATGTTGAACTTGTCGTCTCCACAATTTGGCTTGTTTTGAAATATTGTTCCACGTCCCAAATGAAGTTTTCCAGTTCCTTGGCACTTCTCGTATCACTGGAAGACCTAGGTTCAGGGAACTTTAGTTTAGAGACATCCCCGCCCGTTGGTTTAGATGCAGCAATGGTCATTCGCAACACCTTCACCTCTGCGTGAAGGTTTCTGTCTTCCTTCAAGCAGTCCGTTGATCGGTAGTACTGCTGCTTTACGAAAATTAAGACCTTCTAGCAGTTGGTCTTCAAATCAACACGATATTGGTTCAACTCTGTCGGAAATGCCTTAAATTCCATCCTCAAGCCATTAATTTGGGTGAATAGATCCAAAAATGTAGGATCAGTCCCGTGCGCATCCCTTATACCAACAAATGCCTCTATATTGCGCACCAATTCTTGTAGTTCTGTGTTCGTCACCATCTCGTACATCTGATGCTCTGATACCAATTGATACGGGCTCGATTTTTTCGTCTAACACCACTGCACAACAACCTGCAACGCTCGCAAACTTCAGCGTATCAATACACTCGAATCTGTCTAACACTTAGAGTTTTCTTTTACTTTTAGGCAACGTACTATATTGAGGAACAATCAGACATTTACAGGACGAATCCCAACCTTCATTAATATGTATTCAGCAAAGGAAAGGCTTCATGAATTCGACTAAGGGACTGAACACTCTCCTGCTTGCTTTGGCCGAATTTCCACCCCATTTTAAATCTACAGCTGGCGGTTGAAAGCAGTTCCAAAACTGCCAAGCGTCTAACACATGTCAGGGCCAAATCTGTCCAAATAAAACTAACTCTAACAGGTCCTGACAATTCGAATTCAAATAAATACAATACATGAGCCTAGCACATATTATTTATTTGCCTTAGCCGAATTGCATCTGCCCATACTTATTTCAGCCGTCTCCCAGCCTTTGTTTTATTTTTCAATTCTGCTAACTTGTGCCAACACTGATCAAGCTTTGTCTTGCCATTGTCAAGTCTACACAGTCTTGCCTTGTCAAGCCCACATGCTGTCCTGCCTTGCCTTCATCAAGTTCCCCCAGCCTTGTCTTGCCAAGTCAGCACGCTGCCTTGCGTTGTCTTGCCGATACCACTGTTTGCATGTATGCCCCTAAGGTGCCATACGCCTGTCGTTGTCATCGTGCCCAAGTCTGCCTAGCCAACACTCTAGCATCCTTGGTCCTAAGTCTGCCTTCCCATACTCCAGCATACTTAGTCTTTTCACATTCAAGCTGCTTAGCCAACACTCCAACACTTGGTCGGACACCCGCATTGTTTTCCCACGCCCGTGCCAAGTTGAATGCCAAGTCCTTGCCATGTACACCGACGTCGCATAGCTAGTCTAGGGGTCTAACAACCTCCCACTAGCTGCAGGTAGCAGGTAACCCTTTCCACCAAGTCTTGGACAGATTGGATGCTTTTTATTTTTTTTAAATTCTTCATTCTAACAAGTCATTTTCTGTAAGTATGGTATCATCAAAGTGCACTTGTATATCAGTGAGATCATAGGGGATGGAGTTTAGTTCTTATGAGTGTGCTTAATCTTTTTTTTTTGTTCCGGTTTCTCCTCGAGTAAACCTGTAATTCCTTTGTATGTTCCATGTACTTGTCACTAATTGAGTCATAAAAAGGTTCTATTGTCTCATTTTTTTCATTTAAATTATTTTACTCGTTATCTCGTACCTTATATAGGTTTTGATTACCAAAAGTACTATTTCTATCACGAAACCTAGAACATTTTGATTCTCACATATTTGGTCAATAGGATCCTCATTATCACTGGAATCTATGTTACATTTCTCCCCCTGAAGATGAGTTCCAAAAAGCAGTTGATATTTTTAAAAGGTGACATCCATTATGATAATAATCTTCCTAGCATTTGGTTCATAACACTTGAATCCCTTTTGACTGGGAGCATAGCCAACAAAAATACATTTCTTAGCATGTAAAATCAAGTTTATTCCAACTAGGATCAACGGACATGAAAAAGTATACTACACCCAAAGATTCTGAATGATAGATCAATGGTCAACCTAGAAGTAGGAAAGTATGTCATGACATCATGAAATGGGTTTTAAAACCTAAAACATGGGAACACATGCTATTACTAAGATAGGTAGTTGTCAAAAGAGCTTCTCTCCAAAGAAATTTAGGAATTCCACTTGTGAATATTAAGGTTCTAGTTACTTCCATAAGATGCCTATTTTTCCTCAGTACTTAACTCCATTTTGTTGGGATGTATCATGATAAGAGCTTTGGTGCACTATTCCTTGGAAGTGAAAAAATTGCCTAGTTGGTCATTAAAAAGCTCTCCCATTCTCACTCCGAAATACTTGAATCTTCTCATGAAATTTTATCTCAACTTAAATAGAAGCCTCCAACGTATGTTTTTATTTCCCTTTGTCTTTCAATTGATACACCCAACTAAGTTTAGTGTGATAATATATGAAATTCAAAAAACATCTTTTTCCATTTACAGTTGCTACCCTAGAAGGCCCCTAAACATCACTATGGATTAACTTAAAGGGTTTTGTGGGCGTGATATTTTTGAGAAGAAAAGAATGGAAGGCGATGTTAAGCCATTTCACAAAAATTAAATTGGAAAGAAACAAACTTTTATCAGTAAAGTAGAGGTGATAAGAGTCTGAAATAATGAAAAATAGGATGTACACGTCTATTGTGCCATAACACAAGTTTGTTATCAACTAGAACAAAGTTCAAACAAGGTGAACTAAAATTTATTGAATCAAGAAAATACACCTTTAGACTCTTTAGAATTGCCAATCTTCCTGCCCGAAACCTTGTCTTCCAGTACACATGAAATTGAGTCAAAAATAGCAACAACAATTAAGGGTTCAAGTTAATTTACTAATGGTGACAAGATTGAAAGAAAATTTTGGACCATGGACATCAAAAAGAGTCAAAAGAGGGGTTAATTTGATAGTCCTTTTCCAGCAATTGCTGAGAAGGAACCACCATCAACTCTGACTTCTCTATTTCCTGCATAAGGAGTACAAGTTGAGAGCAAATGGGAATTCCATGTCATGTGATCAGGTACTCAAAAAAACAGATGGTACAATACTTGTTTGGGAAAAAAACAAGTGAGAGTGGAATGATCAGGTTTACTGGTTTGTAGTTGAGATTGGAGAAGTTCAGTAACTCTAGTTGCTTCTTGGTGAATGGTGACATTTTCGGAGAAGGTTTCAACCCTGATTCTTCGAGAGCGACGTGGTACTCTAAAAGACCCAGCTGCCACTGTTATCTTCCCCTTACTCTTCCAGTTAGGCAATTTCTCGTGGATTTTCTAGCAAGTTTCACGAGTACCACTGTATTTGCAAAAATCACACAATGACTTCTTTTTCTTGTGATTTTCATTTTTGCAGCAACCAGAGCGAGTGCCAGTATTTTTTGCAAGGATCACACAATGGCTTCTTTTTCATATCATTTTCATTTTGTAGCAACTTGAGCAGAAGAATCAATATTTTTGCTTCCAAATTGGAGTTTCTTTTTAGTATAACATTCCTCCTTGTTTGTTCTCGTCTAATCCTTCAAAGTTGGCTGGGTCTTTTCCAAGAATTTGTGAAAGAAGTTTGTAGAATTCTTAGTTCAATCTTACTAGAAATTTTCTTCCTTTCTCATTTCTCTTACGCTATCCTTAGGATACTCTCATTCATCATTATAACATTTATCTAATTCTTTCCATATAGAAACCATCTTATCATAGTAATAACACCTCTCTCCCCCTGCCTTCCTTTCTACAATCTGACGAACATTTTCTACATCAGAGTAAGTCTCTCTAGCAGCTCCTCAAATATCTTAACAGTGGGGAGAAACAAATATGGTTTACCTATGGCGGCAGGTTGCATTGAGTTTAATAGCCAAGCGATTACCATTGAGTTTTGCTATCGCAATGCTTTCATATTTTGTGATCTTCATCCATTCATTTTCGGGTCTCTTAGTGAAGGCCTTCTTGTCTATCTAGTTAGGTCTCCAAGTTTTCATTGACCATCAATTACCAAACAGACAGATTGTGCCATTCCAAATTATTCTTGCCATTCAGCTTGTGACAAGCAAATTAAAATGATAAATGAGAGGAATCGTGACTTTGGCTCATAGTTGTCTTGGTCGGAACTTTGTTGATAGAACTCTTAGCTTCTATTGATGCTGCTAGGTGAAGTTTCCATGTAAATGTTGTTTAGAGCCTGTTTGGATTGACTTTTCTTTTGACTTATTTGTATCACTTTCAGCTTATGCTAAGGGCTTATAGGAACTATTTTGATTTAAGCAAGCACTCTAAAAGTGGTTAATAGTTATTTTGCTTTAAACCACTTAAAATAAGCCAAACCATAAGGCTCTTAATGATGAACAACACAAGAATAAACCAGCTCCGGTACCATGGAAGGTACCAAGAATAAAGTTGTTATGATGTCATATGGTATGGAAACACTATGGCAATAGAGAATGACGAAACAAACTAGAAATTGATTCTTGATTTTAGGATTTTTGAGAGTCAAAAGATGATTTAAACTGATCTAATTTCCTAAATACTTAACGACATTAGATCTGATTTTATCGGATAAATTAGATCCTACAAATTAAATCCGATTACAATCAAATATTCACAAAACAACTATGTTTGCCCTTATTCAAACAAATAACTAGATCTACTAATAACTAAATAGTGAATACGGAAGAGGTATCAATAATGGACAAAATATATATGAGCAAAAGGAAATTAGACCATAACGAAGAAGGGGAAAACACATATTTTAATATTAATTAAATGTATAGACTTTAGCAGGAATAGCTATTCGATCTCATTTTTTTACCCACTAATACCTATTTATGATAGTCACCATTAAATAATTACCTTGAGTTGAGGGTCTATCAAGAACAACTTCTCTACCTTTGATGTAAGAGTAAGATCTGCTATATTCTAACCTTCCTAGACCCTATTTTGTGAGACTACGCTGGTCTCTAGGTATGTTGTTGTACCTTTAAATAATTAATCTTGTACTTATTTGATCTCATAAAAACTCAGTCTCATATCACAATTCTTGCTTTCCTTTTTTTCCCACTTGAGTTATTAATTTTCTCACCCTTAATTTCTTTCATTTCTATCTCAACATCAATTTTGCTTGAAGTGTAGGAACAACTTTAAATGAAGAGAACCATTCTTTTATTTCTCTGGGTGAGGTAGGTCACATCCCTCATTTCCGTAGATTCTCTTTAAATGAATCTTGTATGGAAGAACTTAACTCTTCAGTAGCCACATATTTTCCCTTTTTAATGTATTCATACAAGGCTCTCAAACTATTCTGGAGACCTCTTTCAAATTGTGTCACATAAGCAATGGAATATCACAAGCCTCCAGAAATATTTTCCACAATATTTATCTTTAGTCTGTAAGGAATTTAGAATAAAATATTTTCCATCAATGTTGTGTCCAAATGCACACCGAAGTGTACGTGGTCAAACAAGTAATATAGTGACTCTTAAGAGCTGGACTATGAAATCCAAAGGACTTAAACAATTCCATTTGTAACTATAAGTACTCGCAAGTGTGTACATAGAGTTCAAATTGTGTACTAGACTAGTAATTGTTAGGACCGAAAATAAGCAGGTGTATATGCGGAAGCTAGCAATGCAAACCTTGAAAGACCACGAGTAAGAAGACAACGAGAAATATACCAAAAGACACAAAGATTTAACGTGGTTCGGTCAATCGACCTACGTCCACAAAGGAGATGAGCAATCCACTATAAATATGAGAGTACAAAATACAGAGGGAAACAACCTCAACCAATTCATTCAGAATACATGGGAGGTTCACACAAGTGATAACGTATCAAGCTTGTGACCCACAAATTCTCTCCCTCTAACTAAAACTCTCAAAGCCCTTTAAGACTACATTGTGAATGCTGATTAAGTTAGAAGGAACATGCCTCTATTTATAGAGTCCTAAACCTTTTCCTACAAGAAAAGGATTAGTCAATCCAAAACCTTTTCCTACAAGGAAAACCTATTTATGGTAAGAAATTTAGGGCAAATAAAACCCAACAAATCTCCCCCTTGGCCTGAATTTCTGACAAAATAAATTTGTCCACCTTCTTGACTTAATCTTCAACAACTTGTTTCTCCTCTCCATAATCTCCTTTACAAAATTTATGTCTCAACACAAAGAATCTCTCTGAAACAATTTCTCCAACAAAATCTTCATTACTGTCAAAAATGTTACTGCTAGAACTACACCGCCAAGATGAACACATCTTTCTAACCTGGTTCAATCATCGATTATCAAACCACTGAACCTGACTCCGTCATTGAATCTGGCTCTGATACCACTTGTTAGGACCGAAAATAAGCAGGTGTATATGCGGAAGCTAGCAATGCAAACCTTGAAAGACCACGAGTAAGAAGACAACGAGAAATATACCAAAAGACACAAAGATTTAACGTGGTTCGGTCAATCGACCTACGTCCACAAAGGAGATGAGCAATCCACTATAAATATGAGAGTACAAAATACAGAGGGAAACAACCTCAACCAATTCACTCGGAATACATGGGAGGTTCACACAAGTGATAACGTATCAAGCTTGTGACCCACAAATTCTCCCTCTAACCAAAACTCTCAAAGCCCTTAAGACTACATTGTGAATGCTGATTAAGTTAGAAGGAACATGCCTCTATTTATAGAGTCCTAAACCTTTTCCTACAAGAAAAGGATTAGTCAATCCAAAACCTTTTCCTACAAGGAAAACCTATTTATGGTAAGAAATTTAGGGCAAATAAAACCCAACAAATCTCCCCCTTGGCCTGAATTTCTGACAAAATAAATTTGTCCACCTTCTTCACTTAATCTTCAACAACTTGCTTCTCCTCTCCATAATCTCCTTTGCAAAATTTATGTCTCAACACAGAGAACCTCTCTGAAACAATTTCTCCAACAAAATCTTCATTACTGTCAAAAAGGTTGCGGCTAGAACTACACCCGTCAAGATGAACACCTCCTTCTAACCTGGTTCAATCATCGATTATCGAACCACTAAACCTGACTCCATCATTGAATCTGGCTCTGATACCACTTGTTAGGACCGAAAATAAGCAGGTGTAAACGCGGAAGCTAGCAAAGCAAACCTCGAAAGACCACGAGTAAGAAGACAACGAGAAATATACCAAAAGACACAAAGATTTAACGTGGTTCGGTCAATCGACCTACGTCCACAAAGGAGATGAGCAATCCACTATAAATATGAGAGTACAAAATACAGAGGGAAACAACCTCAACCAATTCATTCAGAATACATGGGAGGTTCACACAAGTGATAACGTATCAAGCTTGTGACCCACAAATTCTCTCCCTCTAACTAAAACTCTCAAAGCCCTTTAAGACTACATTGTGAATGCTGATTAAGTTAGAAGGAACATGCCTCTATTTATAGAGTCCTAAACCTTTTCCTACAAGAAAAGGATTAGTCAATCCAAAACCTTTTCCTACAAGGAAAACCTATTTATGGTAAGAAATTTAGGGCAAATAAAACCCAACAGTAATTGCTAATCTGGAGTGAACTTTCTTACATGGATAAGTGGTCTGCAATTTTATTCCTTGTACTTGTTCTTTTCTTGATCTCCGGTTCAAATTCTTGCAGTAGTAAGATCCACCTAATAAGCCTCGGTTTCACATCCTTTTTGTTGAATAGGTACCTAATAGTTGCATGGACAGTGTAAATAATAACTTTGGTACCCACCAAATATGATCTGGACTTGTCAAATGCAAAGACCAAGGGAAGCATTTCCTTTTCAGTCACAGTGTAGTTATAACAGAAAGGAAAAGAAATAAATAAAGATAAGAAATCATCTCCTTCCCTTTGGATGTGTCCCAGGAGGGATGGAGGGAGAAAAATGCTAAATGTTGCTTTTTCTTTGCGTAGTCGTCTTAATGCTTGAGTAGAATCTTATTGGTTTTGAACATGCATGATTACCACCAGGAGAGAAGTGATGTCTTAGGCTCTGAAGTTGCTTCCAAGAAGGTTAGCAGATCAAGATGGAGGAAGCGTAAGTGGCAACGAAGGAAAACTGTAAGAATAGCTGAGGGTGGAAGAATGGAAAATGGCAGTCAGTGTGGCATGCGGCAAGAATACCAGTCTTCGGAAGAAAGCAAAACCAAATTGTTGTTGAAACCGACACCAACGTAACATTGAGGTACCATTATGGTGTTTACTTTGGTGTACAAAGTACTATGCAGTTTCAGTCACCATCTGAGTTTCCTAGATCAAATGTTTGGGTGAACCCTACAACTTTTATGAATCATACTAGTGAATGCTCACACCACCCATCTCTCTAAACCAATGTCCACAACAATTTTTTGTTCAGGTGAGCAGAATTAAAAACTCAACTACTCTGCAATGATCTGTACGGAAGGTTCCTAACATGAAGCAACTATAACTCAAACAGTTGAAGGCCCAGTATGTTCTGTTTACTTTCTGATTAATTGTATTAGCCGGCAGTAACAAAATCGTAGGAACCCATTACCTTGACAATTGAAGGATACTGTCAAAGTGCAAGGTGGCTGAGAATACAGCGACCTTTGATTTTCAATAATTAGTTTACATTTCTTTGTCAAATCAAAAAAAAAAAATGTTTGTTAGTTTAAGGAAGAATCACTGTTTCTACATTAAGTTCCTTGAGAAAGCACCGTAAAACACCATTAAGGAGCATAGTTCAAGTTGTAACCAGCAAGTATAAATTTTACCAACAATCCTTGTTTCAGAGAGTGCTACGATTTGCTTATTCTCACATTGTCATCTGGTTCTGCCAGTAATTTTTTTAATCGGTTGTCTATATACTTTTTTCCTCTGGATAATGAAGAAAGTCAGTTTTCTTGTGTGCCTTCAAAGCTTTCTAGTTGAATATTTTTCTGATGTTGTAGATCCTGTACAAGTACAGTACTTTCAGTGAAATGTCAAACCTTGCCTATTTCAATGTGCGCTGTTATCACTGCAGATCAATATATTTAAGTGTATTCTGTTAGTTATTATCGAACTTATATATTTATGAGTAACGAGAGGTGCAATGAGAACATTACTGTCGTACTAGTATGTGCATAATTGATTACCAAATATTCTTTGAGCTATATCATGACATGAAAAACCATATATTCTGTATAGAAAACCATAATAATAAAAGAACATAGTGTGTTTATATTTCAAGTTAAAAGTCTATTGTGGACTCTGCACATAGAAAACTAAAGTGGTTGGAAAAGGGAGATACAGCTATTTCCCCTACAGAAAAAAGAAAATAAAAAGGAGATTTTTTTGTACCTGTAGGGGTGATTTTTAATTTTGACCCCAAATATGATCTTTATTTTATTTTTTCCTATTACTCATTCAATGGAAAAATATTCGAATTTTTGTCCCGCTAGCCACTGGGTATAAGTTTGTAGGAATTAGTTAACTGGGATGTTAAGTCCAAATTTCGTACCCATTAGTTAACTACATTATTTATTAAATTTACTAATGTCAATTATCTATTCAAAGCAGTAAGTCCGAAAGTTATTATTTTTAATTAACTACATTAGAAATAAAATGGAAATAACTAATGAACAATTAACCAAACAAAGATCTTATTTTTAACCTGAACTGACTCTGATTTCTTATCGTGTTACTAGTTAGCATATTAATATCGCTTATTTAGAATCATGCCAATAACTCTAAGAGTGTGTTTGATACGAAGGAAAACATTTTCTGGAAAATATTTTTCAATTTTCTCATGTTTGGTTGGGACAAAAGTCTTGGAAAATGTTTTTCAAAATCAACTTATTTTCCTCAAAATTAAGGAAAATGACTTTCCTTCAAAAATTAAGGAAAACATTTTCCAAAGCTCTACTCTAACTTCAAATTACATTTTTTTTGGGCAAAAAAATCAATTTTAAAAATATTTTCAATTTCAAAATTTATNACCCATGACATAGAGTTGGTTGCTCTAGTATTCTCTTAAAAGATATGGTTGCATTATTTGTATGGTGTTCATATTTATACACTCACTGATCATAAGATCATGCAGTATGTGTTCACCCAAAGGGAGCTTAATCTCACACAGAGGCGATGGTTAGAATTACTCGAGGATTATGACATGAGTTTCCTTATCACCCAGTTAAGGCTAATGTCATTGTTTATACCTTGAGTAGATTTTTTCACCTAACCCCTGCCCACCCCCGCCAGCACACCCCCTCCACCCCACCACACCCCCAAAAAAAATTATTTCTAAAAAATATTTTCAATTCCATAAATTATTTTCTACTCTAGTAAAAATAAAAGATGTTTCTCAAAAAACATTTTCATTCATAAATCAAACATTATAAATCATTTCTAGAAAATATTTTCTACTCACCAACCAAACATGAGAAAATAAGTCTAAAATCTACTTGTTTTCAAGGAAAACATTTTCTAGGAAAAGATTTTCCTTCATACCAAATACGCCCTAAGACTAAACTATTTCTAATGCCAATATTCACACGATTGTCAGTCGATAGTGAGGTGCATATGCATATTTCTTCTGTATCAACCAAGCAAGGCCAACAAATATTTTCTATTCATGTTAGCCAATCAATTAGCCCTCCCTATGGAGTTCAAGACGAAGTTGTACTTTCTCGTATTATGTTTGAAAATTTCCTCTTTTGAGTCCAATTTGTCATAGACATTATATGAAAGATGATCATATAATTAAGAGGAAAAAGAATTAAGTAACCGCACGACCCGTAGCACATATCAATTCAAATTCATGTAACAACAATTATGCAACTGCCGTAACTTAGAATGAGAAGTTTAGTTCAACACAGACATGAAAAGTTACAAAAATAATCCATAGAAAAACATTAAAACTAGAAGAACAGATTTTCTTTGACTTCTAAGATGATTTCTAGCTTTTTTTGGGTCAAAAATTGTGTTCCAAAATGTTCTTTAAAATATTAAGAGTAGAACATATCCTCTCCCCACCCCCACCCCCAC
>NC_028637.1:76796581-77054370 GCF_001406875.1 Solanum pennellii | reverse complement strand
CCCGCCCACCCCCAAAAAAACTAAATCTTGAAACTAGTTAGAAAAAATTGTTAGAACAAAAATACTCAAGAAACTGATTTGAAAAAATTAAATAGAGTGAACTTATGAAATTCCTTGTGGATATTAATCTGCAGAAAATCTGAATTTATACAAAGAAAAAACATAAACATTAAGACTAAAATAAGAACATGTGCCACTAACTACCATAAAAGGGGGTCACTAACAGCCATAATGGGGCCACTAACTTCAGAAAGTTGAGCAACTAAAGTTGACTAAATCTAGCTAGAAAATAGGAAGCACTAAATTGAAATAAGTAAAAAACAGTAAAAATAATAATAAGCTGAAAAAATGTCAATTGTCTAACACTTCTCCTTGGCATTTTTGTGGCAAACACCAATTCTTTGCCTCAGATCTTCAAACCTTTCCTTTGGCAATGACTTGGTGAAAATGTCAGCTAGCTGGTTCTCAGATGAACAACGAACAAGCAACACTTCATTAGATTGTTGGACTTATCTAATAAAATGAAGCTTGATCTTGATATGTTTAGTTCGACCATGAAACACTAGATTTTTTGAGATTGAAACTACTGAACTGTTGTCACACATGATCTTGGTAGCTTCTGTTTGTTCATGGCCTAAGTCCTTCATCATCTTCCTTAGCCAGATAACTTGATTCACCGTAGATGCAACAGCTATGTACTCAGCTTCTGCTGTTGATTGAGCTGTAGTTTCTTGTTTTCTAGAGCTCCAACTAAAACAACTTGTCCCCAAACAGAAAAGATATCCAGATGTGCTTCTGGAATCATCAACTTCACCACCTCAATCACTATCAGAGTACCCGATCAGGTTCATAGTTACTTCGGCAGATGTTGGAAAAAAAATTCCAAACTTGCTAGTTCCTTTAATATCCTTAACACTCTTTTAGCAGCTGTGAGGTGCGTGTCTCTAGGCGAATGCATGAACCTAGAGAGCAAACTAACAACAAATAGAATGTCAGGCCTGCTTGCGGTTAGATGAAGACTGCCAATTAAGCTTCTATACATACTATCATCCACTTTTTCGGAATCCTCATCCTTGCCAAGCTTCACACCAGTAGATATTGGAGTACTCACAGGTTTGCAGTCTTGCATTTTGAACCTGTTTAAAATATCCGAAATGTATTTTTGATGACATATGAAAATTCCATCACTGGACTGCAACACTTCCATGCCGAGAAAGTACTTGATGACTCCAAGATCAGCCATTTCAAAGATTTTCTCCATTTCATCCTTGAACCTTTGGATTAGATCAATTTTGCTTCCTGTCACAAGCATGTCATCCACATAAATTGAGACAATTAAGGACTCACCTGCAGCATTGACTTTCACATACAAAGTAGCTTCACTTTGACTTCTACTAAAGCCAAGTTGGATGAGATGATTGTCCATCCTCTCATACCATGCCCTTGGGGCTTGTTTTAGTCCATACAAGGCCTTTGTTAAGAGATAAACTTGATCCTCTTTTCCAGGAGTTGAGAAACCATCAGGTTTCTCTAAATAGATCTCTTCAGCAAGCAAGCCATTCAAGAAAGCCGATTTGACATCAAGTTGATGAATCTGCCAGGAACTATGAGATGCAAATGCAAGAATAAGCTTGATTGTGTCATACCTTGCTGCAGGATCAACTGTTTCGTGGTAATCCACACCATATTGTTGTGTGTATCCCTTCACCACCAATCTAGCCTTATGATTGCAAATTGTTTCATCAGGATTGAGTTTTTTCTTGAAAATCCATTTTACACCAATTACCTTGCGATTTCTAAGTCTGTCAACAAGCTGCCAGGTTCCATTCTTCTCTATCATGTCTAGTTGTTCTTGCATAGCTCTCCTCCATGCCTGAGAGTCTTGTGCTTCAGCATAGCTTGTTGGTTCAGAGCTAACCAAGTTACACCGCTGATAGACATCTTTAAAGGATCGAGTTTTCCTCACTGGTACATCATCCACTAGTTCATCTTCTGAAAGTTGAGGCTGCTCTATTGAAAATGAATCAGAATAAGAGGTCTTCTGATTTTTCCAATCCCAACTAGCTGCTTCATCAAACTTCACTTCTCGGCTGAGAGTTAGTTTGTCTGATTTCAAACAGAAAATCATGTAACCTTTGGATGAACTATAGCCCATAAATATGCCTTTATGAGCCTTGTTATCCATCTTACTCCTTTTTGTTTCTGGAACTCGATAATAACATATACACCCAAAGATTCTGAGATGGTGTATTAATGGTTTTTTCCCACACCAAGCTTCATATGGAGTCATGTCCTGCAAGGCCTTAGTAGGCAATCTGTTCAGCAAATATACAGAGGTATTGCCTGCCTCAGCCCAAAATTGATTTGGGATCTTTCTTTCGAGCAAAAGACATCTGGCCATCTCCATTACTGTCCTGTTCTTCCTTTCAGAGACGCCATTTTGTTGTAGAGTGTATGGTAATGTCAATTGGCGTTCAATGCCTGTGCTATTACAAAACTCCACAAATTGAGAAGAAGTGTATTCTCCTCCATTGTCAGACCTTAAAGCCTTAATACTAAGATTACGTTGATTTTCTACTAAAGCTTTAAATTATTTAAAAACATCAAATGCTTCACTCTTCAGTCGAAATAAACCCAACACATTCTGGTGTAGTCATCAATAAAGAGGAGAAAGTATCTGTTACCACTCAGCGAATCTGTTTTCATTGGGCCGCAAACATCCGTATGAATGAGCTAAAGTTTCTAGTTAGATCTTCGTACTTGATTTGCTTGAAATGGCAATTTTGTTTGCTTTCCCTGTTGGCAAGTTTCACAAACATGAGCATTAGAAAGAAATTCAGGCATATTTTCCACTAGCTCTTTTTTTTCCATCTCGGCTATGCTTCTCAGATTGAAGTGACCAAACCTTTTGTGCCATAGGTTTGTACAAGTTTGTGAAGTAATAGTGTAAGCCTGCTCAGTTATTTTCTCCCAATCAACTGAAAACATTCTGTTGCTCATCTTGACATAAAATAACTCTACTCCAGAAGGGTCAGAAGCAACACATTCACGATTCTTAAAATGCAGAGAATAATTATTTTCAAGCATTTGTCCAACACTCAACAAATTTTGCCTCATATCAGGTATGTACAAAACATCAGAAATAGTTTTGATACCTGATATTGTTGAGATAGACACTGTACCTCTGCCTTTGACTTCTACTGCCTCACTGTTTCCCACTTTTACTTTACATTTATAAGTATCATCTAGGAATTTGAACAGTTCAACATTATTGCACAAGTGATGTGTGCAACCACTGTCAAGAAGCCATGAATCAGAGGATTCACTGATTGAAAAGTATGAAACTGCAAATAGTTGCTCTTCATGTGCATCGTCAGCTTCTTCTACTTGTGCTTGCAAAGCACCAAAGGCCTTTGCTCTTGATTTGCAGACCTTGGATACATGTCCCGTCTGCTTACAGTTGCCACATATAACATCGACTCTCCACCAACAATACTTCTCCAGATGTGTATTTCTTTTACAATGTTTGCAAGGAGGGAACTTCTGCTTCACATCTCCACTGTTGTTTCCTCCATCATGCTTGCCCTTATTCTTTTGGTGGAATTGTTGCTTTCCTTTTTGCTTTTGTACAAAGAAAGCTCCTTCAATGAACTTTTCCTGTCTCAAAGTCCTCTTTTGCTCTTGTGCTTGAAGAGCACTCATTAGTTCACCTAATGAAAGTTTGCTCAGGTTCTTGGATTCTTCAAGAGAGGAAATCTTAGATACAAATCTCTCAGGAAGAGTCACAAGATTTTTCTCCACAATTCGTTTGTCTGTAAATTCTTCACCAAGAAGTCTAATGTTATTAACAATTAAGGATATTCGATCAGCATACTTACTAATAGTTTCATCCTCCTGCATATTCAAGGACTCAAACTTTCTTTTTAGGTTCAACACTTGCATTTGACGTGTTCTATCGCTGTCTTGATATTCTTCTTTCAACCTATCCCAAGCCTCTTTTGAAGTTTTGCAAGCCATGATTCTGTAAAACACAGTATCTGCCACAGCATTCTGCATAAGCGACATGGCTTTAGATTTCTTTGTCTTCTCTTCGTTGTTGGATTTGATCTGAGCCAAGGTAGGATTTGCTGGTAGAGCAGCAAGTGGTTTATCTTCCGTCACAGTTTCCCAAAGTTCATAGGCTTCTAAAAAAGCTTGCATCTTCACAGACCATATTTGGTAATTTTCACCAGTGAAAGTGAATGGTGGATTTAAAGGTAGGTTGTTGGATGCCATTTGTGTTGTAGGTTAAAACTTTTTTTTGTCCTGTAAGATCAACTAGAGGCTCTGATGCCACTGTTAGAACAAAAATACTGAAGAAACTGATTTGAAAAAATAAAAATAAAGTGAACTTATGAAATTCCTTGTGTATATTAATCTGCAGAAAATATGAATTTATACAAAGAAAAAACATAAACATTAAGACTAAAATAAGAACATGTGCCACTAACTACCATAAAAAGGGGCCACTAACAGCCATAATGGGGCCACTAACTTCAGAAAGTTGAGCAACTAAAGTTGACTAAGTCTAGCTAGAAAATAGGAAGCACTAAATTGAAATAAGTAAAAAACAGTAAAAATAATAATAAGCTGAAAAAATGTCAATTGTCTAACAAAAATCAGAACAAAGTTGGCGCGCCGCGGACGGTGTAGTGCCAAGTGACGCAGTAGGACATTCCTCTAGCAGCTCAATTTACCTTCTTGTCATCTTGAATTCCTTTTTTGGGCCATTTTCATTGTCTTAACTTGGGGAACAATGGAAATGATTTTTGTCCTTTATTTATTCTCCCTTTTCTTTTTTAAAGTAATACTCTATATTTTATTAAAGAGGTATTTTCGCATATAGCCATTGAAAGATAGCCTATTTACGCTTCATAGCTATAGTTTACTATTTATAATTTGTAGATACATGTTATAGGGAGGAGAGTGACGAGTGAGATTTGGGAGAGGGAGGAGAGATGAGAGCAAGAGAGGGTAGAGATTGGGAGAGAGGTGAATTGTATATGTATATCGG
Source organism: Solanum pennellii (assembly GCF_001406875.1). Taxonomy (NCBI): domain Eukaryota; kingdom Viridiplantae; phylum Streptophyta; class Magnoliopsida; order Solanales; family Solanaceae; genus Solanum; species Solanum pennellii. The sequence goes on along the minus strand of NC_028637.1, from coordinate 77,049,317 downwards.
TTATATAATAGTATATTATACAAATGTATTTATATATTTTGGCGAGAGAGATTGGGAGAGGAAGGAGAGAGGCGAGCGAGATTGAGAGAAGGAGAAGAGAACCGAGCGAGATTGAGAGAGGAAGAAGAGAGGCGAGCGAGAGAGGATAATAATTTTTATTAATTTGCATGTACATTTGTATAATTCACGTTTTCTTTATAATTGAGTATTATAAAGTCTGGAATTATACAAATATAATAAAATTCGAAATAACGAATTGATACAAACATAAACATATGAACTTTAAGCAATTATACAAAATATATAATACAAATTACATTATATAAATTATATTATACAAAATTCAAAAACTGCACGTTTTTACAAACTTTAAAAAGTTATACACAAAAAATATTGAATGTTATCCTTAATGCTAAATGTTTATCTTCCTCGTCCTGATACTTAATGTTGGCATTTGTGCTTTGTCGTTGTTTATCTGTCTCCTGATGTGTATTAGAAGGTCCCAAAGGTTATATACTCTCTTGTAGATTGCGAGTCCACCACCTCTTTTTCTAGTAGATTTGACACACTTTTAGCTTCTCTAAATGCATGGCTAATTGTAACATTTACTCCTTATAACCTTTTGCTTGCCCTTTTTCATCTTTCCACCAATTCCTATGGTATCTTCCATTGTCCCATTATCATCTTCACTAAACTCAAAGAATCTATTTCTATTATGACCCTCTTACCTGTTTTTCCCAACAATACTACAATGCTTCATAAGTTGCTAAAGATTCTACCTAAATATCAGTAGTATTACCCACCCCTGCAGCTCTTGCATAAATTAGATCCCCTTGTGAATTTCTTAGGCAAAATCCATATGAACTTGGTCTTGGGTTACCTCTTGATTCTTTATCTGTATTGCATTTCATCTTCTGCATTTCAAGGGGTCTCCGTACCACACTATGATAGTGTAGTTTTGGATTGTACCTCCTCAACCTTCTAGTTATATTTAACTATTGAGTTGACTCCAAATATATCCAAGGGTATAACCTTTTCACTAGATTTTAATCATATCTTGCACTTGCATCACCATCCCATTGAAGATTGAGTTCCCTTCATGTTTCAGATTATTTCTCCCCATCCATAAAGCCCACATGATTATAGTTGTCATGGCCCTCAAAACTCCTTGCAATTGTGGTGAGCTTTTGTGTTTCTACCATGCAATAATTAAAATGTTACAAATGCATCCCTTCCATATGTAAACCTGCAAAACCAGCTAACTGCTTTCATAGTCAATAGGCTATGGAGGTTGTTCGAAATAAATATGTCATTGTTTCCTCCGCTTTCTTCTCATAGCATCAATATTTTGATACATACTACCTGAATTTTCATTCTCTCTAGATTATCATCAGTTAGGACTCTCCTTTTCTATACACTCCATAGAAAAAGAATCACTTTAAAAGGCAAACCCTTATTCCATATATAATAAAAAATTAGTTATGATCTCCTTCTTTTTCCTCATTATCTGCCATGCAGATTTTACCATAACATTTCCTTGTAAACTGCTCACCCACAAAGTTATATCATTTTGATGTTCCCTGTTAAGAGGAATTATGTTATACTTAACATACTCCATTTCTGTAGACATGTATTCAACTAGTTTTCCTCATCCCATCTTCCCTATATGACAAAGTCATTAAATTCAATTTCTTCTTCACTATCTCCACTTTCAGTATAATAAAGAGCCCGAAATCTTTTCTAGTTATCAAACAAACAACTTGATGTTCTTAACTTTATCTTCTACCAGATGTGGTGCTCTACCTCATCTCTCACCCCAATCATTTTCCTAAACACATATGATGAACCCCATCCAGTAGCTATAACTGGATTATACTTCTTGCAATACTTGTCTATATGTATCCACTTAATAGTGATGATGTTGAAGTCCTAAAATTCCACAATAGCTTTGCAAATAAAGTTGTTGATACATCATGTAAATATCTAAAACCCAAACCTCTCTCTTTCGTAGGGTAACATATAATGTCCCGAGACACCTAATGTTTATTGTTGGCCCTATTAACATTTCCCCCAAAATATCTAGCTAGCAGTTTATGCAAATGAGTTATGAAACTGGTTGGAGGATTAATTACTGATAGTAAGTACATTGACTGTAAGCCATGTTCTGTTAGAACATGCCTTCCACCAAATGTAAGAAACTTATTTTGCCACAGAACCACTCTTTTTGCTACTTTTCTGATCAAATCTTCAAAGTGACCTTTATTCTTTTGTCCATATAAAATAGGACATTCTAGATAGATGAATGGAGATCTATTTTGTTTGACCCCAGTAATCCTTTTTATTTTATAACATACCTCTATTGTCACATTTTCATGCAGATAGCACATACTTTTGTCAATGTTTATAATTTGACCAGAGACAACCTTATATATTCTTAGTACCTTCATCATCATCCTCATCACTTGGGTTGTTTTGAACAAAAAAGTACAGTATCATCTAACATAAGATAAATGATTAATTTTGGGACTCCATTTTGGAAGCCCAAAACCTTCAAAGTCAGTTTGTTCAAATAAATCATTTTAGTTTCTTGCCAAGACTTTAACTACAATAATAAACAAAGTAGGTGAGAGAGGGTCTGCTTGTTTCATCCCTCTTGATGATTGGAAGAAACCATAAGACTTTCCATTCATGAGGATTGAATACCAGTTGTTACTAATCAGTCTTACTATCATGTCAACCATTCTTTCTGAGAAGCCAAACTTCCTAATAACTTGAATAAGATACTCTAAGAGATTATGTCATAGACCTTTGACATATCTAACTTCACAAACACATTATGCAGTCTGTTTCTCGTGTTAATATCCCTTATGATATCTTGATATAATAGAACTTTTTTACTTATACTCCTCTCTTTAACAAACCCGACTGATGATACTCCTCCTTTAACAAACTTCGACTGATTAACTGATATAATCCGTGGCAACACTATTGAGATTCTCTCATGTATAAGTCTTTTATATGATATTGTCGGAAAACGTGCTCAAACTGATTGTCCTATAATCCCCATAGCTCTCCACTACCTCCTTATTTGAATTAGGACCAAGTTTGTGTGTCTTATGTATCTTGGTAGTTCAAAATCACTGAAAAGGCCCTCTTTGTGTTCCATGCTTCATCTTCAAAGATTTCCTAACAATAATGATATAAATGGCCTTAGTAGCCATCTTTTCCACTCGCACAAACTTCATTTAAGTTAAAAACCACATGCTTCACCTCCTCTTTTGTAGGCATCCTCTCTATTTCGTTATTCTCCTCTTTTGTGATCTTTTTTGGGATATATTGAACCATTGAAAAGTCCATTGTATCTTGTGTTTCTTTAAGCTGATCCCTGGAAACATTTATTGCTTCCTTTCCAATATTCTGAGGTAAGTTAGTAGTTTCCCCTGCCTAGTTGTGATTTCTTAAATGTTAAATTTCCTCCTTCTCCATTCATATATGCATGGAAGAATTTTGTGTTTCTATCCCTGTCTGTAAACCACCTCATTTTCGCCTTTTTGCTTCCTAAAATCTTCTTCCATCTTCATATATCTCTTTAACCCTGCATTAGCCTTGCTAAGTTCAGTCCTGCTGACTTCCGTAGGTACTATTTCAAACTGCACCTTCTTTCCTTTAATCACATCCTCCAAAGTTTACAATTTTTTGAAAGATGTCCCAGAATGTCTTCTTGCTCCACTACACGAGTACTTTTTTGAGCTACCTCAATTTTGTATGAGAAGTGGTAAAAGGGGAATTTTCAACCTGATTCCTCCGATTGTCCTCTAAAACCTTCTTGAATTCTACATGTTTGATTCAAAATATAAGAACTTGAAAGACATGTTGACTGCTCCCTGATCAGAGTTACACTTTACATGTAGTGGTGTGTGATATGATCCCTGCCTTATCAAATGGTGGACCTCACTTTCTAGTGCAAGATTCATAAAAATGTTATTTCCAAAGATCCTATCAAGTCTTTCAAAGATGCAATATTTTAATCCTTCCATTCCACCAAGTATATCTACTACCCATGAATTTCAGGTCATTCAAAGCGCAGTTATTAATACATTGAACAAATTCATGTGTCTCAAAATAAGACCCTATTAGGCCTCTTAATTTCTCAGTGCCATCTACTAGTGTGTTGAAGTCCCCCCAACTATCCAAGGTACACTCTGGTTTGCCACAAATTCCATATCCTCCCATAACTCTAATCTATGTATCACACTACATCTCGGATAGACTGTTCTAAGTGCAAATATAAATTGTGTGCCTTGTAATTTGTAATTCATCGTGAGCTATTGGATGGTATGTGTATAACCTTCCTCCTCCCAGTCTTCCTCTTAGAAAGTATAAATCTTAGCCGAGCAATTCACCTTAGAATTTGGTAATCTCAGCTTTCTCCTATAATTTTCCAGTTCAAAGAGACTTTGAAAAGACTAGTATTGTAATATAGGAGTAGTAATGTCTTCTGCTCAAGTTGATTACTCGCTCAAAAGCATTTTGAGTTTTAACCGACTTGATATTCCAAAAAAGGGCTTTATCTATTATTGATATGATGACAATAAAGACCCTATCCTGCTCTATGTCTTTGTTATTGATGGTTGATTCCCCTTGTATCCTCTTTTGTTTCTTCCTTTCTATATCTCTATATGCCTTGGTGATCAGTCCCCATTTCTTCATATACTATCTATATTTTCATCCATGTTGTTTTCCTCCTCTTTATCTTGGTAGCTCCCCTTCCAATCCATGTGATTTTTGTCCTCAATTCAGTGCCCTTATTTGTTCAACTTGATGTTGGATCTTTTTTCCTTGTTGATTCTCTGGTGAGTTATTTGTACTCCTCAATGTCCCTATTTCATTTGAGTATTTTTCCTTGATCAAGTGATTACCCTCATTTGATCCTTCTCTTGATTGATTTTCCTCCAGGATATTGTGTTCCTGTCTCATGATTATCTTCGTTCTTTTCCCCCACAGTTATCCATTTATTTGTTTCCTTCCTCTATATTATCACTATTTATCCCACTTTCACTATGTGACTTTTCTTGTTATTCCTCACATTGGTCGACATATTTTCTGTAATTTTCATTCATTATTCATCCTGCCATTTGTTTTACCCCACTCACTTCCCCTTCTTCCTTTTCTTTATTCTCCCCCAAAGCTTTGTACATGATATGTGTTTGAGCATTTCCACCCACTTCTCCACTATTTTTCCTGTCTTCTTTCCTACTTGCACATTGATTCTATTACGGAAATCTCCCATTAAATCCATTTCTACCTTGAACGTTGCACAGGTAGGTCTTGTTTTATTTTGGGTTGCCATGTCAACTTGTAAGCCCACATCCGATGCTAATGAGAAAATTGCTTCCTTCCAAAGAAATTGGGAGGGAGCGCTGGGAACGCTATTCACGCAATCACAATTGATGTTTCCTTCTCCGGATTAGACATTGGATCCCACTTAACGGTTAATATGACCAATAGTTATGCGTGATGTAGAACTATGGTCTTTACAATAGAGTTACATAATCTTCCAATAATTTAGTCCTTATTAGAACATACTTATTACTTCGTAAGCCGATGTTTGCATCCCCTTTCTTCTTGCTTTGATCTTTCGAATTATTGGTTTCGCCGTGCCTAGTATCCCCCTTATGCTCCACCATTTTTTCTTTCCCTTTAAATCTTCTTTCCAGTTCTTCCTTCTTTCCCCCTGCCTACTTTTCAGGATTACCTTCCTCCTATTCTCTAGGGTATAACTCCGGCTGAATGTTAAAAATTCATTTTCATTATGTCCTTGTAGCTTGCATGTTTTGCAGTATTTTGGTACATAGTCGTATTTAATTGCCACCCACTTCTCCACTACTTTACCTGTCTTCTTCCTTACTCCCACACTGATTCTATTAGGGAAATCCCCCTTAAAATTCATTTCTACCTTGACCCTTGCACAACTAGGTCTTGTTTTTTTTTGGGTTGCCATGTCAAATTGTAAAGGTTTTCCCACAGCCGATGCCAATGAGAAAATTGCTTCCTTCCCAAAGAAATTGGGAGGGAGCGTTGGGAACGCTATTCACGCAATCACAATTGATGTTTCTTCCTTCGGATCAAACATTGAATCCCATTTCACGGTTTCATAGGATATGACCAATAATTATGTGTGGTGTAGAACTATGGTCTTTACAGTAGAGTAACATAATCTTCCAATAGTGTAGTCTTATTAGAACATACCTATTACTTCCTAAGCTGATGTTTACATCCCCTTTCAGTTCACATTGTTTTGATATTAATTTCCATAACTCCTGAATCTCCATCCACCATAGGAAAATGTTCCTACCATTCTTCATTGATGATCATATATTCTACCTCCTCTTCTTCCCACACTATCCTTGGTTCTCCATGGAGATATCTACTTGTTTCATTGGAATAAGGTTGTGTTGTGAGTTCCTTGGTTTAGTGGTATTGGAGTAAGTGGTATTCGATGGATGCCCTAAATTATTAATAACTCCGTTAAGTGTTGGAGTAAATTCCAATGGTGGAGGCTGCCCCCACAGCCTCCGCGGTCATAATCCGACGAATCTAGGCAAGGTTTAGGGTATTTTTGAAAGAACTCATGAACAATTTGATTTATTTACTGTATGTTGTTCTATTGGTTTGATGTTTATTCTCCCTCTTTATTTTTTTCTTCTTGTTTTAATTTGTTTTTGCTTCATATTTCTATACAATAAAAAAATATTATATTATGCAAGAAATCATATAATTAATAATCAAAAGACAATTGAATGTACTAAAATATAGAATAAATAATGGATAAAAATATATACTTTTTATTTTACATCATGACATAACTTTAGTCATTCAATGACCTCATTTCGCTAGACATAAATTTTGAAAAAAAAATTCAAGCTCAACATAAGTTTGGATAGAAACCAAATTATGTCTTTTACAACATAACTTGTAGGTTCTAAAATTGAAGTTTTGTCTTTATCGACAGAAATGTTGTATGAACTAAGGTAATCCTTTTTTTCAGCATAACCCGTGAAATCTGAATTGAATTTTTGCCTCAATCGAAATAGTTTCTATAGAAATTAAGTGGCATAGCTTATTATAACTTTTAAGAATTAACTGAAATTATAAATTTATGCCGATCAAAAGTTAGTTGTGCAAATGAGCCAACACAAATATATGTTCTAATGTTAGTAAAAATGCTTCTAAAGTTTATTAGTCAAACAAAAACTTTTACACTTTATTAATACAGACTTGGCTATTTTATGAGTTGTAATTTGTGCTACATAATTTGTACTTCATAAACACGTTTAGTAAAATATCAAAATTATGTGTACAAAATTCAGGCCGACGAATGGTTAAGATATTGAATACTTAATTGAAGTCCTTTAATTTTATATGTAATTCACCACATACACATTATAGTCTAGGAAGCTTTCTTGTTTGAAATTGGAACATATACGAATTTATTTGAAATTTAGTTTGAGATGTTGCTTCCAACTCTACTTTGTGATATTAGTGATCTTATCCCTTAAATAACTGTAAGTACACTGGTCAATGTTGACCCAAATTTTGCAGACAATCGCACAAACGGGTTAAGATCTTCCTCATGCTAACTAGAAGATTGTTGGTTAGCTTAATGTTTTCTACCATGGAAACTCGGATGTCTTTCTTCATAATCCATTTGTTATTTCATTTATTTTGAGAATTAGTCAGAAAACATACATTTTATGTAGTTTTCAACATTTTAGAAAGAAAAAATTTCATAAATAAATATTAATATTGGATACGGTTCTCTTTGCATGTAATTTATTTTAGCATTTCCAAATATAACAAAAGAATGATTTCAGTGTTCCATTTTTAAGCATATTTCCAATTTCCAAATGTTAAGTTTATGTCTTTTACAAAAAATATACATGAAATACCAGAGAATTATGACAAAATAAATAAGCCTAAAAGGTCTGCTCGATCAATATTTAACTATTAAAGTCTATTATGATTCTTTCCGAAAATGAATGGTAATAATATCAAACCATTCCACAAATGTTAAATGTAAAAAATCAGCCCCACTTCGCACAAAAATAAAAATTCAATGAAAACAACCAATATATATATATATATATATAGAAAGAGTGGAGAGTAAAACCTCTCTAAATTAATAGAGGTAGGACCAAGAAATAAATATTATTATTTCGTAAAGGTATTATGTATTTGATACATTAATATTTTTTAATTTAAAGAGTTTCAAAATCGAAAAAATTGTTCAGGGATGAAATTTTCAAAGAATTTGAAAGAACTCACTTGTGAAAATGTCATTCATGAACTTGAGGTCATGATTAATGATCTCGATTACTGAATTAAAATGGACGTTAACCTATTGCACGGGTGAAAATTATACATGTTCAGAGGTCTAGAGCTTAGAATAATTGTGGATATCATTAGAAAAACAGTGTTGATGATAAATTTTAAGATGATAAAGTACCTTTGGAACCAGTTACGCGTAAGAGAACACTTACATCTAGAACTCTTCACAATTTTATGGTGCAATTAGAAAATATAACACCGAAACATTTGGATGCAATAAGAAAAGTTAGAAATGAGCTTCAACTAGATTTAAATTTTTTTAAAAAGAACTATTATTAATATATTGCACTAAATTTTATTAGATATATTTGTAGAGAAAATGGTCAAATGAGCCCTCAATCTATTACCGAATTTGCAACTACACACTTTTGTTTCGCGGGGGTCCTATTACTCCCTAAACTATTTAAAAATGGAATTATTACATCCTTAGAAAATCACAACCACATTTATGTTGATCTATGAAATTCACGCATTTGACATATGTAATTTTTTATTTATTTTATTCTATTACCTTTTTGACTGACATGTCTTTCCTTTTTTTTTCCTTTCTCTTCCTCCCTTTTCTTTAAATCCCTGACACATCAATGTCATGTTTTATTTTTTTTCCCCTTTTTTAATTCTTTTTTGATTAAATGTAAAATATTATTAAATTTATTGTCATGAAATAGGTGTATAAATGATAAGATTTTATATCAATTTAATTGACCTAAAAAATAAATTTTTCGTCAAAATCTTTTCCGATGAGGAAATTTTGAGAACTATTTTTTTAGAGATCTCCATCATTATTAAGTTGTTTGAATGAATTTTTTTAACTGAAAAATTTGGTTACAATAGCTTCAAAATGGCATTTCAACGGAGTTCTAGTGACTATTAGTTGATTCTGAAAGTGGGTGTAAAGTAATTTACTCAATACTTTTTTATTGTGGAAAGTGGAAAGGATATTTCTATCTATGATTTGTGATGGTGGTGATAGATATTGTAATGGTGGTGATTTCTAGATCGTGAACGTGAAATTTGATGGCTGACACTAATGCTCTACTAAGTTGCTAAGAAGAAGAAAAGAAATTAGAGATGGGATAGTTGTCTTGAATGAAATTAATCCAAGCTTTTTGTGCTATTTCCATGGCAGATATGATGATGAGAGTTATATAGCTTGCAATTTCGCAGTAATTTCGAGTTTGGTGTGATTGAGATTGGTTCACCTACGTACCTCGATTTTTCGGCATCAATACGACAGCATCTACCATTGCTTTGAGCTACAAGGAAGAAAGGAGCTGAGTTTTCAAATTGTTCTATAGCCTTTTTTTTCCTTTTGATTTTGTTTGTTTTTGTTTTTCAGTTACTTTGGGTGTTTTAATTCGACTTTCTTTTTTAAATTAAAAAAAACATGAAAAGAACATTAAAAATGAAATTTTAATATTTATTTTATGTCTTAACTCTCTCAATGAGAGTGAAATACACTTATTTTGCCACGCAAGCATTTAGGGAGGTAAGAATTTCAATTTTAAATAGTTCAGGAGGTAATAGGACCCCCACAAAGTATAAGTATGTTATTGGAAATCTGCTTGTAGACATTGAAATTTTGTGGGACTCTACAAGATGCGTTCAATTCGAGTTAGGACTCTACAAACTGTATTCAACTCAAATAAGGATTCTTGGAGGCTACTCAACCCTAAATCCTATTTTATGCCTATATAAAGGGTACTAAATTCCCTTAAAAGGCACTCTCGGAAATTCCATAAAGAGATCAAGATCTCGAATACTCTGCAAATTGATGAATTATTCATATAGAGAGGTCAAATCTAAATCATCCTAGTTCGAGAAATATGCCAATAATGGCCCTCGAATCATGGATAAATCTTAAGAGAGTAGAATCAAGGGATCAACAGAATTGTACCCCCAATCTATCTTGATTAATGAAATCATGTTTCTTCATATTTTATTTGTATGGTTTATTTATTTTTCATATGTTTAATATTTGTTGGAAACAAATTGGCACGCCCAATGGGACCAAATCTACCCTTCATCTCTTCTCTCTTAAATCAAATCTGAAAATCTGAAGCTGCAAAGGTGGAAGAATGAGTACTTCAAGCCTCTTCTTTGAGTTTCACAAGTCTACACTCTGTCAAGCCTTGAAGCAGGGGGCAATTGTAGACATTGAATTTTGTGGGACTCTACAAGATGCGTTCAATTCGTGTTGGGACTCTACAAGTTCTATTCAACTCAAATAAGGATTCTTGGAGGCTACTCAACCCTAAACCCTATTTTATGCCTATATAAAGGGTACTAAATTCCCTTAAAAGACATCTCGGAAATTCCATAAAGAGATCAAGATCTGGAATACTCCGCAAATTGATGGATTATTCATATAGAGAGGTCAAATCTAAATCATCCTAGTTCGAGAAATACGCCACTAATGGCCCTCGAATCATGGATAAATCTTAAGAGAGTAGAATCAAGGGATCAACAAAATTGTACCCCCAATCTATCTTGATTAATAAAATCATGTTTCTTCATATTTTATTTGTATGGTTATTAAAGAGATAAGTATTTTATTTATCTTTTGTCTCATTAAACGTTAGACTTGTACGAATTATTGATTGGTCAATAGATGGGGCCAAACCCTTATAAAGTATGAGTTTCTTTAACAACATGCTTGAAGTTTTTTTTAAATAATCTAAGTATACAAGTTGAAGTCTTCAAATCTTCAAAGTATGCAAATTGAGGTGTTTTGATTCTTTAAGTCTGAAATTGAAGTCTTCAAATTCTTTTATGCAAGATGAAGCCTTATAATTTTTTTCTGCAAGTTGAAGTCTTCAGATTCTTCAAGTCTAAAAGTTGAAGTCTCCAAATTCTTTAAGTCTGTAAGTCTTCAAATCCTTCAAGTAATGTGAGTTGAAATATGTAAGTCTACGAGATGGAGTCCAAAAAATAAATTCTTTTAAGTCTCTAGGTTAAAGTCTTTAAACTCTTCAAGTATGCAAGATGAAGTTTTCAAATTCTCTAAGTTGAAGTCTTCAAATTCTTCAAGCATGCAAGTCAAAGTCTTCAAATTTTTCAAATTTACAAGCTGAAGTCTCTAACTTCTTTAAATTTGTAAGTTGAAGTCTTCAAGTTCTTTAAGAGTGAGATTTGAAATTTTAAACTCTGCAAGTTGAGGTCTTCAAATTTTTCGGCAAGTTAAAGTATTTGAATCCTTTAAGTATGCAAGTTGAAATCTTCAAATTATTCAAGTCTGAAGGTTAAAGTTTTCAAGTCTTGACACCTTTAGATTACCTTTCTTAAGGCGGGGATTTACATCTATCCGTTTTGCCTTAAGAACACCATAAAGTTACCTTTCTTAAGGCGGGGATTTTCATCTATCCGCTTTCGCCTGAAGTATACCATAAAGTTACCTTTCTTAAGGTGGGGATTTACATCTCTCCGCTTTCGCCTTAAGAATACCATAAAGTTACCTTTCTTAAGGCGGGGATTTACATCTATCCGCTTTTGACTTAAGAACACCATGAAGTTACCTTTCTTAAGGCGGCGATTTACATCTATTCGCTTTTACCTTAAGAACACCGTGAAGTTACCCTACTTAAGGCGGGGATTTACATCTATCCGCTTTCGCCTAAAGAACACCATGAAGTTACATTTCTTAAGGCGGGAATGTACATCTATCCTCTTTCGCCTTAAGAACATCGTCAAGTTACTCTTCTTAAGGCAGGGATTTACATCTATATGCTTTTGCTTTAAGAACACCGTGAAGTTACCCTTCTTAAGGCGGGAATTTACATCTATCTGCTTTCGCCTTAAGAGCACCGTGAAGTTACCCTTCTTAAGGCGGGGATTTACACCTATCTGCTTCCGCCTTAAGAATACCATGAAGTTACTTTTCTTAAGGCGGGGATTTACATCTATCCGCTTTCGCCTTAAGAATACCATGAAGTTACCTTTCTTAAGGCGGGGATTTACATATATCCGCTTTCGCCTTAAGAATACCATGAAGTTACATTTCTTAAGGAGGGAATGAGTACTCGTCCCTTTGAGTCATAAGACTACCTTCTCCATGGATCATCCTTTAAAGCCTACCTACAAAAATGGGGGAAGACAACCCAAAAAAAAAAAGTAGAGGAGAAATTGTTACCTGTCGAGACGTTTGAGACTTGAAAGTCATGCTAAGCTAACTAGGTTAGACTTAAGACAATATTTTCTTGGTGATAAATAAGCCTTTGAATTAAATTTCAACCCATCACAACCATTTTTGGCGACGATGTTCTGAGATTGAGATATAAAATATTTTGTGAGGCGACAAAAATCGTAAATTTACAGCATAGTAGAGTTTAAAGTTAACTTCAAAAAATCATCTATAAAGATTCTGAAGGTATTAAATCTTGAGTTTCGGACGTGTTGTGGATCATTGTGTCTAGATTTTAAATAATCAAGCGTCTTGTGATTTCGTGGTTCCTACATCAAGGCACAAAAGTTCTAGTGAAGCCACACAAATCTGAAACTTTCAGCATGACAGAATCTAGAGCTAACTTCAAAAAATCATAAAAAAATATTCGGAATGTATTAAATTCTGAATTTTGGATATATTAGAGATCGAGAAGTCTAATTTCAGCAAAATCAAACCTTTAATTATTTTGATTTTTCTACAATGAGATATGATTTTTTTACGACAGACGCATCAAGCTGTAGAAAATGTGACGAACAGAATTTAGAGCTAACTTCAAAAAATCATAAAAAAGGATTCGAAATGTATTAAATTCTGAATTTGGGATATGTTAGAGATAGAGAAGTCTAATTTCAAAAAAATCTAGCCGTTTATGATTTCGATTTTTCTACGATGAGATATGAATTTTATATGACAGAAGCGTCAAGCTGTAGAAAAAGTGACGAAAATCAGAAAAGGGGAAGGAAAATTTCCTTGAATTATGCCCCTTTAGTCAATGGCTTGTATCTCGCAATCCGTAATTAAAAAAAATGGATACAATGCGTCTATTTATAGATGTCATGTGATGGGAATAAAATTCTTTTCCTAGTCCAACAACAAATCCTTTTTGGTTAGGACAATAGAAAATATAAATTTATAAAGTTGTTTGAATTATATTAAATTAATGAATATATTAGTCCAAATATATATTATGAATTAATATAATTGATATAATTATTTAAATTCAGATAAATATGAATTTAATTAAAGCCCGCTCCATAAAGTCCATATGATATTTCACTTAAATCTGTAGCCGAAGGGAATCCTGTTCCAATCGCAACTCCTCTATTCTAAAAATATAAATAGGGGTCTCCTAATTCAGAAAAAAAGAACCAAGAATTCTATACAAAAAGATAGAGAAAGCTCGTGGATCAAAAGCTATAAATTTCTCTACAAGTTGAAGAATTCAAGGATTCAAGAATTCAAGTGTTCAAGTTCAAGATTTGAAGAAGTCAAGATCAAGTTCAAGAACGATCAAGATCAAGCTCGAAGCCCTTGAATTCAACTAGAAAGTCAAGATAAATTTCAATCAAGATCAAAATCAAGTCCAAGAAGAAGTCCAAGATCATATTCAAGAACAATCAAGATCAAGACCATCGGATTCAAGATCAAACTCGAATCCCTTGAATTCAACTAGAAAGTCAAGATCAAGATAAAGTTCAAGTCAAGATCAAAATCAAGTCCAAGTCTAAGTCCAAGATCAAGTTCAAGAACAATCAAGATCAAGACCACCAGATTCAAGATCAAGCTCAAAGCCCTTGAATTCAACTAGAAAGTCAAGATCAAGATAAAGTTCAAGATCAAGTCCAAGTCCAAGAAGAAGTCAAGATCAAGTTCAAGAACGATCAAGATCAAGACCACCGAATTCAAGATCAAGCTCCAAACCCTTGTGTTCAACTAGAAAGTCAAGATCAAGATCAAGATAAAGTTCAAGTTCAAGATCAAGTCCAAGTTCAAGTTCAAGTTCAACTCCAAGATCAAGATCTAGATAAATCTCAAGTTCAACTAGCAAGCATAACTAAAGCAATTGAAGGCCTGACAAAGTGAGCACACGAACAAGATGCTAAACTTTCAAAGCTAACAAATAAGATAAAAAACATGATTGACAGAAGATCAAGTGAATCACCTCTGAAGTTTGCTAAAATTCAACACAAAGAAGTGTCTTGCGTAAAGCAAACAAAGATCAAAGAGATTCATATCTCAGATGAAGGTTTGATTCCAATTGATCAGTTAAAGAACTTTATCATATAGACAATCAAAGACAAATCTGAGTCTTCATCCAAATTTTCTCCCATATATGCAAAGCCATATACACAAAGTATTGATAACTTGAAAATGTATGAGGGTTATTAACCTCCCAAGTTTCAACAATTTGATGGCAAAGGAAATCCCAAACAACATATAGCGCACTTTATCGAGACTTGTAATGCTGCTGGGACGTATGATGATTATCTTGTTAAAGAGTTCATTTGATCTTTAAGAGAAAATGCATTTGATTGGTACACAGATCTTGAACCTAATTCTATAGATAGTTGGGAGTGATTAGAGAAGAGTTCCTTAATCATTTTATAGCACAAGACGTGTCATTAGTATGATGGAACTTACAAAGGCTCATCAAGGTGAAGATGAGTTAGTTGTTGACTTTATCAATCGTTGGAGAAGTCTGAGCCTCAACTGCAAAGATCGCCTTAGTGAAATTTCTAGCATTGAAATGTGCATCCAAGGTATGAATTGGGGTTTCACTACATTTTGCAAGGATTAAAGCCCAATACATTTGAAGAGTTGGAAACTCGTGCACATGACATGAAATTAAGCATGACTTTAAGAGAAGATCAACAATCTCCTGTTTATGGACCTCATGAAGATGAAGATATAGAAGAACTCAAAAGTGAGAGCAAGTCTTCATCCGAAAATGACTTTGAAGAGTCAATGTATATCGAGACGCTCCTTAACGCATGATCTTAAACTACAAGTTACAATGTTCCTTAAACACGAGCTTAAACTGTATATCACTTGAATCTTCAAGTTGAAATGCTCCTGAAACACGAGCTTAAACTGTATGTCACTTAAATCTTCAACTTTGAGTTAAATCTTCAAGTTGAAATTCTCCTTGAAACACGAGCTTAAACTGTATGTCACTTAAATCTTCAAGTTAAAGTTAAATCTTCAAGTTGAAATGCTCCTTGAAACACGAGCTTAAATTGGATGTCACTTAAATTTTCAAGTTTGAGTTAAATATTCAAGTTGAAATGCTCATTGAAATACGAGCTTAAATTGTATGTAACATAAATCTTCAAGTTAGAGTTAAATCTTCACATTGAAATGCTCCTTGAAATACGAGCTTAAACAATATGTCACTTAAATTTTCATGTTTGAGTTAAATCTTCAAGTTGAAATGCTCCTTGAAATACGAGCTTAAACTGTATATCACTTAAATTTTCAAGTTAGAGTTAAATCTTCACGTTAAAATGCTCCTTGAAACACAAGCTTAAACTTTATGTCACTTAAATTTTCAAGTTTGAGTTAAATCTTCAAGGTGAAATGATTTTTGAAATACGAGCTTCTATTGTATGTCACTTAAATCTTCAAGTTAGATTTAAATGTTCAAGTTGAAATGCTCATTGAAACACGAGCTTAAACTGTATGTCACTTAAATCTTCAAGTTTGAGTTAAATTTTCAAGTTGAAATGTTTCTTGAAACACGAGCTTAAATTGTATGTCCCTTAAATCTTCAAGTTTGAGTTAAATCATCGAGTTAAAATGCTTATTGAGACACGAGTCTAAATTGTATATCATAAAGCTCTTTTTAAATTTGAGCTAAATCTTCAAGTTAAAATGCTCCTTAAGATACGAGCCTAAACTACATGTCACTCTTGGCCCGCAAGAGTATAAACTGTGTACGGCATAACAAAAAAAAACAATACTCAATCCCATAGTACTACGTTATGACTTGATCCTCTTAATCGAGGTACGTAGGCTCTTAGAACCATATTCTAAGTTCAGTTGCATGAGTGTCAAAAAACCAAATGTCCCCACTTAATCTGTTACATGAGTTAAAGCTATAAGTAAGCTTTCGTAAAACTTCAGACTTGCACCAAATGGTGGTGACTCAATGAGGGAAAACCCTTATGAATAAAATTGTTTCAAGATGAAGTTTTAAATCTCCAAGTATGCAAGTTGAAGTCTTCAAATTCTTCAACCCTAGTCTTTGAAAGATAAAATATCTCGACAAGACTTGAAGAAGGGGGCATTTGTAGTCACTCAAAATTTATTAAATATAAATTTATAAAGTTGTTTGGACTATATTAAATTAATGAATATATTAGTCCGAATAAATATTATGGATTAATATAATTGATATAATTATTTAAATTCAGATAAATATGAATTTAATTAAATCCCGCTCCATAAAGCCCATATGATATTTCACTTAAATCTGATTGGCCGAAGGGAGTCCTGTTTCAATCGCAACTCCTCTATTCTAAAACTATAAACAGGGGTCTCATAATTAAGAAAAAAAGAACAAAGAATTCTATACAAAAAGCTAGAGAAATCTCGTGGATCAAAGATATAAATTTCTCTACAAGTTCAAGAGTTCAAGGATTCAAGAATTCAAGTGTTCAAGTTCAAGAATGATCAAGATCAAGCTCGAAACCCTTGAATTCAAATAGAAAGTCAAGATAAAGTTCAAGTTAAGATCAAAATCAAGTCCAAGTCCAAGTCAATGAAGAAGTCCAATATCAAGTTCAAGAACAATCAAGATCAAGACCACCGGATTCAAGATCAAGCTTGAAGCCCTTGAATTCAACTATGAAGTCAAGATCAAGATAAAGTTCAAGTCAAGATCAAAATCGAGTCCAAGTCCTAGTCCAAGAAGAAGTCCAAGATCAAGTTCAAGAACAATCAAGATCAAGACCACCAGATTCAAGATCAAGCTCGAAGCCCTTGAATTCAACTAGAAAGTCAAGATCAAGATCAAGTCCAAGTTCAAGAAGAAGTCAAGATTAAGTTCAAGAACGATCAAGATCAAGACCATAGAATTCAAGATCAAACTCCAAGTCCTTGTATTCAACTAGAAAGTCAAGAGCAAGATAAAGTTCAAGTTCAAGATCAAGTCCAAGTTCAAGTTCAAGTTCAACTCCAAGATCAAGATAGAGATCTAGATCTAGATAAATGTCAAGTTCAATATCAAGCTTTAAATACCTTGAAATTATATTTGAAAAGGCGAATTTAGAGGAATCATAGAGATTGTAACATACATTTGAAATAGTATCGATTGTTGCTATAATCTTCCATTCTTAATTATATTTTCTCGACGCGAATTTTATTGTCTACAAATTCTGGATTAATATATTTATTAATTTAATATAATTCAAACCATTTAATAAATTTATATTTAAACATATGGAAAATAAACAAACCATACAAATAAAATATGAAGAAACATAATTTTATTGATTAAGATAGCGGGTACAATGCTATTGATCCCTTGATTCTACTCTTTTAGGATTTATCCATTGATTCGAGGGTCATTAGTGGCGTATTTCTCAAACTAGGATGATTTATATTGGACCTCTCTTTATGAAAAAACCATCAATTTATGGAGTATTCGAGATCTTGATCTCTTTATGAAATTTTTGAGATGCCTTTTAAGAGAATTTAGTACTCTTTATATAGGCATAAATTAGGATTTAGGATTGAATAGCCTCCAAGTATCCTAATTTGATTTGACCACAATTTGTAGAGTCCCAACTCAAATTGAACAGAGTCCTACAAAATTTCAATGTCTATAAATGCCCCCTACTTCAAGGCTTGTCAGAGCGTAGACTTGATAAAACTCAAAGACGAGGCTTGAAGTACTCATTCTCCCACCTTTTCAACTTCAGATATTCAGATTTGATATAAGAGAGAAGAGATGAAGGGCAAATTTGGTCCCACTGGGCGTGCAAGAATTTGTAGACAATAAAATTCACGTCGAGAAAACAACAATCAAGAACAGAAAATTATAGCAACAATCGATTTATTATTTAGAGTACGAGTATTACAATCTCTATGATTCCTCTGAATTCGTCTTTTCAAATATAATTTCAAGGGTTAAAGGTTGATCTTGAACTTGGGATTTATCTAGATCTTGATCTCTATCTTGATCTTATAGTTGAATTTGAACTTGGACTTGATCTTGAACTTGAACTTTATCTTGATATTGACTTTCTAGTTGAATAAAAGGGCTTGGAGCTTGATCTTGAATTCGGTGTTCTTGATCTTGATCGTTCTTGAACTTGATCTTGACTTTTTCTTGGACTTGGACTTGATCTTGATCTTGACTTGAACTTTATCTTGATCTTGACTTTCTAGTTGAATTCAAGGGCTTGGAGCTTGATCTTGAATCCGATGGTCTTGATCTTGATCGTTCTTGAACTTGATCTTGAACTTGAACTTTATCTTGACTTTCTAGTTCAATTTAAGGGCTTGGAGCCTAATCTTGAATCCGGTGGTCTTGATCTTGATCGTTATTGAACTTAATCTTCGACTTGAACTTGGACTTGATCTTGATTTGAACTTTATCTTGATATTGACTTTCTAGTTGAATTCAAGGGCTTGAAGCTTGATCTTGAATCCGGTGGTCTTGAACTTGATCTTGGACTTGAACTTTATCTTGATCTTGACTTTCTAGTTGAATTCAAGGGCTTGAAGCTTGATCTTGAATCCGGTGGTCTTGAACTTGATCTTGGACTTGAACTTTATCTTGATCTTGACTTTCTAGTTGAATTCAAGGGCTTGGAGCTTCATCTTGAATCCGGTGGTCTTGATCTTGATCGTTCTTGAACTTGATCTTGACTTCTTCAAATCTTGAACTTGAATACTTGAATTCTTGAATCCTTGAACTTGTAGAGAAATTTATGGCTTTTGATCCACGAACTTTCTCTAGCTTCTTGTTTAGAATTCTTGGTTCTCTTTTTCTGAATTATGAGACCCCTATTTATAGTTTTAGAATAGAGGAGTTGCGATTAGAACAGGGCTCCCTTCGGCCAATCAGATTTAAGTGAAATATCATGTGAGCTTTATGAAGCAGACTTTAACTAAATTCACATCTATCTGAATTTAAATAATTAAATCAATTATATTAATCTATAATATTTATTTGGACTAATATATTCATTAATTTATTATAATCTGAACAACTTTATAAATTTATATTTAATAATTTTTAAGTGACTACACTGCTAATAATTTGGAAGCTCATTTCGCCATTTTCTCCATATTTGTACTACTAAAAAAATTATTAACGTATAACATACATACTAGTTTTCGGACACGTGCATTGCACGTGTGTTTAATACGATATACTATAAATTTATTATAAAGATTAAAATTCAATGAAAACATGTGTGTAATGAGTACTAAGATGCAACAATCTCAAATAAGTTTTATGATAATAATCTCCTTTTATAGATAATTAATTAAGGAAGACTAATTTTTCAAGTTTTTGTCAACACCTTCTCTCATATCCAATCAAAATTTTAAAGTTTCTTCATCGAGTCAAACTAAAGCATGAATCAAATAGAAAAATCACTTTATTTTGGTATATAATATATCATATACTTTAAATGGTGATGACTTCAGTACTTCAACTATAAAATTAAAAGGATAATTTTGGAGGTGAGTTTCATGAACCAATATGAAAATGAATTTATATAAATAAAAATAGAGGAATATCAAAAGGTATCTCAAAGTTTTCAATTAAATATTGGGATAATGCACAAGTACCCCTTCAACCTATGCCCGAAATCTCAAGAACACACTTATACTATACTAAGGTCCTATTACCCCCCTGAACTTATTTTATTAATAATTTTCTACCCCTTTTCAGCCTACGTGGCACTATCTTGTGGGCCCAATGTTGGTCGACTTTTTTTTCGAACTAGTGCCACGTAAGCCGAAAAGGGGTAGAAAATTACTTATCAAATAAATTCAGGGGGGTAATAGGACCTTAGTATAGTATAAGTGTGTCTCTGAAATTTCAGACATAGATTGAGGGGGTACTTGTGCATTTTCCCTTAAATATTTGAAGGTTTCAAAGGGCCAAAATAGATAAAAGAATAACTTTAGGAATACTAAATATATGCAATGAACCTCCATTAAAATTTGAAAGAGTAAACAATCCTCCTTTGAACACATGAACTCTGCATTTACTCATTGTGATAATTGATAAACACTAATATTTAAACATTTAATTAACTAAATATTTATGATGTTTTAATTTAGTGTAGGGGAAAACTGATATTTCAACTTTTTTTGTTCCCACTTTTAGTAATATATGATTTCATAATAACTGTGTTGTTTTGCCACAAAATCAAGAAAAAATGCTTAAAATCACTAGCAAACAAAACAAATCAATTCAACTTTGAGGGAAGTAAAGTCCTCCTAAATGATATCTATATTTTTATTCCTATTATGAGTAAAATATCATGTCAAGCCTAATCAAAAGCTCTCAAGCAGTAAAGAGACGGCAGGTTCTAAATTCAGAATAGTAATTTTCGAATTCAGGTCAAGAAGAAATAAAGAGGCGGCAAAACCAACTAGAGAAAAAAAAGGAAAGTAAAGAAATTAAAACAAAAAAAATACTGGACACTGTAAGCACATATCTTGTACAACTTAGGAGCCAATTATATTTTTATTTTTTTTTACACCGGTTGCTGCTTCATGTACGCTTTCTTATTGGCATACGATTAAATGTACTATCAAGAAAAAATGGATACAACATAAGCAAACGGAACTGCTAGAAAATATCTAAAAGAAATTTAAAGAATCGCTACGCCATGTAACGAGAGATAACGCCAAAAGAAAGCATGCTTCGACCAATCTTAAAGACTAAACTACAAAATGGAGCCTAAACTTGTGACAAGCTAAGCAAGACGAAAAAATTCAGATTTCATACTGATTCAAACTACAAACATACATGCTTTTAACTAAGAAAGCGAGTAACTTGAATATGAAATACGATTTAACGAATTACTTCAAACACTAAAACAACAAAATGTTTGAGAAATGGATAAAATTAAACAATTGAAACAAACATAATACTTCACCATGTGCTGCCAGTCATTTACTTCTTAACAAAGAACAATATGGTAGGCAAAAGGCAGCAAGAATCACTTCTTCGCAAACCAAAGGAACCAAATCGAATTATCTTTGACCTTTTACAAAAAGAAACAAATGTTCGTTATCTCAAAAGATACAAACAGACGTATACCGCAACGAGTTGAATCTCACAAATATTCTCAACTCGCGACTCAATCTAAAGATATATAGAACCAAAAATCACGACGTAACTGAAGATTTCTAAAGGGCAAAGGTAAATATGTTAGGAACTAATACATAAAATCATATGGCCCATTTTTTAAGCAAAATTGGTAATAAGTTGGTTAGAAACGAAACAAAATGAGAACTCATTATTTGACTAAAACGGACTAGCATTTTTAAAGCGCTTAACAAGAGTTAAATAAAGGACGTCAAGCCTAAACATACAACGATCTAGAGCAAGAAAGGACATAACCTTCAACCAAAATCACGAATAACTCGACTATCACGCACGAGAAAACGAACCAAGAATGACCCGAAACAAGAAATGAAGCAAATGACCCGCAATTCCATTTCGACTAGAAATATAACAGAATAGAAAGTAAAGAACTGGGGGCGAAAATATGTTTACCTTCTTAGGTGTAGCGACGAGACGACGAGCTGCCGGACACGATTCCACTATCGACCACAGAAGCTTCAAGAGTTCCGACAAAAATCCGCAACCACGAAAAAGAGCAAAAAATGTATATTGGGTGTATTTTCTCTAAACACATCTGTATACTTATAACAGAGATTTAAGAAACCGATGTCTTTTAAGCAAAGTTCATAAAAAATACTCTCTCAACTTTTTCCGCCCCCAAAAGAAATCCTCCCATTTTTAAAGAGAAAAGATTACTTATAGGCAAACTTTTTTAGGGTTTTGATTTTTTGTCTTGGGGGGGGGGGGATGATGAAAATCCCAACGGATTCCTGGGCCCCAAATCAAAATTCAAAACTCAAAAAAAATAAAAATATTCACCCTTTAGGATAGACACTCTTTTCTGCAAATATCGACCCCATTCTAAAAGGGGAAGGGGATGTGGATGGTATTGATAGAATCACTCGTTCTTGGTGCGACGTGGAGCGATCTCAAGTCGTCAAGGACGACTTTAGCGTGCTGCCTGCTTTTGTACAGATTGATATAGATGGGAGGAAGAAAACAAAAGGGAGCAGGGTACTAACCCTGCAACCCTTCTATTTTTCTAATGTATTTTGTCGTGTATCACCTTGAATTTCGATGTTGTGAACGCCATCTGCGCTACCGGGAATGTTCTGGGGACATTGGCTCTTTGAGGGTGACAATGCACTGGTCGGGTCAAAAGAAAGGGTGTGGGCTGAAAATTAAGGGAGTTGGAATTGAGTGGCTCCATAAAGTGGGCTGGATCCTGCAGCTAAGATTTTGGGCTGGAGAAATGGGTTATTGGTAAAGGAGAAATGGGTTGGGCCTGATTTTGGGAGGAGAAGGAGATGGGCTGATCGAAAGTTGCTAGAAAAGGGAAGAAAACGGGCTGCTAGAGGGTTAACGCTAAAGCGGACTGATGTAATTTAAAAGGGATGGATTAAAAGGTCCAAATTTTCCCTTAAAATGGTTGAAATAAATCATCAAAGTCTAACTAAATTTAGACCTAAATTTTGACGAAACAAAATAATTAATCCAATTACAAGCTAAATAATTTTAAAACATAGACTATTAGATAATTGGACTAATTAGTAAAATATTTAAACGAAGTAAAATCTTTTCGAGGCGATTCTCGAATAAACATAAATATAGTAATTGTATACGTAATTACGTAAAACACATATATTACTAAGAATTAGAAAAGTGATAAGACAAATGTGAAATAAAATTAGAAAGCACTTTAACCTTATAAAAACTAATTACTTCAGAATCATTTAGAATTAAGAAACTTGCTAATTAATTTGGTAGGGTCAAAATTGGGTGTCAACAACTGTCCCTCATTTACTTGGATTGACGCAAGAAATTTGAGGAAAATGAAATAGACCAAACCCATTTTGACTGGCCACGTCTTCATCTTTTTTGGAGAAAGGATTTGGTACGGACTTTAGGAATTATGGCTGGACCCCCGAATGGGTTTCCTACACATATCCCACTATATGAGAACTTAGACCACTTGTAGTTCAATAAGCTTGATTTAATGCACGATTTTCAAAAGTCATCTCGATAGTGGATTATGAAGGGATTAAAATGCTCGAGAATAAGATTCAAGAGAGAATGTTGGAATATAGCCGAGTTTTTAGCACTAAACTCTCTTACATATCCTTAACTTCGGGAATCAGGCTGCTTGTAGTTCGACTCAATCGTTTGAAAAGGAAATCTATTATGCTAGATAACCTTTGGCTTTAGACAAGTGACAAAATTAATCGAGTATGAAAAGGAGGCTTGTAACCTCTTAGCAATGAATGTGGCGCGCTTCACACCCATAATTAAGAGTTTACACAGACATAATTTTCAAAGTCCTTGGTCCATTGCCACTCAGATTGGGAACTTGCTTCTAGCAGACGCAAAAATTTTGGATGCGAAACTGAAACAGAAAACTAAGAAAAATCCACATGCCTTCTGATAGGGGTGCGGTTTGATTGTGGTGGAAGTCGCTCCTCTGCTCGCATCCTAAGAATTTGACACTCCTCTTTAGACTATGTCCCAGTTCGCTGCAAAGAAAAAGTTCCACGTTGTACTGCATCCATTTTGATGTCGTACGCACCTGTGGTTTTTGTTTTTTGGAGAATTCATCCTTCCGGATGCTCTCGACAAAGATTGAGATAAAACTCGTTAATATAAAAATGCAATTCAAATGGAAGACAGTGTCTTTTACCATATCAACACTTAATTGCTCTCCTTCAATATTTATCGTCAACTCAATTGGTTCGACGTAAAGAAAATAAAGTTTATGCGTAATGTTTGTGATATAACCTTCAATGTATTCTTTATTTGATGTTAAAACAAATAAAAGCTGATAAAAAAGTAAAAGCTCATGCATTGTTGATATTTTCTTGATGTCGTTTTTAATGATTCTTTCGGTCGTCTTATCTTGCCAAATAAAAGATGCATTTGATATTGATGGGTAAATATTTCCCTTGAGATGCATGATTTCCTTCTCTAGCCGTGCATGATTTGTTCTCCGCAATGCATGACTTTCCCTGATGCATGAATATTAACTCGCGATGCATAATCTTCGCGATGCATGGATATTGACTCGCGATGCTTGATTTTCTTCGGGGCGTAAATATCTTCCCCCGATGCTTGATTTTCTGCGGAGCATGAACATATTCCCTTGATGCTTGAATATTAACTCGCGATGCATGAAAATTGACTCGATGCATGATCTTTCGCGATGCATGATTATTAACTCGCGATGAATGAATAATGACTCGCGATGCATGATCTTCTGCGGGACATAAATATCTTCCCGCGATGTTTGATTTTCTGTGAGGCATGAATATCTTCTGCGATGTTTGAATATTAACTCGCGATGCATGAATATTGACTCGCGATGCATGATCTTCCGCAGTGCATGAATATTAAGAGAAAAGACATAAAGTGACACCTGAAGTTATCCTGAATTTTTATAACGACACCTTAACTATGCAGATATCCTATTACCCCCTAAACTATTCCGACCATATATTATTACATCATTTTTGGATTAATTCCAGATTTTAAATGGCAAGTGTAATCACACACAATCATTGTGTGACACGTGTTAATTCAATTTGAAATATTATTTTTTTTCATTTTAAGTTTTTCTTTATTCCTTTCTCTTATTTTTTGACTTAGTTTAGTTTTATTATTTTTATTTTAATTTCGTTTCAATTTTTAATTCATCTTCTACCCCAACTTTTAAGCTCCCTCCATTTTCTTTCTTTATCTCTTCTTCACCTCTCATCCTCACTTAACCCCACACCCATATCAAGTTGAGCCCGTTTCTTTCTCTTTTCTTCTTCTTATTTGGTCAAATTTCTTACTTGCCAAAATTATGTTTTTTCTAGACTTTGTTAAGTTATTTATAACAAAAATAATTTTTTTTCTAAGAAAGATCAAAATTTTGAAGGTATCATCATTTAATTTATCTCATTTATATATAAATTCAAAACTAGAAATGATAATTTTGAAAGCATAAGAATTCTCGAACAACTGAAAAAGTTTGATTAGAATTTGGATAAAAAACTAAATAATATCTACTAATCATCTTGAAATCTAATAGATTTATCACATTATTCGAAATGTATTAAAATATCTAGATATAATTTTAAAATTTAAGAGAGTTAAACTAATAGTAGAATAAAAGAGAGATGGAGTTGTGGTAAAAGTGACATTGAAAGTGATAAGTTAATGAAGATGACAATGAATTTTTGAAGAAGAAGGAAGAAATAAAAAGAAAAAATAATAAGGAGAAAAAGTTAAAATAATAAGAAACATAAAAATATAATTTTATAGTAAATTTCTTGTAAAAATAAAATTATATTCATTTTTTAAATTTGTTCATGCTCTTTAAGAGAGTGCATACACTCTCCATGCCAGGTGGACGAAAAATGATGTAATAATATCAGTTCATGATTGTTTAGGGGGTAATAGGACACTTGCATAGTTTAAGTGTCTTTTTGAAAATTCGGGACAACTTCAGGTGGGGCATGAATATCTTCCCGTGATGTTTGATTTTCTGTGGGGCATGAATATCTTCCCGCGATGTTTGAATATTAACTCGCGATGCATGAATATTGACTCGCGATGCATGAATATCTTTTGAGTGCCTTCTGGATAATCATATCGTCTCGACCGACAATACAGTAAAATGATCCTCCAGGTAGTGTATAGTCGTCTCAAATGACAATACTAATAAAATCACTCTCTGATAGTGACACTATTGTGTCTGATAAAGTGACGCAAACGACGCCCTTTACGAAAAAGCGTAAACTATCTTTCTTGAGATTTTTACTTGATTCATCTTTGAAACTAGCTGGGCGTTCCTTATACACTTCATGTCGTTGGAAGTCGACTGAAGTAAACCATTCATATTCCCAAGTCTCCGATATAAGCTTATACAAAATAATTCCTTCATCTACAGGAAAACTATTAATTTTGGGAGAGCTTTATCCTCCCTTGACTTTTCATATTTGTCGATTGGAGGAATTTGCTAATTTCAGAGCAAAACTATAAACCTGCGTTCACAGAAAAATTGTTAGTTTTAAAATAAACTGATTTGTGTAAATTTTTTCAGTTGTCTGCTCCTTGTCCTGCTATCTGCGGTTGATTTTCTGATCTCCCGACTCTTGATAGATAAGACAAAGTGTCTTATGCCAATACAAATGAAACATAAAGGGAAAACGTTAAGAAAAACAGATTTTCAAGAAATTGTATTTGAAAAAGGTCAATTCCAAGTGTCATGTCACGTCAGGCTTATCGAACTTCCCTGAGCCTGATGCTTGGAGGTATATCTGATTATTCGATGGGGAGTATTCAAAGTCACTCTAGACGGTCGATAAACACCTGGGTTGAAATTTTGAGGCCATCCACAAAATTTCTGTCCCAGTTAACTGTCTTGGCTTATCCTTGAATGTTGGTGAGGAAATCACGAAATTTTTGAGATCCTCTCAAAAATTCTGTCCAGTTGCAAATCTCGAAATAACTTCAATCTTGGCTTGTTGAGGAAAAATCTTCTTCTTGAGAATTTTTGAGTCCCTCTAAAAAATATTGTCCCATTTTCTATTGTAAATAGGAATAGAAATATTACGGGAAATATGACCGAACCCTTCTGGCGCCTACATATCCCGTTGAGGTAGAAATCAGGTCAAACATAGTACCCCCTCAAAGGAATAAGAAATTTTGCAATGAAACAGATCGAAGCTGACATAGGCCGTCTACGAATCTCATTATTGAGAATTTAGGTCGAACGTAGTTCAAATTCAAAGAAATGATAAAAGGGGTAAATGGGGTGACCGAGGCCGACATAGGCCGCCTACGTATCTTATTCTTTAGAATTCAGGTCAGAAGTATTTCATTACGAAGGGGATAAAATTCTAAAAAAGCAGATACAAGCAAATTGAACGATTATAAGGAAATGATCGAAGTACAAACTAACTTCACACATAGTATCTCTTGACAGCATCTGAGTTGATCGATTTCGGCCATGCGGTGCCATCCATCTCCGACAAGACCAAAACACCTCCAGATAATACTTTGCGAACCATGTACGGTCCTTGCCAATTCGGTGCAAATTTTCCTTTGTATTCATCTTGGTGAGGAAAAATGCGCTTAAATACCAACTGACCAATTTAAAAAATTCTAGCTTTGACCTTCTTGTGGAAAGCACGAATCATTCTCTGTCGGTATAGTTGACCATGAAAAACAACAACCATTCATTAATCAAGGTTAACTGATCAATCCGTTTGCTGGCCCACTCAGCATTACTTAGTTCAGCTTCTTGGATGATTCTCAAAGACGATATCTCAACCTCAGCAGGTACGACTGCTTCTGTTCCATATACTAGCAAATATGTAGTGGCTCCAATCAAGGTTCTGACAGTCGTTCGATAACCCAACAATGCATACGGCAATATCACATGCCAGCCTCAGTGATTGTCAATCATTTTCCTCAGGATCTTCTTGATGTTCTTGTTGGCGGCCTCTTCAGATCCATTCATTTGAGGACGATAAGCGTTTGAGTTTCGATGAGTAATCTTGAACTGATCACATATATCTCTCATCAAGTGACTCTTGAGATTCGCACCATTATCAGTAATGATGGATTCTGGTACTCCAAACCTGCATATCAGATTGTTGCGAACAAAATCAGCTATAACTTTCTTGGTCACCGACTTGAATGAAGCTGCCTCCACCCACTTGGTGAAGTAGTCAATGGCAACCAAAATTACCTGTGTCCATTAGAAGCGGCCGGCTCTATCGGATTGATGACATCCATTCCCCAAGCTACAAATGGTCAAAGTGAACTCATAGCATTGAGTTCGTGAGGCGGCACTCAGATCAAATCACCGTGCACTTGACATTTATGATATTTCTACACAAACTTGCAACAATCATTTTCCGTAGTCATCCAGAAATAACCGGCTCGTAGGATCTTCCTTATCAAAGTGAGTCCATTTATATGTGTGCTGCAAACTCCAACATGTATCTATTCAATAAGCTTCGCTGCTTCAACAACATCAACACATCCGAGAAGACCTAAATTTGGATTCTTCCTATAAAGGATTTCTCCACTTAGAAATAAATTGAGAGTCATACGGCGTATTGACTTCTTTTGGTTGGATGTAGCGTCTTCAAGATAATTTTTGGACTCCAAATACTTCTTTATATAGAAATACCATGGCAAACCATCTGGTTCTGCTTCAACATGTGAACAATGGACTGGATGTTCCTTCAGCTCTATATCCAAAGGGTCAATATAATCAGTATCTAGATGTTTAATCATTGAAGCGATGGTGGAAAGAGCATCGGCTAACTCATTTTGTATTCTGGGAGTATGTCTGAACTCGATCTTACGAAAACTTTTCCACAACTTATGTACATACAACACATAAGGTATAATCTTTGAGTTCTTCATGGTCCACTCTCCTTGAACCTGATGAATCAACAGATTTGAATATCCAATGACCAACAACTCATGGACAATCATGTCGATGGCCATTTTCAATACAAGAATATAAGGTTCATATTCAGTCATGTTGTTCGTGCAATTAAATCGGAGCTTAGCTTCCATGGGATAGTGTTGACCAGATTCTGACACTATGATCGCTCCAATCCCTTTTCCTTGGTGATTCTCCGCTCCATCGAAGAATACTCCAGCAATGATGTATTTTAGAAATATCTTCACCCACAAATGATACTTCTTCATCGTGAAAATAAGTATTGAGAGGTTCATACTCTTCATCAACAGGATTTTCTGCAAGATGATCAGCCAAGTCCTGTGCTTTTATCACCTTCTGAGTCACATACACAATATCAAATTCACTCAAAAGCATTTGCCATTTGGCCAACTTTCCAGTCGGCATCGCCTTCTGGAAAATATATTTCAATGGGTCCATCCTGAAAATAAGGTTGTCGTATATGAAGAAAAATAATGTCTCAACTTCTAAGCGATCCAGGTCAAAACACAACACGTTCTTTCCAAAAGAGTATAACGAGACTCATATGGCATGAACTTCTTGCTTATATAATAGATGGCTTGCTCCTTCTTCCCTGTTTCGTCATGTTTCCCAAGCACGCATCCAAATGCGTTATCTGAGACGGCCAAATACAACAACAATGGACTCCCTTCTCGCGGAGGTACCAACAATGGTGGATTCAAAAAATAGTTCTTAATAGCATCAAAAGAAATTTGACACTCTTCAGTCAATTTTGTCAAAGCATCTTTATTCAACAACTTGAAGATAGGCTCACACACCACAGTTGATTGAGCTATGAATCGACTGATGTAGTTCAACCTCTCTAAGAAACTCATCACCTCCTTCTTAGTTTTTGGAGGAGATAACTCTTAAATTGCCTTAATCTTGGATGGATCAAGCTCAATACCTCTCCTGCTGACTATAAATCGCAACAACTTGCCGGCTGTCACTCTAAAAGCACATTTGACAGGATTTAACTTTAAGTTATACTGACGCAGACGATCAAAGAACTATGTCATCATAGCTCTCATATAAGTAGTTCCAGCATTTTTGAGACCAAACAACATCGCTCTGTAATGATACACACCCAGGGCGTGATCAAAGCTGTCTTTTCTACATCTTCTTCGTCCGTCAGAATTTGATGATAACCTGCATAACAATCCACCAATGACTGCATTTCATGCTTAGCAAAGTTATTGATCAGAATATGAATGTTTGGCAACAGAAAATTATCCTTTGGGCTGGCTTTGTTGAGATCTCTGTAGTCAACACAAATTCTAATCTTCCCAGCTTTTTTGGCGACGGGGACAACATTGGCCAACCAAGTCGGGTATTGTGTCACTTCCACCAATTGAGACTCGATCTGCTTAGTGATCTCATTTTTTATCTTTAAACTTAACTCGTGCTTGAATTTCCGAGCCTTCAATTTCACTCGACTAAATCCGGGAATGATCGGCAACTTGTGAGACACCACATTGGTTCTCAGCCCTAGCATGTCGCTGACCTCCCAGACGAACACATCAACATATTCAGTAAGCAAGCGAATCAGATCTTTTCTTTGGGCTTCATTCAAGAGGACGCTGATTTTGGCCTCTTGGACACACTCTTGGTCTCCCAGATTCACGGTTTCAGTTTCCTCTAAATTCGGCTTATGCTGATTTTCAAACTACAAAAACTCTTCAGCAACATATTCCGGTGCCTCATTTTCCTCCTCTATTCATCAACCTCGTCATCACCTACCTCATTTTGTTCGTTCAGCTTGTGACATGACATTGGAAGGTTTAAAATTAATATTACTGAAACCATAAACAGACGAAGTTAGGAAAATAGAATATAGCAAGTAAATAATTAAGAAATTTTTTCAGTAAAGGAGGCTTTCGATTAAATTGGAAAAGCAATGAAACTTTGGCCATGGCAAAGGCCATATTGCCTTTTTTAAACATCAAAAGAAAATTTGAAAGTTCAATTAAGTAAAATGATGGGTCTCGAGCCTCTTCCGGACTACCACCGATTTAATTATGCATAAATGATGCCCTTCTACCAAGGAGTTCGGGGAATCAGGATCGGCGTGGAGGTCCAATTCTACCGCATCTCCCCGGGCTCAGCATCACGGATACCAGCTAGCTCGACCTATTCCTCAGTAACAACATCGATCTCCTCAAAAAGGCCACAAATTCCTTCCACGAGGTCGTCATGCTCGGCATACTCCCGGACTGGGAAAGATTGATACAGATGTGGGATCGGCATAGCCAATGCTTGATCATTGGTCTTTTTCATCTTCATATCATCATCTCTGGGGGTATACCCCAAACCATATCTAGATCCTTTGACGGGGACTGGAATAAGCTCAATAACCCCTTGGGAATTCCTTACTAATCC
Source organism: Solanum pennellii (assembly GCF_001406875.1). Classification (NCBI taxonomy): domain Eukaryota; kingdom Viridiplantae; phylum Streptophyta; class Magnoliopsida; order Solanales; family Solanaceae; genus Solanum; species Solanum pennellii. The sequence goes on along the minus strand of NC_028637.1, from coordinate 77,017,814 downwards.
AAAACCTGGTTCAAACCCATTCTGCAGCATCACAGTGGCGATCATCTTGTAAAATACAGGCATAAGAGGTTGTGGGGAAAAATCCTCATCGATGGCATTTACCAGCTCCACCGTGTAGAAATCAGTACCTCGCGAGACTTCATCAATAATGGGCGTCTGCCTACCGGAGTGACTCCCTTTGCCGTGAATAACCAGTTCTTTGTCCTTCCAAATGAGTTTCATCATCTGATGCAGAGTAGAAGGCACAGCCCCAGCCATATGGATGAAAGGCCTTCCCATAAGAAGGTTATAGCTGGTGTTGATGTCCAAGACTTGAAACTATGCGCTGAATTCTACCGGACCCATTTGGATGACCAAATTCACAGCTCCCAATGTGTCTCTTTGAACCCCATCAAAGGCTCTTACATTGACTTGGTTTTGTTCCACCTTCCCCAAGTCAAACCTCAACTGCCTCAGTGTCGACAACGGGCAAATGTTTAGACCCGATCCATCATCCACTAAGACTCGATTTATGACCTTCTCGCAACAGACGACAGTGATGTGCAATGCCTTGTTGTGTGACCTCCCTTCAAAAGGCAACTCATCATTGCAAAAACTAATCTGATGCCCTCGGATAACTTGGTTAATCATAGCGGACATATTATCGCTGCTTGTGCTAACGGGCACATATGTATCATCAAGAGCCTTCATCAAGTCCTGTCTATGCAATTGGGAGATCATTAGCAAGGCCCACACAAAAATCTGGGCTGGAGTCTTCTCCAAATGCTTGACAATCGAATAATCTTTTGGCTGCATCTTTCTCTAGAATTCCTCTGCTTCGCCTTCGCTTATCAGCCTTTTACCCTGATCCTTTCTTCTGTCCTCCTAGATCCAATTCTTCGGGTGTATAACACCTTCCAGATCGGGTCAAACCCTGAGCAGCAGCAGTTTCAATCACAACTTTTGGCCTAACAAGAGTTTCTGATGGTACCAAGGCAACAGCCTTTGTGGGTGTCAGGATCACGAACTATTTTTTCTCCTTGACGCTCAACAAGGCCACAACCCTTTCTAACTCGTCATGAATAACTGGAGTTATCACCTTAGCCACGCACCAATCATCGTCCGTCTCTATGATGTTGATATTGACGCCTCCATAATTCTGTAAAGGGTTGGTATTGACATTAGGCGCGGCTTCCTGGAGAGAAACGACCTCTTGGTCGATCAGATCTTGAATCTTGTGCTTGAGGTTGATGCAGTCCTCGGTATTATGTCCAACACTGTTGGAGTGATAGTCACACCTTTGATCGGTCTTGTAGAATTTGGAACTAGTATCCACTGGCTTGGGCCCCATCGGGTGGATATATCCGGCCGCAGCCAGTCGCTCGTACAACTTTGTTCGGCTTTTGGCGAGCGTAGTAAAGTTCCTGGGAGGATTATTCTCGAATCTGGGTCGAGGTGGATCTAACTGCCTTGTTGGGAGGGGGTACCTGTTGATAACTTCTGGTATTAGGACAGGGAGGTCGGCTTCTGGGATATGGATTTTTTTTGGTAATTTGGAGATGGAGCTTGGTAGTTCGTGGGAGCTTTTTGGTCTACTAGAGCTTGGACTTGATATACGGGAGGCGGTTCTCTGTAGCTCGACTGCACATTGGCACGGTTAGGAGAAATGTTTTGGTAGACTGGTGATGGAATTTGGTAAAGTGGAGGGGGACTTTGGTAGACAGGAGAAGGATTTTGGTAATTTGGAGGGGGGCATTTTGGTAAGTGGAGGTGGCATTTTGGTAGGTTGGAGGAGGATTATTTAGATGACTAGCCTGCGTGTAGCAAGCTTGGTAGGATCTATGGAAAGGTCGAGGCTTTTTGGAGGACGATGATCTTCTAGGTGTCTTCTTACCCTCATAAGAGACAGCAGCAATTTCCTCTCTCCTTTTTTTCAACAGTCCCGACGATCCGGGTGACGCGGCAGCACGGGCTATTTTCCCTGTTTTCAAACCATCTTTGATAGTCTCACCAATCTTGACTATCTCAGCGAATTTTGCTCCAACGAGCAACATGATTCTATCATGATATTCGGGCTCTTGCACCCATACAAACACTTACACTATTTCTTTCTCGGACATAGGTGGCCTTACTCTAGCTGCTTCCTTTCTTCACCTGTAGGCAAACTCTCTATAGCTTTCAGTGGATTTTTGCTTCATCTGTTCCAAGGAGTATCGATCGGTAACGATTTTTTCCATGTTGTAAGCAAACCGATCAATAAAATCCTTGGCCAGGGCATTCCAACTAGGCCATTGTCTGGTCTCATGTGAGGTGAACCATTCATGAGCTTCCCCGCATAGACTTTAGCTAAAGAGACGCATCAGCAAGGCTTCATCCCTACCAACTTTGACAAGCTTGTCACAGTAGGCTCTCAGATGGGACATAGATTCCCTACTCCTCCGAAAGTGCCAAATTTAGGAACCTTGAACCCTTCTGGGAGGTCCAGATCTGGATGAATGCACAAATCCTCATAGTTAAGAACAACAACGTCGGGGATGCATTGGAACTCCTTCATGGCTTTTCTGATCTCTTCTTTTATATCCACCTTTGCTTCTTCCTTTGCCCTCCATTCTCTAAATTGTTCCTCGTAATGGTCCAGCTTAGAACCATGCACATCCTGCTCAGTTGGGATGAGAATCTGAAAAATTGCTCTTTTAGGTAGAGGTAGAGCCACGGAAGGACTTTGGGAATTTGGGGTGGTTTGGTAGTTTTGCGGATAGGTTTGGGGATTAGTATTTTGGTTTTGGTGGTGATGAGGAGTTTGGGGGTGGAAGCGTTTTGGTTTTTGGTTTGATTCTTGTTTTGTGGTGGAGGAGCGGTTTGATGTTTGGTATTTTGAGGATGAGATGGTATTTGGGAATGGGTTGTTTAGAGGAGGTGGTGGAGTATGGTAGGATGCAGAAGCATACTCAAGATTTTGTGTAGTCAAGTCTATGACAGAGGGGCTTTGGGCAGGAGTAGATGGAAGATTTTGACCTGGATCCATGTTTGAAGAAGGGAAGTAGAGAGGAGGTCTCTTATCAGTAGCATTAGCAGCAAAACCTGCGGAGGCATATTCTGTCTCCTTTGCATCTCCACTCTCATTTCCGCTATCTGTTGCATTAATTGCATAATCAATTCGTTCTGGTCCGCTACGGTGGGTTGAGCCACCACAACGTCGGTGAGACTGACTTCTTTATTGTTGTCTCCCATTATTGCTTTTCCTTTCTCCAGATCTTCTCTGGGAAAGGAATCTGCGGGACCTTTGAATCTGGTAAAATGGGGATGATCTGCCCGGTTAATCGACACAGATCAGTTTCAAAGTACCTGAGGAGGAAAACAACTCAAAGGCAGATTTGTCAGTAGGGATTCATATTAAAAAATGCACAATATCGCACATAGAGTAGATAAACACACAAGTTGCTTTGTTTGAGGATATCTTCAATCCACGAGTAAGGACGAAAACAAACTTTTTGGCAAGCATGAATTTGCTTGTTTTAGTTTTACAATATCTCAGAAAGTCTAAATCACGTTGAACTAAGGTCTTCTTGTAGATGCTCTTTGACGTGCGTTGATCTGGTTTTGTATCTTCTAGTAATGAAGGGGGGAGAATGAAAAAAAATTAAAGATAGGAGTCGGACCTTGGAAGGCTTCCTAGGTATCTCATTAAGAGAATTCAGGGCCAACGTAATTCGAGTAGAAAATAAATATTGATTTTCATTCATTCATTCTGGATAGTTACATGGAAATTGAAAGATAACAACAAAGCTTAAAAGATAAATAATGACTACATCCTAATCATCCCTCTTCTAAAAGTCATCTCAACCACGGGGAACAAACTCGACTTGGATTTTTCCCATGTTGAAGAGGGCTTCTACGTCGTAGCGAAAGCTGAGGCACCTTGAAAGTCTATGATCTCTAGCATTGTGTTAAGCGCAAGGTCTCCAGATTTCTGCCCCGATGGGATTGAGACCTCTATCATCATCGTAGATAGGGGCTAAGACCCCATTTCGAACCAAATCCATGCAGCATTGATCCTCTGAACGGTGTTAAATGATGGCAAACAAATCGAGTGTGATCAATTAGCTCCGACTGGTCATACGTGAGAATGGTATAATTACCCCACGTGTGCGGGATGTTTCCAACGTCGATATGGCGGTAGATTCTCGCCTTAAACTGTGCGCATTCTTCTATAGTATGACCTTGATGGTTTGGGTGGAATGGACATACCTTTGAAGGGTTTTGTTGCCCAAAGAATGCAGCCACTCCCTCATGAGGTTTCCACCTAGATGTTCGTACAAAACAACGCAAGATATAACTTTCACTCCTACATGATGCGTTGGCTCATAGGCCGAAAGAATGATCCACTTGTCCCCACCTCTCAGACGGCCCAGAAATGAAGGCTTATTGACGATTTCCTTGTCAATGTCTTCCTCAGTTGCTCCAGGGTGAGTGTTATCAAGACCACCACTAGCCTCTTGTTCGGGATAGAGTGTTTCCCGCGCATTCTTTGAAGTTTGGCGATCATGTTATGGTGGAACACCTTTTTCTTTTCCCTCAATTCGGTCATTCTTTCTCTCATGGTGATGATTTGCGCCATCTCCGCCGTCAGTTTCTCATCAATTGCCGCATTTCTACCCAGCACATTTGTGGTTTCTGAATCTATCTATGCTTCTCTTGCCTCCCTTTACTGAATCCTTAGCCGAAGCATATCCAACTTCTTGCTTAAGTCCTCTCTCTCTGTCTCAATGTTTTTGTTCTTCTTCTTTTTTGAAACCAAATCCTCATCAAGTGTCGCAGTCGCGACTTTGTAGACCGATGCGGCAACTTCGACCCTGAGTCTTTCTTCTCTGACCCTTTGAATCTCCCGCATGATTTGTTCTATCTTCCTGTGTAACTCTTCCCCAGTAAGTTCCATCTGGATACTATTACCCTTTTCCATAGCAGTGAAATTGCCTTTCATTAGACAGTAGAGTAGTGTTTTAGGATTTGGAGATAGGATTTTGTTTTTGATAGAGAAACTTAAGACTCAGAAAATTTGGTTGGACATTTTGATAATAGTGACTTGTTATTCTAGAGATTTCTGACAGGGAGTGGATTTCCGATATCCTCATTCACAGCAAATAGTACATAAACAGTTAATATCACATAAATCACGTCCTAAACATACAGGGGACCCTTTTGTGCCAACGGTAGGCCTAGCGCATTTGAATGATGTACACGTGAATTTGAACCAGATAATCAATCCCCCCAAATGAATTTTACAAAATAAAACTTAGTGTTTACAATGAGAAATAAAGGAACAAAATACAAAGTGACAGACCCACGCAGGGACCATTAAAATGTACGGAAATGCACTAAAGACAGGCCCACGCAGGGGCTAAAAATAACAGAAATACATATAGAAAAAGCCACGCATCGGTGAAATCCACTATGTCGTCCCTGATGGCCCTGCTCCTGCACTGCCATCCTGAGTCTTCTATTCTGAAAGATGCATCGTAGTATCAGCAGGAATCCTTCGCCCAGGCGTCCTTTTACTTCCCAGCTCTCGCATTGCATCCTCTCTATCTTCTCTTTGACCCACGAGTCAAGTTCATCATAACCACATCTCATCTTTTCCACTTCTTGATTTGCCTTCTCAAGATCATATTGGTTCTCAATAAACTTGTTGTACATTTCTTAGGCTTCGCGTTTTACCTCCGTTAGTTTGATTACGACTTTGGACTCTTTGTCTTCTATACTGGGAAAACTACATGGAATTGGAGAGGAGATACTTCGTATGTTATCTTTCAACCAAGCTTTGTACTTTTTATCATATCCGGCGTTGAATCGGTCTGGGGAAATGGTGTCTTTATCCATCTACTTAGCCCCTTTACATTCTCTCAGCATCTCTGAAGCATCGTGCACTATGTCGTCCCCAATATCGTACGCATAGTCACCATAGTACGCCTCTCGAGGTGTGGTTTGCCTCCTCCCAAACTGTCGAAGGACTCAGAAGGGTACATAAGGAAGGATTCCTCGAATACCTGGTAAAGGAAGCATATGCTGTCTGCGGCCCTCCACGATGACTTCTCTCGAAATGAAGCGATCGAGCATCCATTGGAGATATTTTCTCTTAGTTCAGAAAAAATCTGAGCCCATCTTCTTCTAGTCCTTCGATTCAGATTTGCCCGGAACAACATGTTATTCAAATCTCTAAGGGTGTTCTTGTTATCGAGAGTATCCAACTCCTGAGTCCCAGCCCCCTTTGCTAGGTGACTCAAAATCCACCACTGAAAGAGTAGATTGCACCGTTGGAAATAGCGATGCCCTTCCTTACATTTTCCCAGGGCTCGGTACATGTCAGATAGTATGACCGGAGCAAGAGGATAGTATTTCACTTGTCCTTGGTTTTTCTATACCATGAATAGAGTGTGCTTGAGTGTTATAACTCAGGTGTTGACGCTCAGAATCGGGCCATGCGGGAAAAACATTATTCCCAACAATGCTATGACAAATGCTAAAGGACGCATTTTGTTCCACTCTCTGTAGGAGACCTTGAAATCTTGATTATAATTAGTGTAAAATCTTACATGCCCGAACCTGACATAGATGTCTCTGAATGATATGTTAGACTCTTGGCACCAGTAGACATAATATTTTCTAACCCTAGCCAGTTTGCGATATTCTCTATAGAAGGTTTGTTAGGGATGAATATGTCTTCTTGCTTTCTTACTCTTCTCTCCAACCCTGTATCCACTGTGTTGTGGTTGTCTCGAATATCTTCGATAGTTGGGGTGATATCCATAGTTCCGAATTGGAACACCATTCTTTCATTATCCCAGTACCCGATGAGGACTTCCATCAGTTTTGGCCAACCCTTCATGATGATCAATTCGGTTAGCACACCCACGTACTTGCTAAAGGTCCTTCTATAATCTCCGTCAAGGTTGTCATGCCACATTTTGAGTAGCAGGGGTGCTTCTACAACTATGTCGAATTTCGGCAAGCGATTCATACCTACAAAACAGAAACTAGTTATGTTTACCCAACCCACATTTGGTTTCCACATGTACATCATTCAAAATGTCAAGAAAAATGACATGTCGTGAGGCCGGAGACCTTGGACATGATTTTGGTGGTTTCAAATAATGGAATTAATAAGCCTTGGGTATTAAGTCGTCTTAAGCTAATGCTTAATTTCGGTTTTGGTTTCTCTCTATCTTAGGCTTACTAGAATTTATTTCAAAGTGACGGTTACCTGAGTCGGACAGACAACGTGGTGAAGCTAACAAACGTTGGATGACAACATTCCAACTATTCTTTTGTTACTTCCAAATGAAATTTTGTATATTTCCGATAGAAGTTGTGGTAAGCCACGTAGCTTCCGTGGTCCTACTGCAAACTATTTGCCATTTGGCGGAATCGATGCCATGAAGATGCAACAGTTTCAATAATAATACAAAGAAAACAAGTAAACAATTATATAACGTAGCCAAATAGAATTAGTTTTAAGATTAGAATCCTCTAACTCCCCAGCAGAGTCGCCATTTCTATTTTAGACTAAGTTTGGGAAAATATTATTTTGTTGTAGGTTTTCGACTTTTTAGAGTCGCCACTTAATTTTTTAAGAAAAAATCAAGAAAAACTTTATTTTCAAAAGACTTAACAAAAAAAACAATTTTTGTAAACCTTTAGGGGGGTTAGGGGATTCCTATTTATATTTAAGGAAGATTTTGACGGCACCTAAAATATTCGCTAATCCGATTTTCCGACAACTAACCAGTATGGCTAGATGATCTAACTTAAGTTTTGAGTTTAAATGTTTTATTCAAGTTGTTTGCGAAGAAGCACTATCTAAGTTTAGCTATTTAATTTTTCAAATCTTATTTACTTTTTAATTTGTTAAAACCTGATCAATTTGATTTAATGAAATGCCTCGTCTTGCGGGGGATATGGATTCGCTAACCCTAAGACTAAAGACAAATAAACACAAGCAAATAGGCGACAAAGTAAAATAGAAAGAGAGAGAGAGAGAGATTTAGGTTGGACCTAAACTGATTTCTGTTCGCCTGGACCAGTTTTTGGGGCATATTTTCATTTTCGGCCTTTAAGCCCACTTTCTTTGTACCTTTCCTAGTTTAAACATACAATAATAACAAAAAATAGAAGACGACAAGGGCTTTGGTCCAAAATAAATACAATACGACATAGTCAAAAGTAAAACTGGACTCTTTGGCTCCAACTTCTTCAATTCCTCCACTTGCTTCGAGTTTTGACTCTAAGATCTGTTCGCCTTTTCTATGGACAGATTCAAAAGGGAGAAACTAAGACTTGACGACTTTCTTGAAATGCAAAGGGAGGGAAAGAGTTCGTGGAGAACTCCAACAGTTTTCACCTGAAACATGAGGAAAAAGAAAGGATTAAAATACAACCGCATAACGAAGAAATTTAATAACAAAACTCAATAAGAACAACAACACCCACTGATGATATGGCTACGGACTTACTGAAAATTTTGTTTAAAGCAAAATCATGCCCCCCTAAATCAAATTTCTTTTTTTTTCACAAATGGATCACTGGAAGGCCCTCTTAATAAAAGTTTACACATTTAAAATCACTAGCAAACTAAACAAATCAATTCAACTTTGGGGGGAGTAAAGTCCTCCTAAACGATATCTATATTTTTATTCCTATTATAAGTAAAATATCATGTCAAGCCTAATCAAAAGCTCTTAAGCAGTAAAGAGACGGCACGTTCTAAATTTAGAATAGTAATTTTCGATTTCAGGTAAAGAAGGAAGAAAGAGGCGGCAAAACCAACTAGAGAAAAAAAAAGGAAAGTACACAAATTAAGAATAAAAAAATACTTGACACTGTAAGCACATATCTTGTACAACTTAGGAGCCGATTATATTTTTATTATTTTTTACACCGGTTGCTTCTTCATGTACGCTTTCTTATTGCCATACTATTAAATGAACTATCAAGAAAAAATGGATACAATATAAGCAAACGGAACTACTGGAAAATATCTTAAAGAAATTTAAAGAATCACTACGCCATGTAACGACAGATTACGCCAAAAGAAAGCATGCTTCAACCAATCTTAAAGACTAAACTACAAAATGGAGCCTAAACTTGTGACAAGCTAAGAAGGACAGAAAAATTCAGATTTCATACGGATTAAAACTACAAGCATACATGCTTTTAACTAAGAAAGCGAGTAACTTGAATATGAAATACGATTTAACGAATTACTTCAAACACTAAAACGACAAAATGTTTGAGAAATGGATAAAATTAAACAATTGAAACAAACATAAAACTTCACCATGTGCAGTCAGTCATTTACATCTTAACAAAGAACAATATGGTAGGAACAATATGGTAGGCAAAAGGCAACAAGAATCACTTCTTCGCAAACCAAATGAACCAAACTGAATTATCTTGACATTTTACAAAAAGAAAGAAATGTTCCTATCTCAAAAGATACAAACAGACGAATACCGCGATGAGTTGAATCTCACAAATATTCTCAACTCGCGACTCAATCTAAAGATATATAGAACCAAAAATCACGACGAAACCGAATATTTCTTAAAGGGAAAAGGGAAAGTTGTTACGAACTAATACATAAACTCATACGGCCCATTTTTTAAGCAACAAAGATAGCAACAAAATTGGTAATAGGTTGGTTAGAAACGAAACAAAATGAGAATTCATTATGTTAACTAAAACAGACTAGCATTTTTAAAGTGCTTAACAAGAGTTAAATAAAGGACGTCAAACCTAAACCGAAAACGATCTAGAGCAAGAAAGGGCATAGCCTTCAACCAAAATCACGACTATCACACACGAGCAAACGAATCGAGAAGGACACGAAACAAGAAATGAAGCAAATAACCCGCAATTCACCTTCGACTAGAAATATAACAGAATAGCAAGTAAAGAATTGGGGGGCGAAAAGATGTTTACCTTCTTAGGTGCAGCGAGGAGACGACGAGCTTCCGGACACGATTCTACCACCGACCACGGAAGCTTCAAGAGTTCCGGTAAAAATCCACAACCACGAACAAGAGCCAAAAAATGTGTATTGGGTGTATTTTCTCTAAAAACATTTGTATACTTAAAATAGAGATTTGACCAACCGATATCTTTTAATCAAAGTTCATAAAAAATACTCTCTCAACTTTTTCCGCCCCCCAAAAAAATCCTCCTGTTTTGAAAGAGAAAAGAGTACTTATATGCAAACTTTTTTAGGGTTTTGATTTTTTGTCTTAGGGGGAAAAGATGAAAATCCCAACGGATTCCAGGGCCCCAAATCGAAATTCAAAACTCAAAAAAAACATTCACCTTTTAGGATAGACACCCTTTTCTGCAAAAATTGTCCCCATTCCAAAAGGGGAAGGGGATGTGGACGGTATTGATAGAATCACTTATCCTTGTTGCGATTTGGAGAGATCTCAAGCCATCAAGGATGACTTTCGCGTGCTGCCTGATGTTGTACGGATTGAGAGAGATGGGAGGAAGAAAACAAAAGGGTGCAGGGTACTACCCCAGCTACCCTGCTATTTTTCTCATGTATTTTGTCGTGTATCACCTTGAATTTCAATGTTGTTAATGTTGTCTGTGTTACTAGGAAATTTCTGGGGACATTGACTCTTTGAGGGTGACAATGCACTGGTCGGGTCAAAAGAAAGGGTGTGGGCTGAATATTAAGGGAGTTGGAATTGAGTGGCCCCATAAAGTGGGCTGGATCATGCAGCTAAGAGTTGCCATAAATATTTTGGGCTGGAGAAATGGGTTGGGCCTGATTTTGGGAGGAGAAGGAGATGGGCTGATCGAAAGTTGCTGTAAAAAGGAATAAAATGGGTTGTTGGAGGGTTAATGTTAAAGCGGGTTGATCTAATTTAAAAGGGACGGATTAAAAGGTCCAAATTTTCCCTTCAAATGGTAGAAATAAATCATCAAAGTCTAACTAAATTTAGATTGTTATCGGATCAAATCTAGACGACAAATTCGACTAAAGTTAAATAATGTGAGCCGATGAAATAAACTAACGAGCTTCTTAATTTTGACAAAACAAAATGATTAATCTAATTATAAGCTAAATAATTTTAAAACATAGACTATTAGATAATCGAAATAATTAGTAAAATATTTAAACGAAGTAAAATCTTTTCGAGGCGATTCTTGAATAAACATAAAATATAGTATTATATACATAATTACGTAAAACACATATATTATCTAAGAATTATAAAAGTGATTAGACTAATGTGAAATAAATTTAGAAAGCACTTTAACCTTATAAAAACTAATTACTTCAGAATTGTTTTTAATTACGAAACTCGCTAATTAATTCGAGGAGGGTCAAAAGTGGGTGTCAACATGCACATAGATGTTCTTAGCTTTAGAAAATGTTCTCTGACCCAAATTCATCGAGTTCTCCGGTTCAAAAGTTCAACAAGGATTGGGACCCTAGAGCAAGGCCTCAAGGAGGTTCCCTTAGTGGTCAACATTTCCCCCATGTAAAAAGTGTTGGAAGAACCATCTAGGAGAGTGTTTAATTCGTTAGGGTCCACATTTTAGCTGTGGTAAGTTGGGTCACAAATTGAGAGATTTCCCTTTGTAGGCTGGCAAGGGTAAAGATGGTTGTGAGGCTTATCCTAGTGCTTCTTCTAGTTCTAATGGTGCTCCTTGCCTGAACAGATTCTATGCTCTTCAAACTCAACAATATCATGAGGGTTTTATGGATGTGGTGACTAGTATGTTATGAGCCTTTTAGTTTGATGTTTATGTATTGATTGATCCAGGTGCTAAATTGTCTTTTTTCACTCCTTATGTGACTATAAAGTGTGATGTTGGTCCCAAAAAATTTTTAGAATCTTTTCAAGTCTCTACACTTGTCTGTATCTCTATATCTTCATTATTTCTAGACAAGTACATAGAAATTTCTCACTTTCAGTTTCTCATAGAGTCACTCTATTTGATCTTGTAAGAACTAGATAAGATAGACTTCGATATCATTCCTAAGATGGGTCAATTTCATTCTTGTTATGCTTTCATAGATTTTTGTACAAGATTGAACACATTTTAGGTTTTGAATGAAGCTATCTTAGAATGAAAGGGTTGAACTTCAACTCCTATAGGTCGATTTATCTCATTCCCACGGGCTAAAAAATGATCTCTTAGGGTTGTATCTACTATCTTGTTGGGGTTAGGGATATGGATTTCAAGACCTCTACCCTTGAGTCAGTTCTGATTGTTAATGAGTTTCAGGAAGTGTTTCCCGATAAGCTTCCTAGTGTTCCTCCCTAAAGGGAAATAAACTTCTATATTGACTTTTTTCCAGATAAGGAAACTATATCTATTAATCCTTACCATATGGATCCAACAAAACTTAAGGAGTTAAATGATTAGTTGAAGGATTTGTTGGATAAGAGTTCTATTAGACCAAGTATCTTACTATAGGGTGCTCCGATATTGTTTGTTAGAAAGAAGGATTATTCACTTCATATGTGCATTGACTATTGACAGAGTGAAGTAAGTGTCCTATTCTGAGGATAAATGATTTTTTTGATCAATTTAAAGGTGTTAGTCTATTCTCCGAGATTAATCCTTTCATTAATTAAGGGTAAGGGAAAGTGACATTTTGAAGATGACTTTTCAAACTCCATATGGTCAATATGAGTTTCTGTGATGTCATTTGGTTTCACTAATTCTCAGCGGATTTCATGGACTTTATGAATAGCATGTTCAAGTAATATCTTGACATGTTCGTGATTGTATTCATTGATGATATTTTGATTTACTCATAAAGTGAGGATGAACATGTTGACCCATGGATCGTGTGTGGATTTGCAAGGACAATCAATTGTATGCTAAATTTAGCAAATGTGATTTTTGGTTGAGGTATGTTTCTTTACTTGACCATATTGTTTCTAGTGATTGTATCAAAGGTGATTCTAAGAAGATTGAGCCATTTAAAAACTAGCCTAGACCTCTTTCCTCTTCAGATATTCAGAGTTTCTTGAGTTTAGCCGGTTATTATTGATGGTTTGTCCAAGGATTTTCTTGTATTGCTTCCCCTTTTGACTATGTTGACTAAGAAAAAGGTGAAATTCCAATGGTTGATAGCTTGTGATAAGAGTTCCCAAGAATTGAAGAATAGACTCACTTCAACTCCAATTTTGACAATACTGGAAGGATTTGATACCTCTGTTGGTTATTATGATGCTTCGACCTTGTTTGTGTATTGATGCAAAATGGTAAGGTAATTTCTTATGCTTCGAAGCGATTGAAGGTGCATGTAAATAATTATCTGACTCCTGGTTTGGATTCAGCAGCGGTGGTTTTTACTTTGTAGATTTGGAGACATTATCTTTATGGTGTTCATATGAATGTTTTAACCGATCATAAGATTTTTCAATATGTGTTTAAGAAAACAATTTAATCTTCCCTAAAGAAGGTGTTGAATTGTTGAAAGACTATGATGTAATGTTTTTTATCATCTGGGTAAGACAAATGTGGTTGTCGATTGTCGATGAATAGTGTTGCTCACATTGTAAATGGTAAAAAAGAGTTAGTTAATGATATTCTAGAATATATCATTTGAGTGCTCTCTTATTTTACTCTGAGAATGGTTTTGTCTTTATTTATGACTTAGAATTGTCTCTTTGTTTCTAATGTGAAAGCTAAGCAAGTCTTAATCCGACTAAGATTGAGCTGAAGAAAATGGTTTCCATAAATGTCATTGAGGCTTTCTTTCAAGGGGGAGATGATGTGATTCATTATCAAGGTTGGTTATGTGTTCCAAATGTTGATGATTTGAAACATGTGATTTTATGGAAGCTCACAATTCTCGGTATTCTATTCACTTGGGAGCCACCAAGATGTACCGTAATTTGCATGAGGTCTATTGGTGTAATAAGATGAAGATGAATACTGTGGAGTTTGTGGCTAATTATCCTAATTGTCAACAAGTGAAAGTTGAGCATCAGAAGCTGAGAGGTTTGATTCACAATGTTAGCATTCCTATTTATAAGTGGGAAGATTAGAATATGGACTTTATTATGGTTTACCTCGTACTCATTGATAGTTTGATTCAATTTTGTTTGTTGTAGAATGAATGACTAAGTCGGCTCGTGTTTTTCCGATAAAGACCTTATATTCAACCGAAGACTATACTAGGTTTTGTATTCGGGAAATAGTGAAGTTGCACGGAGTGCCTCTATCCATTATTTTTGACAAGGGTACTCAATTTACTTATTATCTTTGGAGGTCGTCTCAGAAAGTCTTTCGTACTCAGGGGAATGGTATTTGAATTTTTTTATTTTATAATATTTTAAGCTATATCTATACTATCTTAAAAGCATTAACTCCCAAACTTGAAGGTTGGATTACTGTAATACCCCCAATTAAAAATACTCAATTCATTTTATTTATTAATTTTATTATATTGAAAGTATATATCTTTTCAAATTAAAGGATTGTGATTTTTTCAATGAGTTGTGACCTACCAAAGGGTTGTAACTTTGTTTGACAGATTGTGACTTTTTCAGTGAGTTGTGACTTTTCCGAACGGTTGTGATTTTTTCGAAGGGTTGTGCCTTTTCGGATGAGTTGTGCCTTTTTCAATAAGCAATGACCTTTCGAAAGGTTGTGACTTTTCAGATAAGGCACAATTAACACCTAGTCATACTACTATTTTGTATCTATAAATAAAAGGGTTTCCACACATTTTAAACTTCAATTTTTTAAAGTTCTCTGCTCTTGTTCGTCTTAAAAAATCTCAACTGTTATTTGCAAAAATTGATCAAATTTAAAATTCAACGAAATTCGAGGTACCTCATAGAAAAGAGTTGGTGAAAATATTGTAGCAAATTATTTATCAATTCACACTCATATTTTTTGTAGCATTTTTACGAGTTAACAGTGACGAAAATTTGTGGGAGAGACAATAATATTAAATAGATATGAAAAAAGGCATATGATTTGGGTAAGATATTTCTTCTTTGTTTTTTTTATTATTTTCCCTCAAAAGGAGTTTCTTCCTAATTTTTCTCAAACAATAGGTACCAATGTAGTCCATTGAATTATTATTTTTGATGTTAAATTCACTATTTCAAAAATAGATTTTCATTTTTACTTATAATAGGATAACATGGCATGATTATAATTACTTTTAATCTATCTTTCTCTCTCTCTCTCTCTCTCTCTCTCTATATATATATATATATATATATATATATATTGACAATAGATTTAAATCAAATGGAACACTAGAGTGAATATATCATGAACACATATTTTTGTGTTCCTTCATTGGATATGTATATATTCTTTTATATAATATTTCTTTATGTCACAATATACATTCCTTACTATCTATATAAAAATAGAAAATGAAATAGTGATTGATCATAAAATGATCTTAAATCAAACTAATGATTCTATAAATAATACTTTAAATTTTAAATATATATTAATTTTAATAATTGAAAAACTCAAATATTTTATATCATGATAAAACTATATAATATACTAGATACTTTCATTAGACAACTACTATATGATATGTATGCGACAAAAAAAAGGAGAAGATTACAATTCCATAAAGATAATGTAACACTCCGGAAGTCCATGACCTAATCTAGAGATTCATATGATGAACCAAGACTTGTAACACTGTTTATAGGCCTAATATAATGTATTTTAAGTATTTAGGAGGTGCTAGAGTCAAAATGTTATGAAACGACCATGACGTCCGGTGAATTGTGAAATGTGCACTAGTGTGCCTTGGCATGTTTCATGGGGGTTCAAGAGTCGGAATTTAATGAAAATTGGTAAAAAAAAAAAGGTATTAATATTAAATATATAGGAGAGAGTGTTTAGAGTCTAAACTTCCGGGTACGACTTTCCAAGGACCACCTTAAGGGTCCTTGAGGAGGACCCTTCCATTTGGACCCAAAAGCTGTCAATTGACAGTGTGCAATCACGAGCCAAGCGACGATCCATCGTTTGCTTGACGCTTTATCGACGACCTCTTAGGTTGAAACTTATTCAATTGGCCAGGATGCTCAAAAAAATCAAGTCTCTATCCCAATCGACAACCAACAGCACAGGGCCATCGAGGGACTATGGGGCATAGGTCGAGCAGTCGTCGATTGGGGTCTGTTTTGCCGTCAAGTTTTTAAGTTAGGATTTAATTAGTTAGTTATTTAATTAATTAATTAAGGCTTAGGGGGTGGTTAATTAAATTAGTTTAGGGACTATATAAGACTTAAACCTCATTAAACTAAGTTAACACCCACGATTCCCAAACTCAAATCCTCTCCAACTTCTCTCTTCTTCCTCTCTTATTGCAAGATTCCTTTTACGAACAATTCAAAGCTTGAGTAGGACTTAAAGACTTAAACTTTTCTCCATATAAAACTAAGGAATTATAAGTTATGGAAGTTTTTCACTCTTGGGATCTCTTTCCCAAGAGGCTATTCAAAATTGATTTCAAAATATGTCAAATTATGGGTTCCTTTCCAATTTTGTGATTTGTCTTTCAATTGGATTTGGTGTTGATTTCCTTTGATTATTAATGATATAATATGATTATTTATGGGTTAATTATTGTAGTTCTTAGTACTTGGCCTAGTTTTATGATAGAATCTATGAATAGAATCTTTTACCCTAACCCTAGCTATGAATTGGACTTGTAGATGATTAGGGTTGTTAGAATTGGTTATGTTATTGTTTAATTCACTATATTATGATGATGATCAGTGGAATATTAGATAATGGTGATTAATTGAGGGTGAGATTCTTGATGAAGGCCATGGAGGCGATATGGTAAGACTTTGTGATCTTGAACTCTTTACTTCAACAATGATGGAATATATTTGGTGATTATGTTGTGCAATTGCAGTCATATATGTGACTAGATTAAGGAGATGATGATATGATGATTATGATGAAATGTCTTAACTATATGCATTGTGAGATCATGTTAAGGGTATGTTGATACAAAGTTGAATATGAGCCACTTATGTGCCTTACTATATTATGATTATGATGTATTGATCTCAACAATGAAGGATTGTAATGAAAGGACATTCTCATGCAATACCTAATGAGATAATGACATGATATACAAGGGTTTAGTCTCCTATGAGCTATACTAAGCTATTATTATTAAGAATGACTTGAAGACGTTCAAAAGGGGACTTTAGATTAGCACCGAGTGAACTTGACAATGAGAGGTGTTGACTCCCAATTGAAGAAGATTCACCAAACATACTCATGAGATGAGGGCTCCAATTCCTAATGGTCATATAAGGGTCTAAGCATATATCCTAGTTCTTTAACTATGTTTCCTCCATAGAAACACTAACTAGTGGATCCACCTAGAATGCTATGTTCATGTTTTGGTCCTAACTTAGCAAGTAGACCACCTTATTTCGGTGAAGGCTTTCATGACACTGGATTCCATGATTATATCACATTGTTTATTGTTGGTTAAGCCGATTGTTCCCGAAATTAAAATGAAAGTAATGAATTGAGCACTTACTAGGGTGACTTAACGGGTTGTACTTAGTGTAGGTAGGGGTATGAGACTCCAATTATACATGGAACAAGTTTACCTTGACGGAATTCCTAGGGGGTTGTTATTATGTATTTATGATATGTATGAATCTTATATGATGTACATGTTGATGATCCTATATGATGTTAGTTTCTTGATGAACATTTTATTGGTCTAAATTGATATATATGATGAAGTACCTTCATGATATGAAGATATATGAAATGTTGACATAGCTTATGATCCTTTACTTAGTTTACTTGATTATGTGGGGTTATGGGACTTCACATAAGCATTGCACTTGTAGGCTTGGGAAGGGGTTGTGATTAAGGGTCTTATATGATGTGATGTTATGAACTCTTGTACATGAATTATGGTTATGACATTATGATGAAGTTGTTATGCTTCTATGATATTGATATGATGTCATGTATGTTGATATAACCTTATGAATATAATATCTATGTTGACTTGACCCTATCATGATATTGGTCTTGTGTTGATTATGGACTTGTCTTGAGTAATGTTATGTCTTAATGGCTTGTATATGTTCTTGATTGTGGATAAAGGCTTTTGAAAGTGAATTAGCATGGGTTTGAACTAAATGTCTCTTTAATCATGATTTAAATGTATTATGTGCATATGTTTCCATACTTAGTACATATGGTTGTACTAACCCATATTCTTTCCCTTTTCCCAAACAATGTAGGTTCCTGCAGTTGAGGTATCAATGTTGCTTGCAAGAAGACTTGGACTCTTTCCCAAGTTTTGGTAAGTTCTCTAGTTCAAGGATGGTGCCAAATGTTATACCTTAGTAGTGATGTTATTGTCTCAAAGACATTCATTTATTTCCTATAGTTGAAAACATTTGTTGTAAGCCCTATGTGGAAACTATGAATTTGTATGAGGGCTATGCCCAAATTTTTAACTTTGTTTTAGATGGTTTAATGTGAGACGGTGTTCCTAGACTAAATCTTAATATTTTGGTTATGTTGACTAAATGAGAAGCCTATGTAAACTCCATATGTAGTTGTGAGAGGTTTTTGTATACCTCAATATATAAAATTTTTTGATTTTCTGCATTTTAACCTATGATATGTTATGATGAATGCTAATAGGCTTGTCTAAGTCCTTTCCGAGGACGATGACGCCGGTTACGTCTAGGGGGTGATACCCAGTCGTGAAAACTTTGTATCAGAGCATGAGGTTCAAGTAATCTTAGGATTGATGTCTCACTGAACCACGTCTACGTAGATACTTGTTCATGGGTGTGAAGCGCGCCACACTTATGGATAAGAGGCTATGTGGCTCTTAGGAATTCTCACTTATTGGTAATGTTGAAAGTCGTGCCTTGAGAGTAATAACTCTATGTGTCCCTTTTTCTTCTAATTCTTTTCTTGTGGATATAGGAAATGACTATGAGGCTGGCAGCCACAAGGAGAGTGGAGGAAGATTTGGCTAATGCAGGAGTTCCTCCCCAAGAGAACCAAGCCCCTCCACAAGGCAATCAAGTTCCTCTACAATACCAAGCTCCGGTCATTCCTCCACCTATGACGGATGGAGAGATCAGGTCGTCCTTTCTAAGCTTGGCCCAAGCTATGACTACCCAAGCTCAAGCGGTAGATACTCAAGCTCAATCCATGACGGCTCAAGCAAATCGGGAGGTTGGACCCCGTGTCAACAAAATGCTAGTACCATGTCTTTTCTCTTGAGGGAATTCACAAGGATGTACCCTCCTATGTTATTTGGGTCTAAGATGAATGAAGATCCCAGGACTTTTTTGATGAGGCCTACAAGATACTCTATGCAGTGGCTGTGAGTTCAAATGAGAAGGATGAGCTAGCCTCCTATCAACTCAAGGATGTGTCTTAAACTTGGTATACCCAATAGAGAGATAATAGGGTTTTGAGAGAGGGTCCTACAACTTGGGATGTGTTTAGACATGATTTTCTTGATAGGTTCTTTCCAAGGGAGAAAAGGGAGGCTAAGGTGGAAAAATTCATCAACCTTCGTCAAGGAGGTATGAGTGTGCAAGAGTACTCCTTGAAGTTCAATAAATTGTCCAAGTATGCTCATTTATTGGTATATAATACTAGGGATGAGATGAGTCGCTTTTTGATAGGAGTGTATGATGAACTAGTTGAAGAGTGTCATTCCGCAATGCTACATGATAATATGGATATTTCTCGTTTGATGGTTCATACTCAACAAGTTGAGGAGACTAGACTCAAGATGAAGAATAGGGAGTTTAAGAGGGCCAAGTCTTATGAGGGAGGTACTTCCAAGGGTAGGCTTGAAATTCAAGACTAGCCTAGGTTCAAGAAGAGGGTCTCCGACCAAGTTCCTTCTAATTTCCCTAAGTCTAAAAAATATGTTGTGAGTTACCCTATGTCCCAAAAGGTAAGAAGTGGAAACTCACCTAGGGAGAAACATACTTGTGCCAAGTGTTGTAAGAAACATAGGGGTGAATGCTTGATGGGAACGGGAAATTGCAATGGTTGTGGAAAATAAGGCCATAAGGTTAGGGATTGTCCTAATGTGAGTAGTCAAGAGAAGGGGAGTGGTCAAGCTCAAGCAAGCGATCCTAGTTCTGATGCTCCAAAGAGGAACCACTTTTATGCTCTCCCCTATATGGGGAGAAAAAAGAATCTCTCGATCTGGTCACCAATATGTTACAAGTCTTCTCTATTGATGTTTATGCTTTACTTGACCTCCGCGCTAATTTATCATTAGTAACTCCTCTAGTATCTAAAAAGTTTGATGTTCTACCCAATGTTTTGATTGAACCATTTTCGATTACAACCTCGGTAGGTGACTCCGTTGTGGCTAGAAGAGTCTTTGGGAGTTGTCCTATATCTTTGCCTAATACATTTACATGGGTGGATTTGGTAGAACTTGATATGGTTGATTTTGATGTCATTTTGGCAATGGATTCGCTGCATGTTCGTTTTGCTTCAATAGATTGTCGAATAAGAGTGGTTAAGTTCAACTTTCCTAATGAAGTTGTCTTAAAGTGGAAGGGGGTAACTCAATTCCTAGAGGTCGCATCATTACTTGTCTAAAAGCTTATAAAATGATCTCCAAAGTGTGTCTTTACCATATTGTGAGGGAGAAAAATCTTGAGTCCGACATTCCTCCTATAGAGTCGGTCCCTGTAGTGAAGGACTATTCGGAAGTATTTCGCGATGACTTGCCCGGAATTCCTCCCAAGTGGGAAATAGACTTTGGTATTGACTTGCTACCGTATACAAATCCCATTTTAATACCTCCTTACCGGATGGCTCCAACGGAGTTGATAGAGCTAAAACTTCAACTCAAAGACTTATTAGATAAGGTTTTTATTCAACCTAGTATATCACCATGGGGAGCTCCGGTGTTATTTGTTAAAAAGAAGGATGGGTTCCTTTGGATGTGCATTGATTATCGCCAACTCAATTAGGTCACCATTAAGAAAAAGTATCCTCTCCCTCAAATTGACGGCTTGTTTGATCAACTTTACGGGGCAAGCTACTTTTCTAAGATTGACTTGAGGTTGGGGTATCACCAACTTAGAGTGAGAGGTGAGGATGTATCTAGACCGACTTTTCAAACTAGGTCTAGTGATTATGAGTTCCTAGTGATGTCCTTTGGTCTCAGAAATGCCCCGGCGGCTTTTATGGACCTTATGAATATAGTGTTTTGGAGTTACCGAGATTCCTTTGATATTGTCTTCATTAACGATATCTTGGTATATTCGAAGAATGAGGGTGAACTATGAACCATTTGAGGGTGGTATTGCAAGTCCTTAAGGAACACCAACTATTTGCTAAGTATAGCAAATGTGAATTTTGGTTTAGATCAGTGGCGTTTCTTGGTCATATTATCTCAAATTAGGATATAGAGAGTGATCCAAAGAAAATCGAAGCGGTTAAGAATTGTCCTAGACCTTTGATCCCAACCGATATTAGAGGTTTCTTGGGTTTAGCCGGGTACTATAGGATGTTTGTGGGTGGGTTTGCGCCTATTGGTTTTCCTTTGACTACCTTGACCCAAAAGAGTGTTAAGTTTGAGTGGTTGGAAGCATGTGAAATAAACTTCCAAATTTTGAAAGATAGGCTTACCTCCGCTCCGGTGTTGACTTTACCAGAAGGTACCAAGGATTTTGTGGTATATTGTGATTCTTCCCGAGTGGGTTGGGTTCTGTCCTTATAGAACATGGGAAGGTAGTAGCCTATGCCTCGAGACAACTCAAGGTGCATGAGAAGAATTGTCCAACTGATAATCTTGAATTAGCGGACATAGTGTTTGCTTTGAAAATATGGAGGAATTACTTGTATGGTGTTCATTTGGATGTGTATACCGACCATAAGAGTTTTCAATATGTGTTTACTCAAAACAAGTTAAATCTCCGACAGAGAAGATAGTTGGAATAATTGAAAGATTACGACATAAGTGTTCTTTACCACCCGCGACAAGGCCGATGTGGTTGCGGATGCTTTAAGTCGTATGACCATGGGTAGTGTATCTCATGTAGAAGACGGTAAGAAAGACCTAGTAAAAGATGTTCATAGGTTGGCTCAATTGGGTGTTCGGTTGGAAGATTCCCTAAATGGTGGTTTTATGGTTCATAGTAACTTCGAGTCGTCTTTAGTGGTTGAGGTGAACTATAAGCTACATCTTGATCCGCTTATGATGGAGTTGAAGAAATTGGTACTTAGCAAGTTCAATGAGTCATTCTCCCGGGGGGTATGGTGTTCTTAGGTACCAAGGTAGATTGTGTGTACCGGATGTTGATGATTTAAGGGGAAAGATTTTGGAAGAGTCTCATAGTTCCCGATATTTTATTCATCCGGGTGCCACCAAAATGTATCGTGACCTTAGAGAGGTATATTGGTGGGATGGCTTGAAAAGGGACATAGCGGGGTTTGTAGCTAAGTGTCCAAATTTCCAACAAGTAAAAGTCGAGCATCTAAAGCCGAGTGGTTTGACTCAAAAAATTGGAGTTACTACTTGGAAGTTGAAAGAAATTGATAAGGACTTTGTTGTTGGTTGCCTCGAACCCGGAGGCAAAATGACTCAATTTAGATTATAGTGGATAGATTGACAAAATCTGCTCACTTTATCCTCGTCATGTCTACTTATTTAGCGGAGGATTATGCAAGAATAACATTGATGAGATAGTGAGATTACATGGGATCCCTTTTTCCATCATATTATATAGATATGCACAATTCACTTCTCGTTTTTGAAGGTCTTTTCAAAAAGGGTTGGGTACTCAAGTGAAGCTTAGCACCGCTTTTCATCCCCAAGCAGATGGTCAAGTGGAGCGTACTATTCAAACCCTAGAAGACATGTTAAGAGCTTTTGTGATAGATTTTAAAGGTAACTGGGACAATCACCTAGCGTTGATTGAGTTCCCCTATAAGAATAGCTACCATTCAAGCATTTCCATGGCACCTTTTGAAGCACTCTATGGTAGGCAATGTAGGTTTACGGCTTGGTGGTTTGAGGTTGGTGAGTCTTCACTCCTTGGTCCCAAAATTAAATATAAAGCTTTGGAGAAGGTTCGGGTGATAAGGGATATGTTGAAAACAGCTTATAGTCGGCAAAAATCCTATGTCGACAATAGAATAAGAGATCATGAATTCAAAGTAGGTGATATGGTGTATTTGAAGATTTAATCTATGAAAGGGGTGATGAGATTCGGCAAAAAGGGGAAGTTAAGTCCCCGATATGTGGGTCCGTATTAGATTTTGCAATGGGTCAGAAAAGTTGCATATGAGTTGAAATTATCTAGTGAACTAGCTTCGGTTCATCCGGTATTTCACGTCTCCATGCTTAAGAAATGCATTGGCGACCCCGTTTCCATTCTCCCCATTGAAGGGTTAGGTGTGGATGAGAGTCTTTCCTATGAAGAGGTTTCGGTGGAAGTTCTAGATCATCAAGTCAAAAAGTTGAGGAACAAAGAGGTGGCCTCCGTAAAAGTCCTATGGAGAAACCGCCTAGTTAAGGAAGCAACATGGGAGTCCGAGGCCAATATGAAGTCCCGTTATCCTCATCTTTTTCCTAAAAATTCTATCCAAAGTTGATTTTAGTAATAATTCTCTTAAAATAATAAATAAATTTGAATTTGGCTTGTTTTGCTAAAATGTGCATATTTATGGTAAAGGTTCATGCTAAAATGATTTTTCATGTGAAAGTGCTCTTTTGCATAACTTGTACTTAATTGTGTTTTGTGTATTGTTGACTCCGTAAATTGGTATTGAGCATTATGTTTTGAAGCATAAGTGGCTTGATGATCATGTTGAGCTCATATTAATATTGAGAAGGTAGTTCCTCATGTTGTGATTTTGAGCTCTTATATGTGGTAAATTGTGATTTGAGTTGCTATGTGTAAATGCCACGTTTGTGTGTTGAATGGACTTAGGAAGTACACCTTTGAGTTTTAACTCATGTTGTTTATATGTTGCGAGTTGGGCTGCTAGTATTGAGTCTCCTAATTTCCCCTACAAAAGATTTTTACTGTCATTCGGGGACAAATGTTCCTAAGGGGGGATAATGTAACACTTCGAAAGTCCATGACCTAATCTAGAGAGTCATATGATGAACCAACACTTCTAAAACTGTTTATAGACCTAAAATATTGTATTTAAAGTATTTAGGAAGTGTTAGAGTCAAATGTCAAGAAACGACCATGACGTCCGATGAATTGTGAAATATGCACTTGTGTGCCTTGGCATGTTGCATGGAGGTTTAAGAGTCGTAATTTAATGAAAGTTGGTAAAAAGGCGTTACATATATAGAAGAGAGTGTTTAGGGTTGAAACGCCCAGGTACGACTCCCCAAGGGCCACCCTAAGGGTCCTTGAGGAGGACCCTTCCATTTGGACCCAAAAGCTGTCAATTGACAGTGTGCAACCACGAGCCAAGCGAGGAGTTGTCGTTTGATCGACACTCCGTCGATGGCCTCATAGGTTGACACTTAGTCAATCGGCCAGGATGCTCCAAAAATCAAGTCTCTGTCCCAAACAACGACTAGCAGCACGGGGCCGTCGATGGGACTACAAGGCATAGGTTGAGGAGTCGTCGACTGGGTTTGTTTTGCTGTCAAGTTTTTAAGTAAGGGATTTGATTAGTTAGTTGGTTAGTTAATTAATTAAGGGTTAGGGGGTGGTTAATTAAGTTAGTTGAAGGACTATATAATACCTAAGCCTCATTAAACTAACCTAACAGCCCACAATTCCCAAACTCAAATCCTCTCCAACTTCTTTCTTCTTCTCTCTCTATTGCAGGACCCCATTGAAGAACAATTCAAAGCTTGAGTAGGACTTCAATACTTCAACTTTTCTCCATCAAACACTATGTAATCCTAAGGTATGGAAGCTCTACACTCTTGGGATCTCTTTCCCAAAGAGGCTCTTCAAAATTTATTTCAAAAGATGTCAAAAATGTGGATTTCTTTCTAATTTCTTGAATTGTCTTTCAATTGGATTTGATGTTGATTTTCTTTGATTATTAATGATAGAATATTATTATTCATGTGTTAATTGTTGTATATCTTAGTCCTTGTCCTAGTTCTATGATAGAATCTATGAATCAAATCTTTTACCCTAACCCTAGCTATGAATTGGACTTGTATATGATTAGGGTTGTTAGAATTGGTTATGTTATTGTTTAATTCACTATATTATGATGATGATCAGTGGTATATTAGATAATGGTGATTAATTGAGGGTGAGATTCTTGATGAAGGCCATGGAGGCGATATGGTAAGACTTTGTGATCTTGAACTCTTTACTTCAATAATGATGGAATATATTTGGTGATTATACTGTGCAATTGAAGTAATATATGTGACTAGATTAAGGAGATGATGATATGATGATTATGATGAAATGTCTTAACTATATGAATTGTGAGATCATGTTAAGGGTATGTTGATATAAGGTTGAATGTGAACCACTTGTGTGCCTTACTATGATATGATTATGATGTGTTGATCTCAAGATGAAGGATTATTATGAAAGGATATTCTCATGCAATACCTAATGAGCTAATGACATGATATACAAGGGGTTAGTCTACTATGACCTATACTAAGCTATTATTATTAAGAATGACTTAAAGACATTTCAAAAAGAGACTTTAGATTAGCACCGAGTGAACTTGACAATGAGAGGTGTTGACTCCCCATTGAAGGGAGATTCACCAAACATACTCATGAGATGAGGGCTCCAATTGCTAATGGGCATGTAGAGGGTACAATACATATCTCCTAGTTCCTTAACTATGTTGCCTCCATAGGAATACTAGCTAGTGGATCCACCTAGAATGCTATGTTCATGTTTTGGTCCTACCTTGGCAAGTAGACCACCTTCTTTCGGTGTAGGATTTCATAACACCGGATTCCATGTAGATCACATGGTCTATTGTCTGTTAAGGCGGTTGTTCCCAAAAGTAAAATGAAAGTAATGAAGTGAAAATTAACTACGGTGAGTTAAAGGGTTCTACTTAGTGTAGGTAGGGGTATGAGACTCTACTTCTACATGGCACAAGTTGACCTTGAGGGAATTCCTAGGAGGTTGTTCTTATGTACTTATGATATGTATAAATTGTATATGATGAATTTACATATTGATGATTCTATATGATGTTAGTTTCATTGATGAACATGTTATTGGTCTAAATTGATATATATGATGAAGCACATGCATGATATGAAGATATATGAAATGTTTACATTGCTTATGATCCTTTACTTGGTTTACTTGATTATGTGGGGTTATGGAACTTCACATAAGCATAGCACTTGTTGGCTTGGGAAGGGTTGTGAGTAAGGATCTTATGTGATGTGATGTTATGAACTCTTGTACATGAATTATGTTTATGACATTATGATGAAGTTGTTATGCTTCTATGATATTGATATGACGTCATTCATGTTGATATGACCTTATGTTGATAATATCTATGTTGACTTGACCCTATCATGATATTGGTCTTGTGTTGATTATGGACTTGTCTTGAGTAATGTTATGTCTAATGGCTTGTATATGTTCTTGATTGTGGATAAAGGCTTTTGAAAGTGATTTAGCATGGGTTTGAACTATTTTTGAACTAAATGTCCATTTTAGCATGATTTCAATGTGTTATGGGCATATGTTTCCATACTTTGTACATGTGGTTGTACTAACCCATATTCTTTTTCTTTTCCCAAACCATGTTGGTTCGGGCCGTTGAGGTATCAAGGTCACTTGCAAGAAGACTTGGACTCTTCCCCAAGTTTTGGTAGGTCCTCTAGTTCGAGGATGGTTCCACATGTTCTACCTTAGTAGTGTTGCTATTGTCTTAAAGACATCCATTTCTATCCTATACTTGATGACATTTGTGGTAAGCCCTATGTGGCAACTATGAATTTGTATGAGGGCTATGCCCAAATGTTCAACTTCGTTGTAGATGGTTTAATGTGAGACAGTATTCCTAGACTAAATCTTAATATGTTGGTTATGTTCACTAAACAAGAAGCTTATTTAAGCTTCATATGCGAGGAGTCTAAGTGAACTCCATATGTAGTATGTGAGAGGTCTATGTATACATCAATATATAAAAAGTTTTAATTTTCCGCATTTTAACCAATGATATGGTATGACGAATGCTAAGAGACTTGTCTATGTCCTCTCCGAGAACGACGACACTGGTTACGTCTAGGGGGTTCTCCCCGGTTGTGACAGATAAGGTAGAAACTTAATGAAAGAAAATGTTTTTCACCATAGGTTATATTATTCACATATTAAAATTAAATTATTCTAGTGAAGTAGATATAACCGTCATTCATGATAACAACCAAGTACAATTTTCTGGTAAAATTACCTCTCTATGATAGCCTTATTCATATATGAATTTTAAGTAATAATATTTTGTAAAAAAAATGTTATATATAAAGATAAATATTGAAATATTTATGGTAATCCTTATTAGTGTCATGCACATACTAAATTTCAAGTATGGATGATACTGGTTACATTTTTTGAATGAATATTTTTTTAATATTGTTGATTAGATTTACTTACAAAATTGAGCGAGGTAAGAAATAATATTATTAAAGAAATGTCACTATCTCCCATATTTAAATTTTGAATGTATTTTGAAATGTTTTAATCATATCTAGTCATTTTGATCTCAAAGTCCAAGTAACTCTATGGCAATATATGTTAATAATTTAAAACATTTGTCCTATTCCGTTCAATTATAATTATTTACTAAAAAACTTAAATTTAGTATAATTTTATTTTACATCATCATATACTATATATATGACGTCATACATGTGCAACGCACGTGCCATAAAATTAATTATATTTAAATCATCATGTTCATATTATATTAATATTTTAATTATTTATAGTATTGATTGAAAATTTAAATAGTTATATTTTAATTAAAAATTTTGTAATAGATATTTAAAATAGTTTTTCTATAAAATAATCTTAATATTAAAAGTACATTGATAGTTACGGTAAAACCTCTATAAATAATACTCGGTAAATTAATAATCTCTCTAAAATAATATTTTTCTTGGTCCCGACTTGGGCCAGTAGAAAAAAATTACTAATTTCGATAAGATAATATATTTTCAGAACACCCCTATATAAATATATGGCCCTATTAATTTCATAAATTAATAATTCTTTAAATGTACAAATATATTAAGACAATTTAGTGAAATATGATTATATTGTGTTCTGTTTTTTCTTAAAATTTAAATCTAGTTGAAGCTCATCTCTAACTTTTCTTATTACATCCAAGAGCAACAATGTTATCTTTTTGAACTGCACTATAAAATTGTGAAGAGTTTTAGATACGATAAGGGTTCCTTACGGCTAAATGATTCCAAAGGTATATCATCTTCAACTTCATCATCAACATTTATTTTTTTTTGATGGTATCCACAATTTCTTCTAAGCACTGAAACTTTGAACATGTATCACTTTCACTCGGATAATCCAATAGATTATTGACATCCATTTTATTGTGGTAACCGAGATCATTAATTAATCATGACCACAAGTTCATGAATGACGTCTTCACAAGTGGGTTCATTCAAATTCTTTCAGATAGTATCCCCCCAACGAATTTTAAGTTATCGATAATAATTTGCTATTGTCTCTTGCTAAACATTTGTTGCCCAAGCAGAGATTGCGAATTGATAGCATACGAAACATTAATCTTTTGTTGGATCAATTTGTCCCACTTCATAGCCTTCTAATATCCTACGGTAAACTCTGTTACGGTAATACATCTTGAAAGCTCTTATTTTTCAGTATCACAAGGTTGAAATTAGTAAAACACAAAGATTTTAATGTAGTCGTTGTTTTTATGTATAATATTTTTTATGTGAAATCAATAAATATGATATATAATTTAGTAAGATGCAATGATTTTGAAATAATCAAAAATAACCTTCATTATATCTCAATCCATTCTTTAATTAATAAATATTAACTTATCCATTAAATAATATATCTATAAAATAATAAAATTTCATGGTCCCATCTATATTAATTTATAGAGGTTTTACTGTATCTTTTTTTTTTTTCGTAATTTGACTCTAAAAAGACTTTCTAGAAAAAATTAGTCAAACACAATTTGTTTATCAATATTATATTTTAAATAAATTACTCAAACACAAACATTTTTTTCTAAAAGCCATTTTTAAAAGGGAAAAGGGTCAAAAATAACCTTTAACTTTGTTTTATTGGTTGAATATACCCTTACTGTTAAAATGAAGTTATCTTTACCCCTATCGTTACTAATTTCATCGTTTGTAACCCTCAATTGACGGAAATTTCCAAATCGATCCAAATTAAATCAATTTCAATTGTAATGACCCAATTATCTATTTTAACTCAAACCCGACCCAACTAACTTAACCCAAACCTATTTCACCTACATCTCAAAACACCCATCATCTTCTCTTAAAATCCATCTCCTATGAGAACACAAATCGCAAAAACTCGATGGATTGTAGACAAGTTGTGTTCTTTCCTCTACAATTACATATTTATGTTAGCTAGCAATTTAGAATTTTCAGAGTGAGCGATATGATCAATCGGGTATGGTGATCCCCTTAGAAGCATGTATGTGTATTTAATTGCAAAGGCTTATGATGACTTAACATTGGGAGTTGTAATTTGTCTATTTCCACAGTTCAAAAGTCCAATTTAATTTGTGTTTATTGCATGTGTAATTATGAGGGCTGAATTTATTTATGATATGTATCGTGTTGAGAGAGTGAAATTACCTCTAGGTATACTTGATTACTCTTGGGTGTAGCTTCTTCATCTCTCGTTCTGTTAAAGTAAGAAAATTATGTTAAAAGTAAGAAGATTGAATCGGCAGGCTGATGAATCCACGAGAATACATGTTATTGCAAATGTATGATGTTTTTATGGAGCAAAGAGATGAAAATATTTTTTTTATTCAAGGAGGAAGAAGATGAAGAAGAAATTGATTTTGAGATTTAATTTGTGATGACTTTTGTTTGGGTTGGATTTGAATTTGGGTCAAAATGATGAAATTGGATAATTTTAGTAAATTTGGAATTTTCATCCAATTAAGGGTATAAATGATGAAAATTAATAACGGCAGAGTAAAAATAATTTCCTTTTAAGGATAAAAGACATAGTAAATCAATAAAATAAAATTGAAAAATATTTTTAGCCTTTCCACTTTAAATAAAAGTGCTTTACTGTGTCAAACCCTCTCTAAATCCATCTTTAACCCGTTATCTTTTCGGATTACCCAAAGAGTCCCTTAGATTGCAGATAAGGCATCAAAACCTCTTATAGATAGACAGAAGAGGAAGAGGGAGAGTTTAGAAAGAGAGAAAAAATGGCTTCTTTGTCAATAGGAAGTTGGGTGTGTTCAGGAATAGGAAACCACAGACCATCCGCTTCGCTTTCTCTACGTACTGGTTCTTCAACAACGACTACTTCTGTTTCTTTGAAAATGGCTGCTAATGCCTCTACTCATTTTTCTGGGTTGCTTCACTGCTCTTTTCTTCCTTCCTCTGCACTCTCTACCTTATCTTCTTCAACATCCTTTTCTGGTAAGTTCCATAAATTCTCTATCTTCCTTTTCAATTTTGATGTGGAAATTGAAAATGTGAATTAGAGATTTCAGTTGTTATTTGAATTGGTAATGTGGGGTTGTTTATTGATTCCTGTTTTAGGCAGGTAGTATTTTCATTTGAATTGCTTCTTTTGAGAACTCCTTAATAGGCAATTATTCGCTTGTGTGTATCTTGAGTCCTGTTAAATTATATACACTCTTTGAAGGTACAAGGGGGAGACAAGAGTAGGTTGCAATTCTTCATTATGATGTTTAGTATTCCATATAACACAAATTTGTAGTGTCTATTTGTGGTCTGACATTGCTGTGCTATTGAAAAAAAGTGAATCGTATTTCTGATTTTATAGTCAAAATCCATTGGTTAAAGCTAGATCATAAAACAATTGAACGAAAAAAGTTTCAACAAAGAGGAGACCCTTAAGGTCCAAGAGACATATGATCAATTTCATATTAAATTGGCACGATGAGTAGTAGTGAGCTAATGGTTAATATGTGGTGTAGGTTCATCATTTGTCTTTGGCTTTGGCTTCAATTCCAACATTGGAGTGAGCACCACTAAAAGGCGTGGCCTGGTGGTGCAGGCAAAGAAGTATGCTCTTTGTCAGACTAAGAGGAATAGGTCGAGGAAGTCGTTGGCTCGAACACATGGTTTTCGCAAGCGTATGAGCACCACCAGTGGCAGAGCAACTATCCAGCGGAGACGTGCAAAAGGCCGATGGGATCTCTGCCCAAAGTCTTCACCTAGAACTGGAAAACGAGCTTAATGTTTATTGTTTTCTTGTAACTGATTTTTGTGGTAATATGTTACTATCTTTTTCAGAATTTTGGGCTGCTGTAATTTTCATCTGTTTTATTTAAAGAACTAGTTTACTGGTTTCCATATTTTTGTATTGTCCACTCTTTCATTGATTGGTTTTTGCTTTCTCCTTTCGATCTTGTTCATGAGTCTGGTCAACAAATCAACCCTGAGAAATTTGTAGACTCAGAAGGTTTTCATTTGTCTGATTCATCATAGGGCTTTTTCAGAGGTCTAATGTTTTTTTTTTCCATTTATCATTGGAGAAAGTATTATAAGAAAGTTGCTCCACCAAAGAGGGAAATATGAGACTGACATGTTGAGGTGTTTTATGGACATCGAACAAGGACCTTATGTAAGGGTGCTATATTGTTGTCACAAATCATTCTTCACATGTTGTTGGGTGAGCTTGGATTGTAACTGCAGTTATTTGGAAATTTCAGAATTGCATTTGTGTTACTAAATTTTGCTTCGTAACTGAGGATTTTACTAGTATGCTGCAGGATCATCCGGCTGTTGGCATGTGTAAGTTGAAATACAATTTAGAAATGTGCCCCAACCGAACCAGAAACCGACCTGGATATGGTTCTTTTCTCCAAATTAGTAGCTCGGAAAAGACGATATATGTAATATTCTATTTCTCATCAATTTGGTAATACCGGACGTAGATATAAGAAGCATACTATCCTAATGCATGAGAAGTTTGTATGAGCGAAATATTCAGTTTATTTAGTAGACTTTGGTGTTCAGATCAGATATCCAGCATTAGTGAAAATTTGTTTTTTTTTTTTCATATCAATCCTTTTTGTTCCATCAAAGGCAAAATCACAGTTCGTATCTTGTTTTCACTATATGAAACAAATAAAGCGTTATTTACACTTGGAAGCACTTCTATTTATAGGATTCAAACTCTGACATGACTCATGAGCTTCTCCAAATCAACTAAACGACTAAATCTGCAAATATCATAAGCTCTCTTCTGCATAGCCTAAGTATGAAAAATAAAGAAAAACGATAATGGGAGCAACACTTTTCTAACCCAATCTAATATTATATATTCGTTTCTGTTTACCACAAGTTAGAAAGTCAAAGGGTGTCTTTGATAGGAGTGAAAATGTTTCATATGAAATTTTTCTAAAAATTGTGTTTTAACCTTTTAGGAAAATAAGTGGCACTTTTACTTATTTTTTGGTGTTGGGTAAGTAATCAAAATGTATTATTTCCTAGAAGTTTTAGATCTAATCTAAATTCTTATTTTACTTTTTGAAAAAAAAAACAAAACTAAAGAAGTAAATCTAGCTAGAGTATTTTATCAATTTTATTAAGAACTGATTATGGAGTATTATTTTTCCTATTATGACTTGTGGTTTGATGAGAAAACGTTAAAAAATAATATTTGACGTCCATTTGGATATATTGTAAATAACATAGGTGATTCTTTTGTATTTTTAGCCTGAGAAAGAATGTAATGAAGAATTCCAAAATGTTGTTGTACAAAATGGCTAAATGGTTGTACCCCCATTAATGGTTCCACCTACATTTTGTGATGTGCAGTGAGGGAGGCAGAAGAAGCAAGAAGCAGCTCCAATGGCGTCGGGAGTGATGTTCATATTGATACCGGCAGGCTTAGGTGTTGTGAGTTGTCTCTTCATTCTATTCTACGTTTCCTTCACTTCCAATTTCTTTATCCACTCCCACCAAATCCATCTCACATTCAACTCTACCCTTAACAATTCATTTGTTGCAAATCCAACTATTCAGACACATACGCATGTGCAATTCAATGGTATGACCACCCCACTAAAATAATTTACTCTCGTTCTGGGTGTAACCTATTCTGCACTAATTTTCTACCTTTTAATTCAAAATATTTGGGGTTTGATATTATGCTTAAAGATTGTTTCCAACTTCTTCATTTGACTGGATAGATAGATTTATTATGAGCTATTTCAGTAGATTGTTGATGTATCGATTGATTTGCATCTTCAACTGCTTATAAGAAGCTAAGGAAATCAATTAGCAGGATATGAAATTACAGATAAACGGGGTTGACAGAAATGATTTCCAATAGTAGAAGATGACAATGTTCTGTAACCATGCATACAAGGATATTCTCAGGACACATTGTTGGACTTGGACCCTTGCTTGCCATAACGTAAAAATCGTAAAGGAAAATAAAATAAAACTCCAAATGGTATGCAAGATTTCACTTCTCTCTTTGTTTTCCTTTTTCACCTCAAACATCGAGTATGACTATACTAAGCTGAATCTTAAGTAATTACTTTATTTTTGGAACGTTAGAGAAATCTTGTGAAACAGGAAAAACTGGGCCACTGTTTCTCTTAAGGTGCCTTCTGTCATCGGAACTGCCTGTCCTCTCATATTTTGTTCTTTTTCTGTATAATTTCAGATGAGTGCAATTATTTTCTGTAATAGATGGCACATAAAAACATAACCCCCTTGTGGGTCCTCTAAACTCACAATGTAGTTATTCATCAGCACAACTTAGGGCTCTCTTTAAGCAACTGTTTAGAAACATTTAGCATCACAACTATATTCTCACTTAGATGTCTAAGGAATCCCAGTTTTGATTATTTAAGCCACCTAATATCACGATTATATTTGTTTATATGTGTATATGTAAATAAATAAAACCTTTGGCACCCAATGTCTGTTGTGAAATGTCTTCACAGGAATTCCCAGTTTGCTAGAGCCACTGTGTGGGTTAATATTTTATACTTCCTCACACCTGAAGTGCAATCTTTTTCTTACTTTACCATGTTTAAATGTTATACAGAAGCCTTTCTATCTGGGAGACATGTCTTACAAACTACTATCGCCTTGAGGGTTGCATTAGTTTCTTTTTGAGTTTTCTCTGGGACTGTGCAAAGGAGACCTTTTAAGAACTTACCCGCTATTGTAGTGACTTACAGAAACGGATAAGTAAACAAGATGACAATGTAACATTTTCTTGTTGTATTCTGTCTTATTATGTTGATTAAGCACGGCCTGTAGATAGGTATTCCAGTCTAATTTTGTTCAGTTATCCACTGGTTGGCCTATTTACAAGTTATACTAACATGGAAAAACCAGTATATTTGACCCAGTTTACATTTGAAAAACTAAATAGATTGTAATGTAATGCAATTGTGGAGTCCAACCATGTCCTTTTGGCCTTCTTTAAGTTGTATCTCTTTGCCATATTGATAACTACCATTTCTTTTCTTAAGATTGACGAGTAGATAGTATATTCTGAAATAATTATATTCTATGAATGCTATAGCATCTGCTGCAATTGTAATTGCCTTCAGCCCGACAATATTCTGTCCTGATTGGCATTTTGGCAGGGTTTGTCAGTCCTGATTACTGTATTGTCTGAGATTTGTCGCTTATTTGCTGTATCTAGAAATGATTGGCTTTAAGTTTCAGGAAACCATGTGAATGACAATGACGTATTCCATGACAGAGATGCCTTTGTGGATAACTATGAAGAAATGAATAGGAGCTTGAAGATATATGTTTATCCTCACCTAAAGGATGATCCCTTTTCCAATTTACTCTTGGCTGTTGATTTTGAGCCAAGTGGAAACTATGCAAGTGAAAGTTACTTCAAGAAAGTTCTCAAGATGAGCCATTTTATTACAAGGGATCCTTCCAATGCCGATCTCTTCTTTCTACCTTTCTCAATTGCACGATTGCGACATGATCCACGAGTGGGGATCAATGGTATTAAAGACTTCATAAAAAGCTACATCTTCAATATTAGTCATGAGTACCCTTACTGGAACCTAACCAATGGGGCTGACCATTTCTATGTTGCCTGTCATTCTATTGGTCGTTTTGCCATGGAGAAAGTAGTTGATGTTAAGATCAACGCGATCCAAGTTGTGTGTACTTCAAGTTATTTCGTATCAGCATATATTCCACATAAAGATGCATCATTGCCACAGATTTGGCCAAGGCCAGGTGGTAACCCAAATTTTGCACCTTATAAAAGGTCAGTTGAGTCTTTCTAGTTATTTACTTATTTCATGCTTGTGTTTCAGATATGGAACTACTTACCTGAGGTTAATATCAAATCATTTATTAAAAACTACATGAAATCTTACAAGATACCTTTGTTTATTTTGTCATATAATCTTGGAAAACTTTTACTGGGATTCATCATATCCCCAACTATGGGAAGCTTTTTATTGACATTCATCATATGCCATTCTTTCTGGTGTCGGGCATGTTAAACCTTATTAGATTTTACACCTGTCTGTGAGGGTTTGAATTCCTTCAAGAGATAACCAATCATCTTCCCTTGATGATAGGGGTTATGGAGGTTAAATTGAAGTGGGAGCCCTTCTACAAGGGACGTTGCTCCAAGGGTTTTGGATCGGGGTGAGGGTCGATGTGTAGCTAGGGGAGTTGCAGGAGTAATTCCATTTCAAAAGCTATAAGTCCTAGACTAGGAAAGAGATTTGCTTGGTGTTAAGTCAACTCTACTAGATGCAGTTGCCCAAGCCTGCAGACTGACTTGTCTTGTGCCAAAATCTGTTCATAGAACTTCAAAGCAATCAAATCCAATTTTCAGTTAGACATTTTTATTGTTTTAACCTTTTTCTTAGTTCCATTTTCATGGCTTAATATGGTCTATGTTTTGGTCTTCTCAGTTATTCCTTTTGGTCATTTGGCTTTTGTGGAGGATTGTCATCCCCTTGGTGTCCCCATATTAGTACATATATCACTGTTACGTATTTAAGAAAATTGTTAGATGTGGACATCACACCAGAACCTAAAGAGATATTTGCGCCATCAAGTATAATA
The DNA here is from genome assembly GCF_001406875.1 of Solanum pennellii. Lineage (NCBI taxonomy): Eukaryota > Viridiplantae > Streptophyta > Magnoliopsida > Solanales > Solanaceae > Solanum > Solanum pennellii. The sequence continues at coordinate 76,981,540 of NC_028637.1, read as the reverse complement.
ACTATCCCCACATGTTACTTGGTCTTGGGTAGTTTACTGAGCCTGTGAGGTTATCCAACATAGTGGAACAATTTAAGGTAAGTTTAAGTATATTTGACTGAATTTTTTTCTTTTTTTTCCTAATAAGTTAATTGTATAACCATATGAACCTGGTGCTTGTCGATAGCACAAAGCTTGATACTAGCCAAAACCTCATTCTCAAAAGGTCTTTGTAGACATTCTTCTTCTTCAACTGATTCTTGGAACGTTTTCATATGTGAAATCAGGTCTCCAAACATCAGTTTCAGCATATAAGATCTTGTAGAAATCTAATATATCCCCTTTAATACACTCTGGATATGTCATTTCTCCATTTACTTTCAGCTTGTTTAAATTATCAAATAATCTTTGAGCATTTGCCATTCCATGGAAAATTATATTTTTGTCACCCTGCTTTAGCCACAATACTGGACCTTTGTCTTCATCTGGATTAGTACTATCAATTTCCCAATCAAATGATTTTCTTCTCAAATGAAGGTCCCATCCCCAAAACGAAAAACATTCTGCCACTTTAGTTCCTTTATAAACAAATCTCAAAAGCAAATCTGGAAATTGCTCTTCTAAAGGAATGTCATCAAGCCACCTATGTGTCCACAATTTTACCTTCTTTTATTGCCAACTTTCAGGTTTATATTATCAAAATTGTCACGACACGGAGCCTCAAGTCACTATGGCACCTATCATAACCCATCAGTCAGTAAGCCAATCCATATCCCGGAACAACCAGTAACATGCATATCGGGCAGAATCAACAACCAACTGGAAAAGTAAAATAATTTAAAGGAAACACAATGGAAAAGAGAACAACAACAATCTATACAAAGGCCAAAATACAAGATCCAATCCCACGACCTGGGAACGAAAGTACGAATCTACTATAAGAGTACTAGTCCCAAAAGTGGATCAAAAAGTACATATTTGTCTTGAATACAAAAGACTAGTCAAAAACTATATACAGATGGAGATTGGTCGAACTAGGACGCCATCATCTCACCTTCTATCTCTGAAGACAGGCTCCAAGAAGGCTCGAATCACCATTGTTAGCTAGTGCTCGGATCGGCATCAAGAAAACAGATGCAAAGTGTAGCATGAGTACCAAAATAACATGTACCAGTAGCATCATAGGCCAACTGAGCTGAGAAAGTAAAAACAATATGAAAGCGAGAAAGTAACAGCAACTAGAGGTCACAAGAACGAAGCGATAACGAAAATCCTAACTATATAGTCCACGATCTAGAACAAGGACCATATGGTAAAGTAAAACAATTTGCTATAACCTAACTGACCCTGATAAGCCCAGAAGGTACACTCGTACGTAATTCGAAATTAAATAACTCAAACATACCCCATAAGCCCGATGAGTAGTTGAGAACACAAAGAGCTAAAGGTGACACTAACTAAGTCTAGTGTATTCTACAACTGAAATGGTCATCCTTGGACTCAAACCACGGTGAAGGCATCCCAAAGAACCTAATAGAATCACCAAGTCATGGCTAGATCTCGACTAATAGAATTGATACCCATACTTAAATTGTGGCTACTAGAAATACGCCCAGACCTCGAACCATGACTAATAGACATGCACATGAACCTCAAACCGCATCTATTAATTATGCGCATGAACCTCAAACTGCGGCTAGTAGACTCTGAATGTCTCCCAATCATACGCTCTTCTCAATACGGGAAGATACCATAGAGCGAAACCATCTTCAGAGTCAACGGGAACCCACTCTAGCTCGAGTCCCAGACCTAACCCAACACAGCCAACAAGGCCAGAAATCGCCAAAGAACAAATCAGGGTCGAAACATAAGAGAAGTTATGGATGAACAGTTACAAGAGTTGAGTTGTCGTCTAGATAAGGATTCATATATCATACCCAAGTGTGTTATATCGGTCTACAGAGAGTTAAGTTATACGAAGCGACGTTAGAGAATTTCTATGGCAAAACGGTTCCAAATCGCAAGTCTAAGGAAATCACTAGCCTACGTCTAGGCTAACCAAGAACAAGCTACCAATCAATACAACCAACACTAAAGATACCACAACACACGATACCATCCACGCAACCAAGTAGGCATGCTCAATTTCCGAAACTATCCGAAAATAAGGCTAAGGCTAAGGCATGCGGTTTATCACTTTAATATGATACAAGCTAGACACCCCACCCAAAGCTAGCTAATCAATTACTAACAGAAGCTCAATCAAAAGACTGGTAAGTCGTAGCCTACCTCAAAGTTGACCGTGCACACTTCAAATCCACTAAAACAAAGCTTTACCCTTCTGAACCACCTCCATTTGCTGCCATGCTATCAAATAAGTGATCATAACGTCAATAGACATGTTTTGACACCCAAATCGCAATAATTGGAGATGGGCCCAAAAAAAGTAAAAATGGCGTTGTGGGACCCACACCGGGAATCCCAAAATTGACTTTGTCAATTCGTCCCAATCTGCTCAAGGAAGTTGTGCCCCAAAAATGGGCACAGTTCGAGCTTCTAAACAAGCTAAACGGTTCATACAGTTAAGCTATCACAAAATCACCATTAAAGAGAGAAAGAAGGGTCTCCAAGACAAGCATTTACCTCTAATCCGATTCCCCCACAGTCTCATGGTTCCAACACGTAGCTCCATTAATTCCTGACCTAATGAGATGAAAACAAACTCAATCACAGCTCTAGAGACCAAGAAATCAACTTCACCAATTTGCACATTTGATTAGATTTTTCGAGAATGCTCTTTTAAAACAGACCACTTAAATGACTTCTGATGGAGGTTGTCTCAACAAAAAGTGGATCTCACACCAAAAGCCCCAAGATCCGCACCAAAGGTCCTAGACCAAACCTGATGTTTCGTAGATAGCAGAACCGTCATAGTTGCATTCTGAGGCTGCCGACTTGAATTTTTGACCGAAGTCTAAAGTAAAAGTTTCAAAGCTCCAAAACACGAAAACTCGCACAAAACGAAACGAACGACCAAGTGACAAAACTGTGAGTCCATGTAGTAAAAAATGACTAGGGGCTGCTATAGGAAAGTTCTAAACGCCTAAAATAACACAAGAAGAGGGAATGACCTAGACGATCATTACAAAAATTTCATCACAGAGGCCCACGATGTATTTCCTAGCAGAAGCCATCAACACTTTTAACATTGTTGGTGCACAATTCATCTCCTTTACCATATTTAAGAGTAATAGCATTTTCCTGTAAGTTATTTCTTCTGTCATTAAACCTCTAATGCCATTTTAATAAAACTATTGTGCTGCATCTTCAAATTCTTGATTCTCGATCCCCCAGTTTTTTTGCCTCTTGTATCAGTTTCCTGTTTCACCAAATAGAGCTTTCTCTTGTTTTGGCCCCCTTCTCGTAGGAAATTTCTTCTAATCCTATCCAATTGACTTTCAACCTTTGAAAGCATGGGAAATAAGGAAATAATATGAGTGGGAATTCCATTGAGAAAATTGTCAGTATGTGTTAGCCTGCCTCTAAAGGATCTGTACTGCTTTGTCCATATTTATTCAATCACCCCTTGCCATACAACAATATCCTTCATTTTTGCACCCAAAGGCATACCAAGAAACATATGTAGAAGGATCAATCCTACAACATAAGATGGCAGCCAACTAATGGATGATGTGATTAGCATGGGGTTTCTTTACATTTCCTTAGCTTCTCCTTTTTCCCCCTTGCTTGAGATCTATTCAACAAAGGTCATCAATCAATTTGGTCTGATGTATGCCAGATGTTCCTCCTGACAACCTTCATCAAGGAATGTTCTGACCAATTCATCTTGAGTTGGCCCTTGTATGTGTGCCAATGCTCATTCTTTTGTGCAGAGAGGGAAAAACTGGTAGATGAGCAAGCAGTTTAACCCGGCTGGTAGTTGTCTGATATTGTTACACCCATCTTTATATTGTTTGAAGTGTGTACATGTAACCCTACTATGTGAAAAGAGGGTACATAGAGCGAAAAAGAGAGGGGGGCCAGGGGGGAACTATTCCAAATCTTAACAAAATTTTCTTTCTTTGTCAAGTTTGCTGTGCACTATCAATGAAAATATTCACTCTGCACTGTTAGAGAATCTGTTGGTTTTTTAAAAGATAGTGCAACAAAATTAGTTTGAAGAGTGACTAAAAATATTTTTTTAAGCATAGGAGGTTTTCTTAAATAGCCAAGTTAAAGATATAATTTGTAGAAAATCTGCATAACAAAATTCAAATAAAACTAAAACAATTTAATAGAAATATAATTTAATCTGTAGATTCATTCTAAACTTAAGCAACATATTATGATAAAAAATATCTGCACTAATTGAAAGTAAATTTTAACTTTCATTCTTTGCTTTAGCTACTGCAATTAAAAAAAATGCCCCTCAGTTTCTACTGTTTTTTAACTTGCAAATTCTTTTTTTAGTATCGATCTCTCTTTATGATTATTTAGTGTTGTGCTTAAAAAATACCCTCAATAACTTAACTTTGTCTCATCTGAAAGTTTTTGTTGAAATTTTCTTAATCCGGACAGTAATAGGATTTGCATGGAGTGTTTGTAAGGACTGTTCTTATTTCATCCTTACCGATCAAATTTGATAATTATCGTAGGAGAAAAAAATACAACAATGTTGTCAAAGGAAATTACTCTATTACTAACTCAGAGACATACATTTATATTTATAGTTGCTATTCATAACTGAAAAACAGGAAAAGAAAAATATGCTAATGATTAATGAAAACAAATTTCAACCATAGCTTTTGCATGCATATATTATTCATAACTTTGTTAGCCATGTTGGGGGTTGATGGAGATTCTTGATGTAGAAAAACTCATATTATTGGGTGGTTTCAGGAAAAAGCTGGGATTTTTTGCTGGATCACTAAATTCTCCTGTACGTGAAAAGCTTCTAAAGTGGTGGGGAAATGACTCCGACATCTTTGTGCACTTTGGTCGCCTCGAAAGATCTTATACTGAAGAATTTCTTGGTAGCAAATTCTGCCTTCATGTGAAAGGCTATGAAGTTAACACTGCTCGCATTGTTGATGCGATGTTTTATGGGTGTGTACCTGTGATCATTGCCAACCATTATGATCTTCCATTTGCAGACATATTAGATTGGAAACATTTTTCAGTCATTGTTACCACACTAGATATCCCTTTATTGAAGAAAATCCTTCAAGGCATAACTCAGCAAGAGTATTTAGTATTGCAAAGCAATGTTCTTAAGGTAAGAGAACACTTCCAGTGGCATGTTTCCCCAATTCATTTTGATGCCTTTTATATGGTTATGTATGAGTTGTGGCTAAGGAGAAGTTCTTTAAGGCTTCAATGAACGTTTTACCAGATAATGTCTCCATTCTGATAGTAATCCCATTTTCCGTAGGGGTCCCAATAACCCTTTTTAAGGTTCCTTTCCGAGGAAACTATTCTTTTTAGTTATTAGAATGATTTTTACCATAATGTTATAAATATACAGAATGTCTATCTTTTAGAGAATTCTTGGAATCCTAACTTTGGAACCAAGTCAATTTGTCTCTATTTATAGATCGGTTCTCTTCATTGTAAAATCACACATTTAAGAGAAATAATTTGTATTACTAATAAGTTTGTACTATATGGCTTCATAATATGTTATTAGCACGAGATTCTAACCAATTGACAATCGTTTTTTGTCCACCACAAAATTATCCCTAAGGTATAATAAGTTTTCTTAAGTACTTGTATGTGTTCTTAAAGTACTGCGACGGAAACAATTTTTAAACAGGGTGCAAACTGATACAAATGCCTAATGGTGGAAATGATCTTTTCAAGTAATATACCGTGTAAGTATGTGTTTATTTATCTCTTCTTCAGAACAAGATCATTTTTTGTAAGCAAATAATCTATTACTTAATTTTGTTCATTGATGGCAATGATGACAAATAATTAATTTTGTTAATTGAATTTGAGAATGTTAAAAAACTATATGCACAAAGGATCAGAATCATACTATCATACTGCTTACATGAATAATTGATAACCAATTCGTTTATGCTAGAACATATAAACTTTATGAAATTTGATTCAAGAATTACCTCTCGAAGTGTTGGACTGTGAGTAGATACCTTCAAGTGAATCCACAAATTAGACCTTCATGTGACTCCACAAGTTAAACAACGGTTCACTATCTTCTATAGTAATTTCAAGTTTACATCCTCTCTCAATACTTGGGTGGACAACTATCGGGTATAAAACATATTTCTTTCAAGGGTTAGAAGAATCCCTAATTATAGAGATTTCTTTCCCATTGTCATGACCCAAGGTATCCCCTAGACGTAACATGTCGTATAGGACCCCGAGAGGCCCCATACAAGCCACTTACATACATAGACAAGATAATAGAAATCATGATATTAAAAGAGATCAGTTCCAACATATATGAGTTTTATAGAGAAAAGCAAAAATATAAACATCGTCTCTAGCCATATAATACATAGGGGTTTATCAGGGCGCAACCGTACATCATGTTCTGAAAAATTGAAAGTAAAGAGCAAAATGAAACCGGTCTCGGTCCTCAGAATATAAGGGCTCACCAACACTTCAATCTTTTATGTGAGATCCCTAGTCATGGAAGTGCGAATATGTAAAGTTGGACCCAACATTTTGGGAAATGTAGACAAGAGTATGTGTTAGTACAAAATATGTACCAAGTATGATAGCCATGCATTTAACATTTGAAAACATACTTAAAAGAGATACCTTCATGAGATGCAATGATCAAGCTAAAACATGAGATAAAGAGTTAGAAAACATGAGTCATAAAACATGTTCAATGCACATAGTTATCATCTTAAACATGTATGAGATACTTCCTTGAAGTAACCTTAGTTCATCATATCTTACTTGTGGGAAGTATCCTTAACCGACATATAAGATCATGAGAGCTATCAACATGGAATTCGGTGTCTCCACACCGAAAAAGGGGTGCCCTACTTGCCAAAGTTAAGGACCATGAATTTCTAGCTTATTTGGATCCACTAGCTAATGTCTGTCTAGACAATCCTATGTTGGCACATAGTTTATGAGACACAGATGATCGCCACTTGTCCAGACAGTTCTAAGCTTAACTTCCATGAAATAGTTCTTGATTATATTCCTCTATCTTTTAAAAGATCATGTGTAATTGCCTCTTGTCTTTCAATAGAGAGCATGTGTAATTACGTCTTGTCTTTCAATTGAGAGCATGAGTAATCGCCTTTTGTCTTTCAATAGAGAGCATGGGTAATCGCCTCTTGCCTCAACATTAGAATAACTCCTTAACATTGGTTCATTTCAGGTGAGGACGTCTTTCAACCTTAAAAACCCTTTTTATCTAAGATAATCCTTTAATAGTAATGCTTTCATGTGTATGTGAGAATTTTTTTCAACAACAAAACAACAACAACATCAATGATACTACACTCTCAAAGCATCCTTAAAACATTTACATCAATTTCATAAGAATATGCATAATTCTATAATTCACCTTTCATGGTTCAAAACCCTCTTTTAATCATCAATATCTAGAGAACATGGGTTGGACATGGGTTCATGGGAATTCATCATCAAATCATGTAATTATATCAATGCATGCTTAATTATTCATAAAACAATCAAATAAATAAATATTTAAAGTAACCCATGACATGAAAGAAAATCCTAAATCAATTGGGGAATTCTAACTTAGTAAATTGAAGAATTTGGAAACTCCATGCAAGAAATGGTTCCATAGATGAAAACAATCATACCTCAATGCCAAAAGTTTTCCTTCAATGGAGGAATTGAAGACTTGACTTGAAACCTTAAGTTGATCCCTTCTTCTTCAAGATTTCTAGAGAGAGATGTTTTATTTAAAAAGAGAACGGCGTTTAAGAGTCGCCACTCAATTTTTAAAGGAAAATTAATAATTTTTTCAAAAGATGAAAACAGATGTCAATTGAAAATATTTAAAGGGTTCGGGGTTCATATTAGCATTTTGGAAAGGGTTTTGAAAGAACCTGAAATGCCCACTACTATGTGGTTATTCGATAGTTAACTATTTGACTAAAAATAAGGCGACTTAAATCAATTGAGAGAATGAATAATTTTGAAAGATAAGATCATCTGAAGGGGGAAGGAAAAGATTAAGACATTATATAAGTAGGATACTTTGAAAAATTATTTTTTAAGTGAAGTAAAAGATGAATAATTTAGTTATGTAGTTAATTCAAAACGTTTGTCTTTTGGAGATTTGAATTTTAAAACCTCAAGATTAATACAAAAATATTGACAAGTAAACAATATAGCAGAGAAACTTCTACCCAAGTCAGGTTTTCTGGCCGCCTGGACAATACTTGGGCCTACTTTTGTTTTAGGTCTACGGACATTTAGATCACCTGTACCTGTTTTAGTCTAACATAAAGAAATGTTTTTCTTTGGGCCTTAGGCACAATTCTTCCGCCTGTCCAAAAAAAGTAATAACAATTAAAATGACAAGGGCTTAGGTCCAAAATGACAAAATACATCTTAAATAAAGAGATGTGTTTTTGGGCCCCATTCTGCCACAACACACAGTATATACACTTAGTGTATATTGTTGTATATTCTTAGTATATTGACTTCAGATCCTATACGCCAATATTATTGCCACTTTCTCTTCGGATTACACGGCTGGCTGACTCAATAAATGAATTTTGAGGTCTTCATGGCCTCCTTTGAAATGCAAAGGTAGAGTCCATGAGGACTTGGCGGAGTGTAACACTCCGAAAGTCTATGACCTTAACTAGTGCCTCACATGTTTATATAAGGTTAGTAGCACTGTCTTAAAGCCTAAAATAATGTTAATGAACCATTTAGAAAGTTTTGGAGTCAAGACATCAAGAAACGTCCATTATGTCCGGAAGCTAGTCTAATATAACTAGTGAAACGTCCTTAGGTTTCAAGAAGGTTTAGAGGTTTTGTATGAGGTCTAAAACTTGTAAAATAACTTTAAATAGTTAAAAACTTGTACATAGAGTAAAAACATCCAGGTCCGACCCCCAAGGGTTTCCCTAGGGGTCCATGAAGGGACCCTGAACTTGGCCAAGCAAGCTGCCTAAGGCAACAAGAAATTGCACATGGAGGGAGTGAGTCCGCGTCGCAAACTTGGGAGGATTTTGGGAAAAACTCAAGTCTGCGTCGTGGGCAGGTAGATGACTTCACTGTATCAAAAATTAAATTGGAAAATCATGCGGGAACAGCTCCGCATCGCGGACTTGTTCCCCGATGAAAATCTGAAATTTGGATTTGAAGTTTGACTTCATTAAAGGGTCAACTTAAGTGAGGGATCTTTTGGGTATTTAATTTGGTGTCTATATATTTATTTCCAATCAGTATTCCCTCACATTTACTCACTCAAATCAAATCCCAAATCAAAACCCAAAAGCTCTCACCTCTCTCTAGTTTCTCTCCTTATTCATCCTCCATTGCAAGAAAAAGAAAGCTTGAAGAGAAGACCAATTTCTCTAGGATTCCACTTCAATTTCGTGGAATAATCTTCATTAAGGTATGGGTTATTCATTCTTGGGATTCCTTTACCCAAGAGGTACTCTCAAAGTTGATTTCTAAATTCCCCAATTCCAAGGGTTTTTCTATTCTAATGGTTTTCTTCTAAACTTCAAATTAATGATTGATCTTGATTAATTGTTGATTACTTAAGATTAATTAGGTATAGATTGTTGGTTAAGTGATGTTAATTTATTGAATTTCATATTGATCATGTTCCTTTCCCCAATTCCCTAAATCTTGGATCTAGATTGTAAATTGATGGGAATTGAAGTATGAATTAATTATTAGACTTGTTTTATCTATTCTAATTCATTCATGGATTGCCTAGGATAATGTATCGTTGGTATTGAATCTTTTTTTTTTGAAGAATTCATGATGAACCCTATTCCCCTTAACCCTAGGTTATGAATTGATGTTAATTGGATAGTGATAATGCAATTGACCTAGTTCTTGTGTTTATTACTATTGATTGATGTTGCTACACCTATTGTTGGATGTAATTGGTTGGTTGATGGCAAAACCATGAATTTTTCTATTGAAGGAGATTAATTAAGTCTCTATTATCCTAATCTTTACTTCAATTATGATGACTTGTGAATAGTCTAAGTAGGTGTTGGTATGATGTTGAATTGAAATATCTTGACTATGGTTTTTGAGGTGTTTGCTAAGATGTAAATATTATAAGGATGGTGATAATTTACCAATGTGCCTTAGTATAAAGTAATATGTGAATGTGCTAACCTCACCTGTATGTGTTACGATCGGGGTTTAGAACCTAGTCAAAACCGACGTTGTTGACCTCTCAGAGGTCGCAGACATGCCTACATACGTCATCATTACATCGTATAGGTTAATTTTAGTGGAAATTTTAAAACTTTTGTTTGCTTTGAAGTATACATAGACTCGTAGTAAGAATTGCAATATATCACATCAATTCACCACAACCATCTAATAGTGAGATATTCAAATGAAAGAAATAGTTCATAGTTGCATAAATATAAAGTTACCAAAATAGCACCAATACAACGTCTGAAATAAGTAAGAAAGAAATTCTAGTGGAACACTCTCCACTAGCTCATGCCTACGTCTAAGCTAGAATATAAAAGATAAGCATCCTCAAAAACATGAGGGCCTACCAAGTCTGGATGAATGCTCCACGTCCGGATAGCTTCAACATAGTCTCGTAAGCTCTAGCGTTCACCTGCACCTGCACCTAAAAGTAAAATACTGTATGGTATTAGTACACACTTGTACTAAGTATGAGTGTATGCAAGTACACACCAAGGACATGCATGATTAAGGAAAGATCTCTCCTAATGATATGAGTTATGGAAAACCTAGTCAATTGGACTTGCCAAATCGGTTTAGGAAAGTCATGTTATGAGAGTAACATGCATCATCATTCTTTTCATATTGCACACAACAAATAACATATTTCATATAGCACATACATATATCATATATCATTCGTTCATATCCATGAGGCCTTGGAATCATGGACTTAACAGTAGGACTTCCCAAAATGAGGTCTCAACATATGGGACCTCAACTGCGGATCCTTCTTTAGCAAACACAGAGTCTACTTCATTCATTCATGAATACTTCATTTTCATTCGTTTCATTTATTCATAGGTTGGTTAAGCACTAGCTATACCTAGGATGTAGTTTAAGACTCTCATCGGGTTCATTGTGCAATGACCAAGAACAACCTAGTGTCATTACTTGAGTCTAGTTCACCTCTTGATTATCTTAACCAAACTCCTTTGGTATCATTCATTTCATTTTGTGCATAACTGAGGCTGGCCTTATTCTTTCTTTGGGAGCTTTAACTTTAACCGACATAGATCATGTGAGCTCCATGAAATCCAGTGTCTACCCCACACCGAAAAGAGGTGAAATCACCGGCCAAGATGAAACCAAAACATTCTAGAGTATATAGGGGATTGAACCCTGCTAGATACCTATGTTGGCTGCATAGGTTCAAAGACTAGGAGATATAAGGAGACCCATACCCGCCTAAACGGACAGTCTCATCTCATGAGATTTACACGAACCTCTGCCTTCCCGAAAGAAGGAATCGCGACTCATATCTAGTCTACGGTGCTCCGTATAAAGTACCATTACATTCATCTCACACATCATAGAAGCTGGCTTCTAGCATAAGGGCATCATTGCTCATTAGATGATTTCTCATCTCATCATTAGTATTAAGTGTGTATTAATCTCAATACTTTCATTAGAGTGTTTCTTAGAGACTGGTTTCCTCATTAACTTTACACTCTCATAGGTGAAAACGTTATTGGTAACACTTACTTAGGCTCATCTGATATTGATCTCATCTTTCACATTAGCCTCTTATCATGTTGTCACCATATTCATTAACTTTTAGCATATTAGCTCATCATAATTACTCACCCCTTTTACATGAATGTTCATTTCATCATATGCCAATGCACTTGGCCTTTTAGTGTGTTTCACACCCTTACTTAACCCTCCTAGGGTCACATCAATTCATCACATACATCTTACGTTGACTTACTTTTTAACGTACGCTGGACTTATGATCCCATACGTACAAGCCATGAGGCTTCATTCATAATTCGTCTAAGTGACTTATACTTACCCAAGATTATATGGTACAGGACTTATGCATCTTGTGAGTATGCCAAGGTCTAAATTTCGTTTACTATAGGCAACATTCATGAAATATTTAATCACGTAAGACTTATGTGTCAATACGGAATTTGGGTAAAGGAACCCGATTTCAAATCCCTTGTATAACACTTGTTTTTTTTATTTTATAAATTCTTGATTTTGAATTCTTGGCTTGGGGGGTCCGAGATCGAATCCCCACACCTACACTTCCTTTCTTTCTTTTCTTCACTTTGTCTTAAACATCTCGGCTTGGAGACCCAAGATCGAATCCCCACGCCCACATCCCTTTTATTTTCTTTCTTTCCTTAATTCTCCCGTTTAGACCGAGAGGATGTGGGATCGATCCCCCACAACCTCATTTTTCTTTTATTTAATTTTTCTCCTAACTTTCTTATCTATCCGAGAGGTCGTGGGTTCGATCCCCACACACCTCATTTTATTTATCTTCCCCTTTTCTCTTGTTGCTTCACCAGCCTTAGCCCATTTCGAATCCCCCTCACCTTAATTTAAATATTAAATTTTTTAGAAGCCTTCATATAGTGAGGTCTCGGGTTCAATCCTTGATGACCTCACTTATTTTAAAAAAATTTTAAATCTCCAATTCTTCAACTTAGCCAAAACCAAATTTCCAGCAAATCTGAAAATTTGATCACGCTTTCCAATCCATTTCCTCAACATTTTATACGTTAGATTTTTGGACGATTCATTGGACATTTCGTACGTTTATTTTGTGCATTTTCGTGGTTATGTTTGATCAAGAATTTTCACTCAATTAAGCAACATTACACCACTTACGAACATCATGATTTACTTCAAGTAATTTCATATAAAACACAAGAATTTAACATGCATATTACACACTTCAACCAGTGACCAAGGTCACGGCATACACAATGCACACACACGTTTAACACATTGTCTTGGAAAGCATGCTTATTACTCACATAAATCCGAATACACATAAATGAACATAATCATTACGAAAACACATCACATCCCTAAATTCTACCAGCAAAACATACCGAACCTACAAAATTCGATGGGAGCTAGTGACAGGGACATGCAACGGGGAAAATTCCTAGTTTTCGGATTAGAATTTGACTGAATCCTAGGGGTCTCTCGGGAAAGGGACCAAGAGGAAGAAAGACCTATACCTTTTGTCGATCAACACCCTCCAAATATTCTCCAATGGAAGCCCACTCCATGACACCAAAGCCTCACTACTAAACTTCAAGCACAACCCGTCAAGAACAATGTTTAGTTTTTTCTTTTGAGTTTTAGCGTTCAAGTTCCTCAAGAGTGATGAACTTTTGATTTTTGTTATTTTTAATTATAATGAACATGAGAATGAGAGTAAATAAGTGTGAGAAAGAGAGTGGAGAGAGATGGGAGTAAGTGTAGGAGTAGGAGTTTTAGTTGAAGACTTAGTCAAACTAGGACTCCTTGTCATTTACTATTAAAAATCTGATTTTTTAAAAGGCTTAGGTGAAATGACTAATCATGCCCTTACTTAAATAATATAATTAATATAAATTAATTATATTTAACATTGCTTTCACCAAGGATCGAACCTGAGTGAAGCTTAACTTGCAAAAAGGGTCAAAATTGGCCAACCCTACCCGAATTGTCCACCTTTTTATATTAATTAATTAATTAATTAAATACTTAGAGTAATTACAATACACCCCTAGCCTGGAAAATACCATTTTACCTTTAGACCCTCGAAACTTAAGATTACCCCTTTCAAGTCCGGTTAAGACTCATCCGGGTGAATCTTAATATTCAGGTGCCCTACAAGGCTAGACCCAACCTTGCCTAGATCAACTAACTCACCAAGTTAGTTGTCTTGGCTGGTGCATAGGTTCTGAGGTCTGGTACCACGCGCATCAAGCTGTGTGGACCCGGTCTAATCTAGGCATTCTAGGTACGTTTAGGCATTACTTAGCATAGTCATTTTCGGGTTGTTACATTATCCCCCCTTAGGAACATTCGTCCCCGAATGACACTTCTAATTATCTAGCATAATGCCGGTCATATCATAACATAAGTACTTTACACAGTCAAGCAATATCAACAAAGAATAGAGGAGGCAAGGAACTTAAATTTAAGAGTAGGAAGTCTAACCTCAAGAGCTGAAAAGATGAGGATAGTGGGATCACATATCGGCCTCGGCCTCCCACGTAGCACCCTCAACTAGATGGTTCCTCCACAATACCTTCACTGTGGCAACCTCCTTGTTTCTCAACCTCTTTACCTGCCGGTCTAAAATCTCTACAGGAACCTCCTCATAGGACAAGTCTTCATCACCCCCTAAACATTCAATAGGAAGAATCGATGCTGGATCTCCAAGGCACTTCTTTAACATAGAGACATGAAAGACTGGATGAACAGAAGCTAGCTCCGCAGGCAACGCCAACTCATAGGCCACCTCACCCACATGCTGTAGAATCTCGTATGGACCAACATACCTCAGACTCAACCTCCCCTTCCTGCCAAACTCATCACCCCCTTCATGGGTGATATCTTCAAGTATACCTGGTCACCAACATCAAAATCTAAGGGCCGCTTGCTGTTATCTATATAAGACTTTTGCCGACTGTAATTAGTAGCAAACCTGTCCCTAATCACCCTGACCTTCTCTATGGCCTCATGAATGATCTCTTGACCTAAAATGGATGACTCTCCAACCTCAAACCACCTAAGAGGAGACCTACACCTCCTACCATACAATGCCTCAAATGGTGCCATCCTTATGCTGGAGTGATAACTGTTATTGTACGAGAACTCTATCAATGCCAGATGGTCATCCCAACTACCTCTGAAGTCGATCACACACGCCCTCAACATATCCTCCAATGTCTGAATGGTGCGCTCTGCCTGCCTATTTATCTGAGGATGGAAGGCAATATTGTGCTTTACCTGAGTGCCTAAGCTTTTGTGGAAAGATCTCAAGAAATGCGAAGTGAACTGAGCTCCCCTATCCGAAATGATAGACAAAGGAATCCCATGCCACCTCACAATCTCATCAATGTAGAGTCTCGCATAAACTTTGGCCCTGTAAGTAGAATTCACAGGGATAAAATGGGCAAACTTAGTCATCCTGCCCACAATAACCCATATGGATTCACGTTGCCTCCTAGTGCTCGGAAGACCAACCACGAAGTCCATGTTAATGGCATCCCACTTCCAAGTTGGTTTCTAAATCATCTGAGTGTGACCACCAGGCTTAAGGTGCTCCGCCTTAACCTACTGACAATTAGGACACTTGGCCACATACTCAACAATGTCCTTCTTCATGCCATCCCACCAATAGATCTGCTTGAGGTCATGATACATCTTGGTGGAACCTGGATGTATCAAATACCTGGAACCATGGGCCTCTGCAATAATCTTGGTCCGCAAATCATCCACGTCTGGTACATATTACCTGTCCTGGCACCTAAGTATGGTGTCACCTTCCAAGGTCAAGGACTCATTCATCTTTATCAGCATTGAGTCCTTCAACCTCATCAACACAGGATCATGATGCTGACCCTTCTTGACTTCAACTACCAAGGATGATTCAGAACCAGGATGAACTGAAACACCCCACTAGTAGAGACCATCAACCGCACACCCATTCTGTCTAGTCTGTGTCCATCCTTCATCAACTCCTTCTTCCCATCATAAATCTGGGCTGTACTCCCCATGCTCAACATGCTCAAAGCATCCTCTACAACATTTACCTTCCCTGGATGGTAGTGGACACTCATGTCATAGTCCTTAGACAACTCCAACCATCTCAGTAGACGTAGATTCAACTCCCTTTGTGTGAACACGTACTGGAGATTCTTGTGGTTTGTGAAGACATCCACATGCACCCCGTACAAGTAATGCCTCCACATCTTCAATGCAAATACCACAGCTGCCACTCCAGGTCATGAGTGGGATAATTCTTCTCATGAACTGTGAGCTGTCTGAACGCATAGATATCACCTTACCACCCTGCATAAGAACACAACCCAAACCAACCCTAGATGCTTCACAATAAACAGTGTAATTCTCACCACATTTAGGCAACCTAAGCACTGGGGCTGAAGTAAGTCTGTCTTTGAGCTTCTGGAAACTCTTCTCACAATTCTCCGCCCATTCGAACTTGGCTCTATTCTTAGTCAAAGCTGTCAGTGGGGCAACAATGGAATAAAAACTCTCCACGAATCTGCGGTAGTAACCAGCCAATCCCAGAAAGCTACAAATATCAGTGGGAGTAAGAGGTCTTCGCCAGTTCTTAACAGCCTCAGTCTTCCTGAGGTCTACCTCTACACCCTGATCGGACACAACATGACCCAGGAAGGTCACTGATCTAAGCCAAAATTCACATTTAATAAATTTGGCATACAACCGATATTGTCTAAGTACCTGCAAGGTTAGTCTCAAATGCTGTTTATGCTCTTCCTTGGTCTTACAGTAGATGAGGATGCCATCAATGAATACTATGACAAAAGAATCAAGGTACTCACAGAAGACTCGGTTCATAAGGTCCATAAATGCAGCTGGTGCATTAGTGAGACCAAATGACATGACTAGGAACTCATAATAACCATAACGGGTGCGAAAGGCTGTCTTAGGATATCTTAATCCCTAACCCTAAGTTGATGATACCCGGAACGAAGATCAATCTTCGAGAAGAAACTAGACCCTTGGAGCTGATCGAACACTTCATCTATGTTGGGAAGTGGATACCTGTTCTTTATAGTGACTTTGTTGAGCTACCGATAATCGATACACATCCTAAGGGTTCCATCCTTCTTTTTCACAGACAGCACTGGAGCGCCCCAAGGGTATACGCTCGGCTGAATGAAGCCCTTATCAGTGAGATCCTTTAAGTGCAACTTCAACTCTTTGAGTTCAGTTGGATCCTTTCTGTAGGGAGGAATTGAAATTGGTTAGGTATCGGGATCTAGGTCGATACCAAAATCAATCTCTTTATGAGGAGGGACTCCAGACAAATCATCAAGGAAAACATCTTGGAAATCATTCACTACTGGCACAGAGTCTATGGAAGGAACATCATGATCTAGATCATTGACACTCACAAGATGCCATAACGATCGTTCGGACATCATTTTATAGCTTTTAGATTCGAAATCAAGGAACCTGAACGACTAGAATTTAACCCCTCCTTGACCAGCTCTACTTCATTAGGGAAACAGAATCTCACAACCCTACTACGAAAATCCATAAAAGCATAATATTTATGGAGCCATTCCATACCCAGTATAATATCAAAGTCATTCATGGGTAACTCAACAAGGTCTGCACACATAGTCTTACCACATACTACTATTGGGTAGTCTTTATGAACCCTATCAGCTCTCACATTTTCTCTGTAAGACCCCAAAATGAGATAAGGTTTGTCGGGACTAAAATATTTGTATTAAGGTTATAAGGTCCTAAAATGTCTTATCATATGGTTTATAGGCAGTGTGTAAAGTTTGAAGTTATTTGGAAGTCGAACGTCAAGGGACGTCCAAGACGTTCGACGATTAGTTGCTTATGTGCCTCATGTATGCATGCATGAATAAATATGTATTAAATGAGTATAATAAGTATTTAAATGGATTAAAATGATTTTTAATGTTTTTATATGAAGTTTGGATGTCAAACGCCCAAGAACGTCCAACGCGTTCGAAAGATAGCCCCTAAGACGTTCATCGTATGTCATGATGGGGCTTGGACTGTTTGGACGTCTTATAGGTATTTGTTTTGGATGAAATTTATGTTTAAGGTGTATAACATGTTAAGGTTCATAATCACATTATAAACTTCCCGGTATGAATTTTAAATGGTCCCACAAGAGGCCCCAAAAGAAGGACCCAAAGCTGCCTAAGACACTGCCTGTCCAGTGTCCATTGACGGACCCAACGACGGATCGTTCGTCCACCAACGGCCCTTCGAGAAGGTATCATCGAGGGATACATGCCTTGTATAGGTATTAAGCCAATTTTGGCTAAGTGTCAGGCGACGGATGCCGTGCACGGCCCGTCATGGCCTCGACGCCCTGTCATTGCCATCGTCGAAGGTGGCCTTCAACTGGCAGCCTGTGTCTGTTTCATTTAAGGAGTGAATGGAAAATTCACCCCACATCATAACCTGACCCTAATAGGTTTATTTAACTATTTTTGGGTGTATCTAAGTCTTCAAAAACGTGATCACCCCATTCTAGAATCCTCTCACACGATTGAAGCCTTTCCCTCCAAAAATATTTCCCTTCAAACCTCCATTGTTGGTGAAGCTCATGAACTTCTTGGAGCTGACTTAATATGTTGTTTATAGCCATTATGTGCTCATGTTGACCAATGTACATACACACTCACTCACATGCATGTTACAATTAGTATAGGTCATGGTGTCTTAATAAAATGTTGTTCTCATATTCACTAATGTCTATTACTATGCATGTAAAGTATATGTATGTGAAGTATGTTTTGTATTCTTTACTGGGATGACTTGATAGGTGTACTAGTATGGGAAAGGGTATGGGACTTTGCCTATGCATTGCACATGTGTACCTTGATAAGATAGTTCTAGTTTTGGTTTCTATATGTATGAATATGTATGTATGAACTTGTGTGACTTAGTGTGTTATGTGAAAGGTTTGCTCACATATATGTATACACACACACATGTATGATGATCATAGAGGGTCATTGAGAAGTGTGCCCAAGAATACTCTAAAATAGATAGGTGCTTGAGTATGCTATAAGCATATGAGAATCAAATATAATAAGGCTATGCTTTATAAATAAATGTAACAAAGGCTTTCCAATATAGGGAACTTAGCTTAGAACCCAGTGAAGTTGACATTGATAGGTGTTGACTTTTCTTGGAGGAAGATTCACCATTTGTCCCTTATAGAGTGTTGACTTCCTATAGAGGAATACTCACCTAAGGACCCACATAAGGTGTTGACTTTCCTGGAGGATGATTCACCCATGTTTTCTCATGAGGTGAGGCCCCAATTACCAAATGGTATGAAGAGGGAATACCTATCTCTTAGGATATATCAAGGTGAATTCACTTAGGACGCTAGGATATATGTTAATGTTTTACCTTGTCTGGGTAGGAACACCTTCCATTGGTGTAAGGCTCTACAACACCAAATTCCATGTTTAGCACCCATGGTCTTAGTGTCGGTTAAGGCTATAGTTTCCCTAAATTAAAATGAACAATGGAAGTAATTGAATAGGATCCTAACTAGGAGGACTTAAGGTAAGTTACTTAGTATAGGTGGAAGTAATGAACCCACCTAGACATTGCATAAGTAGCTCCTTAGGAAGTCCTAGGAATGTGATTAATGTGTATGTTTATGCTTATGTCCATATGCATGACTTTTTAGTATTGATATACTTGTTATGAAGATGTTCATGATATGAGTCTTTATACATGATGTTGATTTTGTTAACTATATGATGAAGGTCTTGACTTAACTGTGTCTATGTTGTATTATACTTCTATGATGGTATGTGTTGTCTTATGTAGATGATATATATGATTTTCCTTGTGTTCCTAAGGTGATACATTGAACCAAGTATCCTTAAAGAATTACTTGGGAGACTAATGCATTAAAAGGCAGAGTTTCACTGTAAAGCGGAATGAGCTCACTGTAAAGTGACCTCAAATTGGACTTAAATTCTATATGTGCTTTTCTATGATGTTTGACCTTTGGTTGTGTTTATATGAAGTATGAAAATGATGTAAATGCTATTTTTAAAGGTTTCATAAGGATTTACTCAAAAAGGCATGAAAAATGATTTTCAAGAAAAATGTCCCTTTCAAATGCATGTTTTTGCATGACTGCCATACTGAGTGAATTCTTGTGCTAATCCCATTCTTCTATACTTTTTATACAAAGTGTTGGTTATGTATTCTTACAGGATGTCTTGAATGATGAAGAGCTTTATAGGTGATTCCCAAGCTCAAGGAAAGGAATACTTAAGTCCAAGGATGTCCTAATGTGTACTTATTGTAAAGTCTATTAACTATTGTATAGTTTTGTATTATGTCTTAAGAGCCATATCCCTAATGTATTCCAATGTCGCTGAGTCTAAGATGCCAAAGAGACTGAGAGTCTATATATGTATTATGACTTATATTTTATATGTATATGAAGTAGTTTTCTAGCTTATGAGGTGCTATGAAAAGTTTTAAATTTTCCGCTATATTTACTATGTTAATGCGATGAATGATAACTATGGGCTTGTATAAAACCTCCGAGAGGTCTAGTACGCCATGTTACTTCTAGGGGGTGCTCCCCGGTCGTGACAAACATGGTATCAGAGCACGAGGGTTTTTTAAAAGTGGTTTAGGGTCCAAGAATTCTCATATTGCCACGTTTAGTAAAGTCTTGTATCATTGGTGGCGAGTCACGATACATCAAATGGTATGAGAGGCTATTGGACGATAGAGTTTCCCTTCTTCATAATTCTCAGGTCGTGCCATAGAACTTAACTCTATAAGACCTCTCTCTTATTCCTAAAGGAGAAAAGGTGAGTTTAAAATGCTTATCTTTGTTTTATGGGTTGAATGAGTATCTGTGAAGGTGACACTTGTCCTTATTTGATGATGTATAAACTAACTAAGGTGACTTGAAGGGTTAACTAGACTTAAGTATGGGTATGGGACTCTACCTATGTCTTGCACTAGTTTGCCTTGATGGAGACCTTAGGAGGTTAATATTATGTATGTATATGATGATAAATGTAATTATCTTTATGTGATAATATCTATGCTTATAAACATGTAAATATCCTACTGTGCTAAACATATGGAGTTATGCATGCATGAAGGTTATAGATGAGTGGAGTATGGTGCTAACTGTAGTTTCTGTTGGGTTATTTGATTTAGTAAGGTTATGGGGCTTTACTTGATCATTGCACATGTTAATTCTATGGGGATTATGATTGGTTATCTTACCTTACTATGTATGAAATATATCTTATTTGATGATGTGATGCCAATTATGGCAATATATGAAATCTATGTGAAATAGCAAGATATGTCGAATAATGTATGTCATGATATAGTTAAAGCATTCTAGAAGTTATGGTTTTGTATGATGGTAGCCAAATACTAGGATTTGAACTTGGAATGTTTGATAACTACCTATGGAAGCATGTTATCCTATGAATGTATGTGATTAAAAGTGTGCATTGTATCCTTTTGTATATACGAGATACTTGATAAGTTGCTAGTGAAATTGGAGTCCTTTGTAAAGACTTGATCCTAGTTGTGATGATAGTATGCATGCTTATGAAGGATGAGTTGGTAAAACTTTGTATCTTATATTGCCATGCTTGTCCCTCAATTGTCTAAATGTTGCATTTTTGGATATTTGGAAGCATGCTCACTATAAATACTAGGCAACTTATTGTAACATGTTTGGAGAATCAACTAAATTTTCCTTTGATTGGATTTTGTTGAAATATGTGTAGAATTGATGAATATGAACATGATAATGTATGTGAAAAGAAAATTTGCTATTTAGATTGAAGAATGAGAATCTTATGACATGATGAGTCGTAAAGTTATTTCTAAACTTCTTATTGTGTTATGAACCTTCTTGTTGTTTTCCTCAAATGATGTATAACCTTAGTGTCTATTGCATTGTAGGAAGACCTTATGTGAATTAAATGGTATGATCAAAATTGATGGTTGAGGATGATTTGCGTAAAATGATAAGGTTTAGAATGCCTTAGTGTTGCTAAATTGAATAAATGAAAATTCCCTCTAAAGTAGTAAACACTTTAAGTGATGAAAATGAAGGTTGTGTAGTTAAGATCCTCTATAGGTTGGGTTAAGTTGCTCTTAATTGGGATTACCCTAAGTGGGGGATGGTGATTGAGTAGTGAGGTTGTCGAAATTGTCTACACTGTCCTTCTATTCTTACTTGAATTGGAAAATAATGAATTCTTAGTAATCTTGTTCATGAATATAGTCTTGCATAAAGTGTGAATTGCATGACCTTTATATGATTGGTATGAATAGATTGACATCATCTTGGAGACATGGTTAATTTTCCAAAGAGCATGAAAGGTAATTTTTGATAAAGTCCATGTTTTCTCATGTTGGCATACATTTTAATGTGCTAATTGTGAAGTTGACTTCATGAGGTAAGACAAGTAACTTGGTAATAGTCACTTGTAGAGTAAATTGTTTAGCCTTGTAATGGAAGTTGAGTCTCTTTAACGATGAAATATGTTGAATCTCTTGAAAATTAAGTGATTTTGATGATTTGGAATGCAAAATTTTAGGCTCACTCTTGAAAGATGAAAGCATGTTTAGCTAAGTGTCCATGTGTGTGCCTATAATTTGTGTTATTTTTTCCAAAATGAGGCTTACTATAAGGGTGAGTATTATGTTAAGAAAAGAAATTTATGGAATGTCTTCCTCTTTGTTGTGATGTGCTTGGTGGGACTTACCACTTAGACTTCACTAGGAAGGAACTATGAGCATGTCTTGGTTAAAAGTTGAGAATTTCTCATTTTAAGATGAAATTGACCTTGTACTTGCTAAGGTGTGAAACTCATGATACATGTTAGTCTGTTGAGGATAAGGACATTCGTCCATGAACACCACTAAGCATGGTATGGTTGAGTATGACCTTCATGGTACTAGGTCTAACTAATGAAGATCTTTGTGATTTAACTAACTCAAGTTTATGCGCATTGAAGTATGAGTGCGTAAGTAACTTTGAGTATGGGTTATGATCTGCCCATGAGTAGCTTTTCAAGATTTTCTTGTAATGAATCAAGATGTAATGATCATGTTATGATTAGGAGAAGGATGTTCTCCTATGAACATGAAAAGGACCTTTGTGTTTGATGCATTAAAGAGTGAGTGAGTAATGGTTTTGCTTGCTTGTGTGCATTTAGTGCTAAAATGATTTGAAGATGTTTTAAATGATATGAACTTCTCTTATATGCATTGAAGTCCTTGTTGTGATTAAAGATCCCTAAGTGTAATTTAAGGACGAATGTTCCCAAGTGGGGGATATTGTAAGACCCCAAAAATGAGATAAGGTTTCTAGATCCTAACATGTTCGTCTTAAGGTTATGAGGTCCTAAAATGTATTATCATATGGTTTAGAGGATGTGTGTAAAATTTGAAGTGATTTGGAAGTCGAACTTTAAAGGACGTCCAAGACGTTCGACGATTAGTCGCTTATGTGCCTCATGTATGCATGCATGCCTAAATATGTATGAATTGAGTATAATAAGTCTTGAAATGGTTTAAAATGATGTTTAATGTTTCTATATGAAGTTTCGTAAAGTTTCGAGGTCAAACGCCCAAGAAAGTCCAAGACGTTCAAAAGATAGCCCCTAAGACGTTCATCGTATGTCATGATGGGGCTTGGAATGTTTGGACGTCATATAGGTGTTTGTTTTGGATGAAATTTATGTTGAAGGTGTATAACATGTTAAGTTTAGTAATCACACTAGAAACGTCTGGGTACGACTTTTAAAGGGCCCCACAAGAGTCCCCAAAGAAGGACCCAAAGCTACCTAAGACACTGCCTGGGCAGTGTCCATTGACGAACCCAACGACGGATCGTTGGTCCACAAATGGCCCTTAGAGCAGGTATCGTCAAGGGATACATGACTTGGACAGGTCTTAAGCCAATTTTGGCTAAGTGTCAGGCAACGGAGGCCAGACACAGCCCGTCATGGCCTCGACGCCCCGTCATTGCCATCGTCGAAGGTGGCCTGCAACTGGCAGCCTGCAACTGGCAGCCTGCGTCTGTTTCATTTAAGGGGTGAGTGGTATATTCACCCCACGTACTAACCTGACCCTAATAGGTTTATTTAACTATTTTTGGGTGTATATAAGTCATTAAAAACGTGATCACCCCATTCTAGATCCTCTCACACGATTGAAGCCTTTCCCTCCAAAAATATTTCCCTTCAAACCTCCATTGTTGGTGAAGCTCAAGAACTGCTTGGAGCTGAGTCTTCTATGTATTAATCATAAAATTTTAGAGGTTTTCAACTAGACAATGGTATGGTGATCTTCATCTCTAGTTATCTTTTCATCTAGAGAGCCATTCTCAAAGATTTCAAAAGAGAAAAATATGATCAAAGTCCTTCTTCTTCAATTTGCCATGGGTTCTTTCTAAAAAGAATTTGAACGATTGAATCATGATTAATTGAAGTTAATACAGTGATTTTAACGTGAATTTTACTCCAATTTCATGATGAACCCATGCTCCTTCACCAAAATGATTTAGCCTTGCATGCGCTTTGTGATCTTGAATTGCTATCTGAATTATGATTCTTTCACGTTGAAGTGATTGTATATGCTGTTATTTACATGAATTTATGTTGAATTGATGTTGAAGGATACATGAGGATCAATGTATGAAGATTTCAACATGAATAGCCTATGTTTCTACATGTTGCCTTGAAGTTGATTGCGAGATCGGTTGTGTAGAGTTTTGATTATCTATGAAATGCTGTAGCTACTTTTTAAGGTGATATAATGGATGTATTTTTTAGGTGTAAATCTTTAATGATCAAATTAAGAAAGGCTTGCATGAATTGATCTAGATTCATTTAGGCTATGAAGTCAAAAAGCTAAGTGTGTGATGAATCTCGAATTGTGATTAGATGAAGCATGATTTCATCTTGATTTCTTATCTAATTACTGCCTAATGAGTGTATTCTTGATAAAATATGAACGATGATCAAAATCTTATAGATTTCATAGTATTGGTAAAGTCTTCTATACTCCAGCAAATAGATAAGCCTAAATGCCTATGTTGTAACCTTAATCTTGAAGGTATGTAATTATGATTTCAATATGGTTAAATACAGGTTTAGATACTTCTTTAGACTTATAATATGTATTAAATATGATCAAATTTCAAGGGAAATTAGCTAATGATCTATGTTATTCTACTTTCCTAGTATGTTGATGTGTTGTATTATGTTATAGTATAATCTTGTGGCGACTTGTACATGGTTTCTTATATTTTTAAAGTACATTTAGATACTTCCATATATGTGTTTTATTGATGAATAAGGTGTATTGATCAATGATGATCAAAGAGTGATAAACTGGTAAGAATGCTTATTCCCTCTACTCTTCTACTTCTTTATAGTAATGGTGATGAAGCCTTGTATGACATTCTATGGTATGGTCCACTTATGGTGGCGGTGTTTATTTTATTGTAAAATCTATATATGTGTTTACCATGGCCATGAAGGCAAATTGATGAATATATGAGCATGTGCTTATGATGATACTATGTGAAGCTTATGCTTACTTTCCTATTCTAGTTGTGATTTAGGCTGTATGGCTATTGTGTAAGCATGTGTATATCTATGTTAGGGTGAAGTATATGTGCTTCCATTGATGAGTTAAAATGGTTAATAATCCCTTACCTATGTACCCCTATGTGAATGTATGAATAGCACAAGTTAGGAGTCTTAAGTGTAATATGTAGTTGGCTTGTCTCCTATGCTATTGTGTGTTGTGTGGTTTATGCTTGAAGGTATATTACGGTCTAAGAGGGTGTATGCCTCAATATGTTGTTTATAGCAATTATGTGATCATGTTGACCAATGTACACACACACTCACTCACATGCATGTTACAAGGGTATGGGACTTTGCCTATGCATTGTACATGTGTACCTTGCTATGATAGTTCTAGTTTTGGTTTCTATATGTATGAATATGTATGTATGGACTTGTGTGACTTAATGTGTTATGTGAAAGGTTTTCTCACATATATGTATATAGACACACATGTATGTTGATCTTGTTAAAAGAGGGACATTGAGAGGTGTGCCCAAGAATACTCTAAACTAGATAGGTGCTTGAGTATGCTATAAGCATATGAGAATCAAATATACTAAGCCTATGTTTTATAAATAAATGTAATACAGGTTTTTTAATAAAAGGAACTTAGCTTAGCACTGAGTGAACTTGACATTGAGAGGCGTTGACTTTTCCTTGGAGGAAGATTCACCATTTGTCCCTTATAGAGTGTTGATTTCCCTTAGAGGAATACTCACCTAAGGACCCACATGAGGTGTTGACTTTCCTTGGAGGAAGATTCATCCATGTTTTCTCATAAGGTGAGTCCCCAATTACCAAATGGTATGAAGACGGAATACATATATCTTAGTTCTCTATACTATGCTTGCCACATAGGATCTAGCAAGGTGAATTCACTTAGAACGCTAGGATATATGTTAATGTTCTACCTTGGCTAGGTAGGAACACCTTCAATTGGTATAAGGATCTACAACACCTAATTCCATGTTTAGCACGCATGTTCTTAGTGTCGGTTAAGGCTATAGTTTCCCTAAAGTAAAATGGACAATGGAAGTAAATGAATAGGATCCTAACTAGGAGGACGTAAGGTTAGTTACTTAGTATAGGTGGAAGTAATGAACCCACCTAGACATTGCACAAGTAGCTCTTTAGGAAGTCCTAGGAAGGTGACCTAAGGTGTATGTTTATTATTATGTCCATATGCATGACTTTGCAGTATTGGTCTATTTTTTATGAAGATGTACATGATATGAGTCTATACGCATAATGTTCATCTTATTGACTTTATGATGAAGGTCTTGACTTAACTATGTCTATGTTGTATTATACTTCTATGATGATATGTGTTGTCTTATGCAGATGATATGTATGATTTTCCTTGTGGTCCTAAGGTGATACATGGAACCAAGTATCCTTAAAGGATTACTTGGGAGACTAATGAATTAAAAGGGAGAGTTTCACTGTAAAGCGAAATGAGCTCACTGTAAAGTGACCTCAAATTGGACTTAAATTCTATATGTGCTTTTCTATGATTTTTGGCCTTTGGTTGTGTTTCTATGAAGTATGAAAATGATGTAAATGATATTGTTTAAAGGTTTCATAAGGATTTACTTAAAAAGGCATGAAATATGATTTTCAAGAAAAATGTCCCTTTTAAATGCATGTTTTTGCTTGGTTGCCATACTTAGTGCATTCTTGTGATAATCCCATTCTTCTATACTTTTTACACAAAGTGTTTGTTATGGATGCTTAAAGGATGTCTTGAATGATGAAGTTCTTGATAGGTAATTCCCAAGCTCAAGGAAAGGAATCCTTAAGTCCAAGGATGTCCTAATGTGTACTTATTGTAAACTCTATTAACTATTGTATAGTTTTGTATTATGTCTTAAGAGCCGTATCCCTAATGTATTCTAATGTTGTTTAGTCTAAGATGTCAAAGAGACTTAGAGTCTATATATGTATTATGACTTATAATTTATTTGTATATGAAGTAAAGTTTCTAGCATATGGGTGATACGAAAAGTTTTAAATTTTCCGCTAAATTTACTATGTTGATTCGATGAATGATAACTATGTGCTTGTATAAGACCTCCGAGAGGTCAAGTACGCCATGTTACTTCTAGGGGTTGCTCCCCGGTCGTGACATCTCCTAAGGGAGTACTAACTACGATAGGATAATGCAAAACCTCAGGTGGTGTTTCAAAAGTAAGAGCAAGCAAGGGAGTAACAAAAGAAAGTGTAGACCTTGGATCAAGTAAAGCAGAAACAGGGGTTGAGAAAACATTCAGCATAGCTGTGACCACATCAACAGACTTCTCCTGCTCCTCCCTTCCATTCAAGGCGTAGAATCTGCTCCTCTTAGCAGGCTCGGCTGCAGTAGCATTCTGGGGATTAGGCCTAAGCTGAGAATTACCTCTAGCCTGACCCCTATTCTGTGGACAGTACCTGACAATGTGTATGCTCTTTCCGCAACCGATGCAGGCATTTGTGCCTAGTTTGCACTCTCTACTGTGAATACGGCCACACTTGCTACATTCCTTTCTGAGACGTTGCACATCACCTACATTGCCCTTTTTGGGCTCGGGTCTTCCTCCTCTGGGTGCTGCACTCCTTTGAGAGTTAGATTTCCCTAAACTCTGATGCCCCTTCGTAAATCTGGCAGAACACGAACTCCAAAAGTGCTCCTTCCACCACCTCTACTGGAACCTGTCTGGTCAGAAGGGTTAGGCCTCCTGACCTCACGGACACTCCTATTCTTCCTGCTCTTCTCAACCTGTTGGATATGCACCATCAGCCTGGACAAGTCATGCTGTCATGGAGCATCGCAGCTCAATACTCCTCATGCAATTCCTCTAAGATTCCTGTAAGGAACCTGCTCATCTCGTCCCTACTGTTAGACACAAGAGAAGTGGCATACCGGGACAATTTAAAGAATTTTAGGGAATACTCCCTGACAGTCATCGAGCCATGCTTAAGGTTGATGAAATCCTCAACCTTAGCCTCTCTCATATCTCTGAAAAAGAACCTCTCCAGAATGGTTGTCTTATACAACTCCCATGTGATCGGACCTTCGACCAACACCCTGCTATCCTGCCACATCTTGCACAAAGACTGTGCAACATCCTTCAGCTGGTGCTAGGCCAGCTCAACTTTCTCAATCTCCGTGGCCTCCATCGCTACCAGAATCTTCTGGACCTCATCCACAAACTCCTGAGGATCCTCTGCAGTCCTAGATCCTGCATATATTAGACGATTCATTCTCATAAAGTCTCGCAACTTGTTCACCATGGTGTGGGCTGGTGGGTTCTCCCGCTGGGCGTACTGTCTATTGGCCTGGGCCGTCATAGCCTAATCCTACAGAGTGATGGCTTGAGCCATCTGTGCCAAAGTTTTCCGCACCTCAGCATCAGTCAACCCAGCTGGGTTAACTAGCATGACCAGTCCTGCAGTTGGAGCCTGGGGTGGAACTTGGTTGTCCCCAGCAGCTGCTCCTACTCTTCCCCGGCCAGCGTTTCCCCTTGTGTTCAATTTCTGAAAACATAAGAATTGATGTTAGATATTCTCATAAAAACAAGAAATCAGATATTAAGGGAAGCACGATAAGATCAGAAAAAGGGAAATTTTTCTACGTATCATGCAGTCTCTAATCCATGATAGTGGTGAACTTCACTATCATAAGTTAGAAACTACTCGATGTGGTTGATGTGAACTTATTATCCTTGGAACTTAACCTAAAGCTCTGATAGAATGTTTATCACGACCGAGGTCTAGACCCTAGTAAAAACCGGCATCGTTGACCTCTTAGAGGTCGCAGACATGCCTACATACGTCATCATTACATCGTATAGGTTAATTTTAGTGGAAAATTTAAAACTTTTTTTTAGGTTTGAAGGATACATAGACTTCGTAGTAAGAATTGCAATATATCACACCAGTTCACCACAACCATCTAATAATGAGATATTCAAATAAAGGAAATAGTTCATAACTACATAAATATAAAGTTGCCAAAATGGCACCAATACAACATCTGAAATAAATAAGAAATAAACGCTAGTGGAACACTCTCCACTAGCTCATTCCCACGTCTAAGCTAGAATATAAAAGATAAGCATCCTCGAAAACATGAGGGCCTACTAAGTCTGGATGAATGCTGCACTCCCGGATAGCTTCAACATAGTCTCGTAAGCTCTAGCGTCCACCTGCACCTAAAAGTAAAATACTGAATGGATTTAGTACACAATTGTAGTAAGTATGGGTGTATGCAAGTACACACCAAGGACATGCATGATTAAGGAAAGCTCTCTTCTAACGATATGAGTTATGGAAATCCCAGTCAGTTGGACTTGCCAAATCGGTTTAGGAAAGTCATGCTATGAGAGTAACATGCATCATCATTCTTTTCATATTACACACATCACATAAAATATTTCATATAGCACATACATATATCACATATCATTCGTTCATATGCCATGAGACCTTGGAATCATGAACTTAACATTAGGACTTCCGAAAATGAGGGCTCAACATATGGGACCTCAACTAGGGATCCTTCTTTAGCAAAAACAGAGTCTACTTCTTTTATTCATGCATACTTCATTTTCATTCGTTTCATTTATTCATAGGCTGGTGTAAGCACTAGCTATACCTAGGATATTGTTTAAGACACTCATCGGGTTCACTGTGCAATGACCAAGAATAACCTAGTGTCATTACTTGAGTCTAGTTCACCTCTTGATTATCCTAACCAAACACCTTTGGTATCATTCATTTCTTTTTGTGCATTACTAAGGCTAGACTTATTCTTTCTGTGGGAACTTTAACTTTAACCGACATTGATCATGTGAGCTCCATGAAATACGATGTCTACCACACATCGAAAAGAGGTGGAATCACCGGCCAAGATGAAACTTAGACATTCTAGCGTATATAGGGGATTGAACCCTGCTAGATCCCTATGTTGGCTGCATAGGTTTAAAGACTAGGAGATATAAGGAGACCCATACCTGCCTAAACGGACAGTCTCATCACATGATATTTACACGAACCTCTTCCTTCTCGAAAGAAGGAATCGCGACTCATATCTAGTCTATCGGCGCTCCGTATAAAGTTCCATTACATTCATCTCACACATCATAGAAACTGGCTTCTAGAATGAGGGCATCATTGCTCATTAGATTATTTCTCATCTCATCATTAGTTTTAAGTGTGTATTAATCTCAATACTTTCATTAGAGTGTTTCTTAGAGACTGGTCTCCTCATTAACTTTACACTCTCATAGCTGAGTACGTTATTGGTAACACTTACTTAGGCTCATCTGAGATTGATCTTATCTTTCACATTAGCCTTTTATCATGTTGTCACCACATTCATTAACTTTAGCATATTAGCTCATCATAATTACTCACCCCTTTTACATGAATGTTCATTTCATTATATGCCAATGCACTTGGACTTTTAGTGTGTTTCACACCCTTACTTAACCCTCATGGGGTCACATCAATTCATCACATACATCTTACGTTAACTTGCTTTTCGTTTTTAGTTTAGTTTTTTCTTTTGAGTTTTAGCGTTCAAGTTCTTCAAGAGTGATGAAATTTTGATTCTTTTTATTTTTACTGATAATGAACGTGAGAATGAGAGTAAATAAGAGTGAGAAAGAGAGCGGAGAGAGATGGGAGTAAGTGTAGGAGTAGGAGTTTTGTTGAAGACTTGGTCAACTAGGACTCCTTGCCATTTACTATTAAAAATCTGATTTTTTAAAGTCTTAGGTGAAATGACTAATCATACCCTTACTTAAATCAGATAATTAATATAAATTAATTAGATTTAACATTGCTTCCACCAAGGATCGAACCCGGGTGAAGCTTAACTTGCGAAAAGGGTCAAATTCGGCCAATCCTACACGAATTGTCCACCTTTTTATATTAATTAATTATTAAATACTTAGGGTAATTACAATACTACTCCTATATTGGAAATGACCATTTTACCCCTAGACCCTCCAAATTGAAGATTACCCCTTTCAAGTACGGTTAAGACTCATCCAGGTGAATCTTTATATAAGGGTGCCCTACATGACTGGACCCAACCTTGCCTAGCTAAACTAACTCTGGAAGTTAGTTGTCTTGGCTGGTGCATAGGTTCTGAGGTCTGGTTCCACGCGCATGAAGCCGTGTGGACCCGGTCTAATCTAGGCATTCTAGGTACGTTTAGGCATTACTTAGCATAGTCATTTTCGGGATGTTACAATATGAATTGTAATGAAAGGACAATACTCATGCAATTGTTATTGATCTATGATAATGATGTTTATACAAGGGTTATATCCTATGACCTACATTAAGCTATGATATTTAATAAAGGTATTAAAGACATTTCAAAAGGGACTCGAGCTTAGCACCTAGTGAACTAGAGTGAGGATTGTCCCTTCCCACATAGGGAAGGTAGGAGCACTATTGTACTCTTGAGATTGGACATCATAATGCATGTAGCATAAAGAGGATCCCAACTATATCTCCTAGTTTTTGAACTTTGTTGACCCCATAGGAATACTAGCTAGTGGATCCACGTAGTTTCTATGTTCATGTTTTGGTACTACCTTGACAAGTAGTCCGCCTTCTTTCGGGGTAGGATTTCATGACACCAGATTCCACATTAGCTCATGTGTTCTATGTCGGTTAAGACAAGATGTTTTCAAAAAGGTAAAATGAACTAAAGGATTGAACTCTAACTAAGATGATCTAAGGGGTTTAGCTTAGTATAGGTAGGGGTTTGGGATTACCTATACATTGCACTAGTTAGCCTTAAGGGAAATCTAGGAGGATGTTCTTACGTATGTATATGTTTATGAATGTAAACGATATGTGTATAATGATTTTACATGTTAATGATACTATTTGATGTTGATTACTCTTATGAAAATGTATTTGGTCTATATTGCTAAAGTATGATATTATTTACTCTTAATGCTATGTTATGTGAAGTTGGACATTGATTATGATTCTTGATAGGTTTACTTGAATAAATAAAGTTATGGGGATTTGCTTAGTCATTGCATAAGTGGACTTAAACAGGGTGATGAGTAATGGTCTTGCTTTGCTTATGATGAAATGTGCTCTTATTCATTCTTGTTACCATTATAACTTAATGATAGAGTTACATTCAATATTTGTTCAATTATATGATATGTATGTTGATTTGACTATGCCTCGTATTGTTGGCCTTATGATGTACATGCCTATGACTTAAGGAATTTGTCTTATTGATTGGTATGGTCTTGTTGAATGTGCATAAAGGTTTTCAAATTAAATTACATACTTAATGAAATGTCCCTTTTTAGCATAATTTGATATTATATGTGCATATGGTACTCATACTTAGTACAAGTGGTGTACTAACCCCATTTCTTCTTTTTCCTAAATATTTTAGGTTCCGATCATTGAACCGCTTTTGGAAACGACTTTGAAGAAGCTTGGAATTCTTAATCATCCAAGTTGGGTAGGTCCTCACATTCCGAGGGCAATGCCACTATCAAGCTCATGATGTTTCTTTAGTTTTCAAGACTTTTATGTTCTTTCCTTTTCATTTGGATACTAAACATTGTATGATCTGTATGTGGTCTTATTTCATTGATGTATGGACTAGGCCCAAATTATTATACTATTATTAGATGGTTATGATATGAGACAACTATTTGAGTTTATGTTATATCCTATATATCTATATGCAATAAAAGTAGAAGACTAAGTAATCTTCATATAAGAAGGGTCTATGGATACTCAATATATATACTATGTGTATGTAGAGGTCTATGTAAACCTCAATGTAGAAGTAGTAAAAAGTTTACAATTTCCACTAATTTTAACCAATGAATGTAATGATTTAATCTAAGAGGCTAGTCTTACTCCTCAAAGAGGACGATGACGTCGGTTACGTGTAGAGGGTGTTCCCGGATGTGACAGAAAGATTTCACTTGCAACAAAAACAAAGATAAGAATTAGTCAAAGGCAAATGACATTGAATAAGTAACTAATATTGAAATAACTTTATCCAATATTCTGATAATGAAAATAAGATAATCAATACCCCAGG
Organism: Solanum pennellii; assembly: GCF_001406875.1. Classification (NCBI taxonomy): domain Eukaryota; kingdom Viridiplantae; phylum Streptophyta; class Magnoliopsida; order Solanales; family Solanaceae; genus Solanum; species Solanum pennellii. The sequence goes on along the minus strand of NC_028637.1, from coordinate 76,947,898 downwards.
GATAGATAAGAAAAATAAAACAGTTTCCAAGGTGAAATTAAAAAGGACGGTGAACAGTTAAACTATCTACTAATACGAACATTCAACAACTATCTCATGGCATATACTATTTGAGCCTTTTTCTCAAAAAAATTTATAAAATAAACATCTAATTCATAAATCCTATTGACATTCAAACAACATTGAGGGGATATTTTAAGTAAATTAGAACATAATTAAATAAAGCACTTTGACTTTTCTTCCAAATAGACTAGGAGGAGTGGCGTACGCAGGAATTTTTGTAAGTGTTGTTAATATTTAAAAACAGTGTTGTTAATATTTTAAAAAAATAAGTAATAAATAATTAATGTAAAAATATTAAATAATAACAAAATATTTAAAATGTACTAATAAAACATAAATCATGTGAACTACTACACTCGACGAGTTTTCATATTTTGAAATGTATTCATAATAACCTCATTGGGATAGTATTAAATATTCTTTCTCCATATAAGGCACCAACCAACCACTTAAAAGCTCATCATCCATTCGATTTCGTAAATAGGACTTAATTAACTTCATTGCCGATAAAGCTCTTTCAACTGTATCAGTAGCTACCGACAAAAGTAAAGCAAATTAACAAGTCAAAACACAAGAGGATAAGTTATGTGCTTCTTCCTCTCTATGAGTATATTGGAAAGATTAGAATGTCCATAAAGACCGAATAACCTTTTATGATGATCTTTAACATCAACAATGTAATTTTCAAGCTCAAAGCGAAGGTCAACTATAGCGTATTTATCAAAATTATCAGGGTATAACTGAGCCAATCTCAATATCTTTTTCATATCAAAGTTAGAAAAAAGATCAACTGGGTTCAAGCAAGCAATTCCCAGAAGCAAATCAGTTGTCACCTCATTAAAGCGATTATTGAGTTCTTGTCGTTGTCAATCAATAATCTTATAAAATACTTCAATTCAATAGTGATGTAAAATAGTAGACATTGTAATTCTACTATGTGATATTCCACACAGATAACATAAAACTCATAAAATTTACATATCAAAATATCATATTTGATACAAAACATAAATATCTCATTCATAAGTGAATCCTAACCATCATCACGTATTTTTTAATCGATTCTTTGCCACAACGAGTAACATGACATTTGCAATGTCTTTCTCTTTCTTTTGAAAATCATCATTTAGATAATTTGTAATTTCTAAAACAATGCGAATGAAATGCAACATGAAGACAACACTAAATTTTAAACATGCTATAAGATATATTTTTCCCTACATTTTTCTTCAAAACGAGCAATCACAACAATAGAATCAAGTACACCAATGATAAGGCCAAACATGAGGATAAAATTGTTAAAATACTTGTAAAGAGATCCCTATCTGGTATCACCTGCTCTACCAAGACCTAATTCTTGATTCAAGCCCTTACCAGTTTCAAGTTCACCTTTACGTAATGCCTTTTTAATTAATATTTCTTGAGCTTCGCGACGTTCATCTCTATGCTTGAAAGAAGCTCCCACTATATTTAATATATAAGAAACCAATACAAAGTTCTTGCATTCATCACATCTTTTAGAAACCGCAACAAGAGTTAATTGAAGTTGATAAGCAAAACAATGAATATAATGAGCACCTTTACTTTCTTATTGTATCAATTTTTAGCCCATTTATATCATCTTGCATATTACTTGCTCCATCATAACATTGTTCACGTATATAATATTAACTTAAAGAATGTCGAGTAAGTAAATCAATAATTCAATTCTTTAAATGCAAAGTAGTAGTATCACGAGCATGAAAAATACTAAGAAATTGTTCGATCACACTTCCCCTTCTATGAACATATCGTAAGACAATAGCCATTTGCTCTTTACATGAAATATCATACATACGACCTATAATCTAACCTCTAAGCGCTAAGGAAAAAAGAGAACTAGTCATATTTGCACAGAAGGAAGAATGTCACCACAAAGAAAACAAAAGAATAAATTACATTCACAAGGAATACAAAATACTATGAGTATGAGGAGCAATCAAAGCATTGACCACGGAAAATCAAGTCATCAAACCGATTCCGGAACATCATAGATCTAATATGATTCAACATTTGAAGGGAGTTATATCGACATTCAACTCATATTTAGGCATATTCCAAGAGACATGCACATTTTCTAATAGATAATGTGATCGTAATGAAAAAATATACTTGTGCGAGACCATAATAAACATACAAAGGCCGAGAAGAAAGAGAGTTATAAATAACGCAAAGGCGAGATTCTCACCTCTTTCTAGGTACAAAAATGGAGACAAACGAGAAGGTGACAACTTTTGATTCCTATTACAGAACTGCGACGGAAAGCTCCGGTGAAGTCAAAGGAAAACTCTAAATTCGAGACTCGAAACTTTGACTATATTTATTATGTTTTTTTATCAATATATGTTTCTATATTTCTCTCCCCCATCCAATATTTTCCCAACTTTTTCCCCCACCATGAATAAATAAGAAGAAGGGGTATTTATAGGTGTTGTGATATAAAGTAGGTGAGAATGTATGTTGATATTAGTTAAACAAAGTAAAGGCATACTAGTAATTTAAAGTTTAATGACACAAGGGTATACCCTAGAAGTTATACGGCGTATTCGACATCTCGGAGGTCTTATACAAGACCGTAGACATCATTCATCGCAAATATATGAAAAGTAGTGCAGAATTAAAACTTTTAATCACAATAGTGAAACTCTTCTATAGAATTATAAGAAAGAACTAAGTATCTTCATATACATCTTAGACACATATAATATAATAGGTTCACAACCCTCACATCAATTTGAAAACAAAATATAGTCTATTACAAAGTCTTTTAGAAAAGGACCTAAATATAAGCTTGTCCTCGAATATATGAAGACATACTAATCTTCTTGACAGAATGCTATTTCCCAAGCTTCAACTTCTAAGAGAATCCTCACTTTCCATTTACAATTGTAGAAATAGAGAAAACATATGGAATTAGAACATTGAATGCACTAAGTATGGCGAATATGCAAGAAAACCATGTAAAAACGGACATTTGCTTCAAAACATACTTTTCATGCCATTTTGATAGAAACCTTCATCATAAGAGTTCAAAAGACATAGTACAATTCAACATTCACATATAATTCATATTCTACGAGTAACCTTTTCATCACTTTAAACCCTCTACCTAAAGTTACTTTAAGACTCACTTGAGTAAGACATGAAGAGACCACTCGTACACCCTCTTCAAACACACGTAAGTGATTCTCGAAGCTACCATAGATAAGAACCTTTTAATTTAACATTATTTACTAATAGTTCTTATTCATTAGAGTCATTTAATAACAAGTAATAAACTAGAGGACTTCACATAGTGGTCTTGGAGGACATAGGGAACTTACCTAGTGCCTTCAGAGCCTACTCGTGCAATGTGTACATAGCATCCCATTCCACTACTACACATAGTAGAATCTATCCAATAATTAGAGTGTACGTCCCATATGATTAGAATTGACAATAAGCGACATAGACCATACTACCTAGGTATGCAATTCGGTGTCATAACACTCCATACCGTGGAAAATGTTCTACTTGGCAAAGGTAGAACTAGTAATCATCCCATGTTGACACATGGTTAAGGAATATCAAGTGCTTATTTGTACTCTAGTCTCATCTAAAGTAGAGATACTACCACAAACATATTCACTCAGTGATTTTTCTTTGTTCTCATAGAGTAAATCATTCCCTAGGTGTATTAGAGAAGGTACCATCAGTATGCCTTACAAACTCATAATACTTTTTCTTCCAAGGATGGGTCCACTAGGGCTTCCAACCAAGAACTATTAGGATAGCTCTTATGTCTTCCTTAGAGATGGTTTCATGCCATTCCAGCCAACGTACCCCTAAGTCCATCATTTCACTCAAGAAGGACACGGTTATGGTCTTTCACTTCAAGGCTTCTTATTAACCTTCTTTTCTTATTATAGGTTTTACATGCTTAACCTTATTTTCTTATTCAAGGTTTTACATTCACTTAGGGTTCTAGACTCATGAAGAAGGGGCACCATACTTAGGTCACCGATTCAAAATATACTCTAGAATACCTCATTTAGTCATTCAAGGAAGTGCACCTACTCTAGGTTTACCTATCCTAGACTTTTATTCATAAACTCATTCAATACAATACAAGTACCAAGTAGGGACAACTAGTCTACCAATACAATATCCAACATCATTCAATAAAGTCTCTCCCTAGTCCTTCATTATCATATATTAACAACTAGAGATGAAGCATATTCAATCATATCTTATCGCACCAATACAAGATCATATCGACATCATATGAGCACTTCACTTTATACCTTTACATATACCATATCATGATCATACCATAATTCACATAATAATGCCGACAAGTCCATGTTCATAACAAATATAAATATTAAGCACCACCACCATAAGTATACCACACCAATAAATAAAAATTCAATATCAATTCTATAGTATACAAAGGAATTAGTTCAATTCACCACCTTCCAATAGCCATAATCACCATTTCTTAGCCTTTCTAACAAATTCACAAAACAAGAGATCTTTACAATAACAATATATATAAGACTAGGCCAACAATTCATCCATATAAATGATCCATCAATACTCAATATTAAAATATCAACATTATAAGGAAATATATCAACAATTACACATGGTTCAATACATAATTCAATAGCCCAATACAATTTACGCATGAACATAATATTATTAAGCCATGATCAATTCATCCACTTTACAACCAAAATTATAAATTTAAGGAATACATGGGTTCATGGAAGTTTTGATCTTAAAGCACCAATTAACATTAATTAATTCATAAAGCATTGATTTAAATCATTTCATGTAGGAACCCATGCTTAGAATTTAAAATAAGATTTTGATGTTTTTGAAGATCTTTGAAAAGTCTTTAGAATTGGTTTATTAAATGAAAGAGGAATCAAGGATGGAATAAAAATAACTTAATTGAATAAATACAATGAAATTTATGGAGAAATAGTGAAGAACTCCTATCCTAGCTTCAACTTGGCTCCTATCTTCAATGGAGTCTAGAGAGAACTTCTTTTGATCTTGGGTTTTGATTTTGAATAATGAGGTCTCAGTCAAGGTTTTAGAGTCTTAACTAACTTAAAATAACTAAAAACACCTGAAATAACCATCTAGTAATTAATGAACATTGGGTGAATTTCGCAATTCACCCTCACCTTGGCCGAGACATGCAGGAAAATTGCCGGCCCAAATGATTGTTGCAACTACTGGCCGTCGTTTGATCGGTGAGGCATCTTGTTGGGGTTTAATTTTTGTCAGAGACTCAACATTTTGTTTCTACTCTCCAACATTTAAGTGTGGATCCACGCCCCAAATTGATGGGGCGTCGACTGAACCACTGGACGTGGTTTGATGGTCGTTGGTTGGACTGTTTTTTGGTAGTTTCTTGCAAAGGTTTGGGTCCTCCTCAAGTACTCTTAGGGTGGTCCTTGGGGAGTCATACCCGGACGTTTCGACCCTCAACATGTTCATGTAGGAGTTAGATCCCCATCATATCATTTTAGACACCAAATAACACGTAAAATATGCAAAGACAATCACTAGTTTCCAAGCGTCTTGATCGTTCTTTGACGTTTGATTTCCAAACTTTTCAAACTGACTTGTAATACTAATATTAATCATTTTAACACCTTATTAACTCATAAAACACATGATAGTCTCTAGTTTAACCTAATTCATTCTTAGGGTTGTGATATAAAGGAAAAATTAGTTGTAACTAACTGTGTTAGTTTGTTTTTTAAGAAGATAAGTTAGCAGTTAGTTAAATGATTTCAAGAAGTATTATTATATATAGCTCCTTATCTTGTAACTAGATCTATGAATAAATATACAATTTTACAGTTGTTTATTCTCTACTTCTCTTCTATTTAGTTTCTACATTTTATATTCATGGTATCAGAGCCATAAGATTCATCACTTGTTGAAGGTGGATTTGGATATAGAGACAGAGAATCAATCCTTTTCTCCACCGATTCATTCTTGTTGAAAGTGTTGTCGATCGTAGCTTGGAGAAAGTTGAAATTTGTATTCTTCAATTTTTTGTTTATTTGCTCCCACTATTAGAAGCTCAATTTGGTCATATATTCAATAAAGAATGAAGGATTACCTGCAGATCAACTCAAAATGGATCTACACCAGTTGTTCCACAAAATAACAATTCATTACAAGGGCAATGTATTGACTATAATCATCCTCTATTTCGTAGTCCTATTGATGTCAGTGGCTGGAGTCTGATATCCTTTCAATTAACCGGTACAGAAAAACATGTTATGGAGTAGATCTATAAGGCTAGACTTATTATGGAAGAATAACATTGGTCTAGTTGATTGCACCGTTAAGAAATAGATGTATAGTGTTGAATGTTAGGGACATTGAGAAATAGTTAATGCATTGTTTTGTATTGTTTGATGAATTTTGTGTCTAAGATCTTACTTAGTGGAATTGCCTTTGCGTCTCCTTCCCTAAGGGTTTGGACTGATCTAAAAGAAAGGTTTGATAGAGTAGATGGATCTAGGACCTATAGTCTACACAAAGACATTGCTTCTCTGTAATAGGGAACTCCTTCTATTTTTCAGTATTATACCAGCCTCAAATGTTTATGGGATGAGTTTGAGGTATTGGTACCTTGTCCTTGCTGTAATTGTGAGATTTCCAAGGGGTTTGTAGCTCACATGAACAAATAAAAGTTATACCATCTTTTAATGGGATTGAAGGACTCCTATCAACAGGCTAGGGTTCAGATTTTATGATGGATCCATACCCTCAATTAACAATGTCTATTCTATGGTAGTTGGGGATGAAAGTCAAAAGGTTGTTGTTTCTTGTACTACTAACATTAGCATGAGTATTGTTGGATTGGACTCTTCTGTTGCTATGTACTCTATGGCTGGTAGTAGTTCTGGTGGTATTAGTTCAAGTGTGGGTTAGAGATTGTGTGAGTTTTGTAAATTCAAAAGAAACAACAAAGAGTTTTATTACAAAATTGTTGGTTATCCTCCTGATTTCAAATAAAAAAGGAAGGTTCAGGGAGATTCTACTACACATGCCAACAATTACTCTACGCATGCCAACAATTACTCCACACAATATGCACCAACTCCTTAGGCTAATTTTAACTAGTCTTAACACCAACATTCCCCCACTATGGGGAATTATACATGGTTAGGAAGAAGGAGGCCTGTATCTACTAATCCAACACTTAACAAATAAGAATGCACATAGTAAAGGGGAGGATTCATTTGCTGTCAAGAATACAAAGGATGCAACATTGAATTGTGGCTTAGAAGGTTGGGGATGGTGTCCTGAATAGTCCTCGCAAGGATGTTTGCTATGAATAAAGTAAGTGTATGTACTATAACTTAATGTTCAGTGTGTCCTCATGCAAAGTAAACAAGATTAGCTTGTCCTGTTAGTAGTATTAAGACTACAACTTGTTTTGATATGATACATATGGATCTTTGGGGACCTTATAATACTTCTACTATTGACATTATTAAGTACTTTCTCACTATTGTTGATGACTTCTCTAGGGAGACTTGGTTATTCTTTCTTAAACATAAGTCTGTTGTGTGTGTTTCTCTCAAGGAATATCTCTTGTTTGTTAAAACTTAGTTTGGTAGATTAATCAAAGTACTAAGATCTGTTAATGGTACTGAGTTTAAAACTCTGTGTGTGATGCTATGTTCAAGGAAAAGGACATTCTTCATTAGAGATCATGTCCTTATACCCCTTGTTGTTGCTGAAAGAAAACACAAGCATTTGCTTGAGGTGACAAGAGACATCATATTTCAGGATAGCATACCTTTGAGATACTGGGACAATATGTGCTAGCTGTTTCTTATCTTATTAACAGGCTACCTAGTAGTGTATTGAATTATGCTACACCTTATGAAAAGTTGTATGATTGTTTTAACGACCCGTAAGGTCAATTTTGAAAATTTTTGTGAAGTTATAGCTTTACCCTTTCAATAGTTGCCCCGAGTAATTTTATAATCGGTCGATGAAGTTGATTTAAGAATTTTAAACTATTCGATACCTACACTTATTTAAATGAATGAGTATGTATTAAATAATTTATATGTTTAGTTTGTGGTTAATGAACCAAGTCCAAGTCCTAAGTTAATACCCTACATTGACTCATATATTTAAAGAGATAGTGGGTTGTAAAATTTATTTTTATTGTAACTTTAAAAAAGAAGAAGAAGACATCGACTGTAATTCGAAGAAGACAAGCCACGGGTAATACAAACTCTCTGTACCCTTTTCTTTTTTTTTCTTATCAATTGTTAATGCAAATAACATGTATAAAGAATTAAACATTAGGAATTGATAGGGAAATACTAATAGATCAAGGATAGGCATTAATGGATTTGGAATTTGGAGTGATAAGGGTGGACAAATTTATTTAGTTTTGTTGATGATTTGTTGATTTAGGGGACAAGATATAAAATTTCTCATTAATTAGTGATCGCTTTCTTTTCCATTTGAGAAACTGAAATTCAGAAAGACGCTCAGGTTGTTTTTGCGTATAACTTGTTGGTTGTTTGGTTTCTTGATTCCAGTTATTGAATGTACCTTAATAATAGCTTGGGTTCGATCTTCTTTTATTTTATTATTATAATTACTTTGTATATTTTAGTTTTTATACATTGAGATAAGTAACTAAATATTATTGTATTGTATTATATGAATATTATTAGTTTTTTTTTATATTGGAAATATTGGGACTTAACCCTAGACTTGAAACTTGGATAATACGATAATTGAAATTTTAATTGACATCAAGATTTACAAAATTTATTATAAATTTAGTTGAATTTTTGGTTCGGCTAAGCACATAATAATATGGATGTTGTTATATTTGAAATTTTATCGTGGTCATTTACTTGAATAGATTGCTTGGAGTTGGAATTTTAATGAAAAGGAAAGGCTCAAGTTTTGGAGTGAACTCTTGATTGATTGAGACAAGTGCATTTCCAAACCCATGTTAAGTCTATGAAATTGGTGTATTTTCTTGTTATATATATTTTGGGTAATGAGACTTGGTGATGGGTTGACTTGTCCACATTGATTAATTCTAATAATGAAAAAGGTTTAATAAAAGAAAATGTGATTAGTTGATATTTATTATGTGTGGTGTGGTCTTTATTGAAACCACATACTTGTGATAGCTGAGGTGATTGCATATCATATTGATATTTGATTGAGATGTATCATTCCTTTTATTGAAATTGTATTATGCACACACATTGAGATGAGACTGAGTATAAGTTGGGCACATGGAGATCGTTCGTCCTGGGATGGCTAGATGCTAAGATTATGATTGGGCACGCGGAGATCGTCCGTCCAAAATTTGTTTGGTTTATGATAGTGCATTGAGATTGTCCACATAGACACATGGAGATCATTCGTGTTGGTATATTAACCTAGCGAGTCCCCTGTGGGTCATGAACTCTCGATGTATTTCTGAGATGTATCATATATATATACGATTGAGAGGGTACTTGATATTCTGAGGCATATCATTTCATGATGTCATAGTGCATTGCATCCCATGAAATCTTTCATTCTTGAAGATTTTATTTTTTATTGGTGATTGGAAAATACTTGATATTTGATTACCTCTAATTGATGAACTTGCTTTTGTGTGTTTCTAATATTTTGAGTGCCTTTTTATGTGGAAGTTGTGATTGATCAATATTGAATTTTTTGTTAAGGATTTGTAATTTGTTGAAGTCATAGTTGTTGAGCTGGGTGCGATGTAAATAGTGAACTGTTAGGTTGGGCTTGTTGTATGAAGGTTGTAGTTATGGAGGTTCGGTTGGTGTGTAAGGAGTACCCATATTTTATTTCCTTGGACTGTGTTTAGGGGTTTACTTGCTGAGTACTGTGTGGTTTGGTACACTCCCTATACTTCTACAATTTTTTGTAGGTTACGAGCTTGGATTTTTGGGAAACTTTCCATTCTCTTATTTTTTGAGGTTTCTTGGAGATTTGTGAGGTAGATGTTTGTCATCTCAGCATACCTTCTTTCTCCTATTTTTAATTTTGTTCTATTCTAGAAACAATATCATTTGAGACTTGAATTTTTCTTTTGAATCAATTGCAATACTTTCGAGGCTTGTACACATGACAACAAGATTCCTGGGATAATTTTGATTATGAAATTTTTGCATTTTATTGTAATGGTTGAGTTTTAGGCTGACTTATCTTAGTAATATATCCGAATGCCATCACATTCATTTTTTGGGTCTTGATAAAATGATATTAGAGCCCCACGTTCATAGTACTCACGTACACAAGTTGAGTCCAAGTAGAGTCTCAAGGATCGGTACGAAGACGTTTGTACTTATCATTGAGAGGCTATGGTGCCTTTTATGAAAGTTCTTCATTTGGAATTTGAATCATGCGTCCTTAGTCATATTTGATTTTTATCACTTCACTCCATTTACTCTCACTTATACTGATGATTCGTTCATAGTTTTTCACGTGGGTTGGTGTTTCGTGTATGACTTGAATGTTAGACCTAGTACTAAAGTGGATGTCATAATGATGTGTGGTTAAATTAAGAATGTGTAACGATTCTGAGGGGTAAATCAAGGTGTATGGTTCCATGATGCATGTTGAGGATATTTGAATTATGAGGTTAAATGGTTTGACAGAACTTTATAAATGTGTTATCTTCTTCAAGGTAGTTACTCTTGTAGAAAGAATAATACTTGTGTGGTATATACAAAAAAGTGAAATGATCAAAAGGATGGTTAGATAATGAATAGTGTAACCTTGGAGAATACAATTGGTATATATATATCATAAAATGTATGTGTTTCTTAGCAAATGATGTTGCGCCAATCAAGGTTAGAATCTTTAATAGATTAAGTGTATATAGAAAACGTCATAATAGACTATTATAGTGGTCTCGATTCTTACAAGTTTAGAGTTAGAGAATATGTTACTCCTGCTATTGACCTGATATACGAATGGATGCATATCGCTTTGGATGAGAGACCAAATAAATTTTGTAGTCTATCATAGTTACTTAATTGGCAGAAATGTGTAGGCTATTTTGTTACAATATTCTCGGTAGGTATGATTGATGAGTCCTCGAATTGGATTAATATAGGCCTTTATTTTAATGTAAATAGTATCCTTAATTTCTAATTTTATCTCAATATATGATGAGAACTCTTGAGTATGGTGTATTTAAGAGTTTAAGGTATTTAAAATTTGCATCATTGAAAGAATTTAAGATATGTGAAGGAATAAGATCTCTAGTATAAATCCTTAGTTCGGAGTGAAGAGTTGAAAGAGTTTTTACGTTTGGATTCAGATAAGACTTTAAGATGTGAATTGGTTCAACACCGACTTACTAAGATTTTATCAATAACTTTATGAAGATTTAATTTTTATTCGAGTGAAAAACAATGTTGAGTGGAAGATTCTATGTGGTTATTTTGAGTTAGATTGTTCAAAATATGATAGTAACTTATGTCTGTTAAACGGTGTGGACCCACAGTTCTACATGATTAATGGGAATTTTGCAAGATTGAAACTATTTTGTTGATGGGATGATATAGGCTGTGATGATGTGTTACATAGACATTTGGTGGTGAGTAGAGGTTATGTGATTAAAGTATACTTAATTATTGGAGTGTCTAATGATTTCTTTGAGTTTAGAGATAAGGTACATGATGGTATGAATGGTAGTTGAAATATGGCATGTGAAAGTTCGCGTGAAGTTGACATTAGGTGAGATACAATTATTTTACCTTGATGGAAAAGTATTTTTAGATTTGATATTAGTGTTATAAATCTTGGGTGCGACTCATATATGTCATGTAATGCTTCAGTGGAAAGAGAGCCATATTTTGGAATTTTAAGAGGCTACAATGTGTTTGCTTAGAAGACTTTGATAGTAGTGACAATTTGAGAGTAATGTACATGGATGGTGTTGTTATGACTTTTATTAGTATTAAGAGTGTCAGCTTCAATGGAATATCGTAAGAAGTATGTGGGATTTAATGGATTGAGTATTTGTAATATTATAATTGAGATCAAACTGGTTAATCGTGGGTGTCTAAAAATTGAGAGATGGAGTTAGATGAACAAAGTTTTATTTATATTGGCACTATCGAAGGAGTATCTTGCGTAATTCGACCTAGATTTTGTATATTCTTATGTGACCATTCTCTTCGTTTTGGTCATGGTTTGAAGTACAATTCACTGACTATGCTCGCACATGTTTCTACCTCCCTGGATGATTTTTGTTGTGGTGGATGGGTGAACTGATCCTGCAATGTCCTCTTTGTATGATAAGATTCTTAGATAGACTTGGTCCTTTTAGTTATAATAGATGTCAAGACCCTTAAAGTGAACTAAGGTGTATAGAACCTCACATGTGCCTAAAAATTTTATTAACATGTTACTGACGTTTTAGAGGTTGTATAGTTTATTTGAAGTGGTTTCGACGTCAAACGTCCAAGAAAGACTAGCACGTTCGAAAGTTAGAATTTCGACATACTAGTGTGTTCTAGTGTGCCTTTGCATATTTTATGTGTTTTTTGGGGTCTAAATTTATAGGTAAAGGTCCTAAATTGTAACTAGGCATATTTAGGTTTGAAACGTCTGGGCACGACTCCCTAAGTACCACCCAAAGGTCCCTTGAGGAGGACCCAAAGGCTGAACAAGGACTATCTTGGCAGTGTTCAAATTGCGCCCAAGCATCGATGCCCCATATCTTAATCGATGCCCCATCAACTAGGGGTGTTGCTCCACACTTAGACGTGTGAGCTCAGCCCTCAAAATTGGAGCCTCAGTTACCATCGATGGACCTGCAGTATGGCACCGTCGTTCAAACGACGGTCTGTCAGTCGACACGTCGATTGAAGCCTGCTATCTGTCTGCCTACATGTTGCCATGCTAGGGGTAAATTAAGAAATTCACACCACGTCCTAATTAAAGCATCACATTGATTTTAGGTATCTTTAGGTATTTTAAGTCCCTTTATTAGACTAACTCTAATTTAGAATTTCACTCATCCAAATCAAACCTTCCCTCCCAAATATGAAACTCCAAAATCTCCATTGTAGAAGCTCAAGAATAAGCTTTGAAGGTTAATTCTTGCTGCATTCTTCTCCAAATTTCGTGACTTCTCATGTAGAAGGTATGGTAATACTTCATCGTTAGTTAATATTCCATTTAAGAAGTCCTTTCAAAGGTTTTTTCAAATATGATGGTATAGTAAAAAATTCTATCTTTCAATTTAGCCATGGGTTCATTGTTAAAATGATTTCAAAAGCAAAATAATGGTGATTATGTGATTAATATATGGTTTAAACATGATTTTCAATCCAATTCTATGAAGAACCCATGATCTCCTTAATCCTTCAAATTAGCCTTTGATGTGGGTCTTGTGATCTTGATAAGATGATGATTAGATTATGTTTAGATTGTAATAAATTACTTAGTTCTATATTCCTTTATGTGAATTGATTATTAATTGTGGAAGAATTGATCGTTGATGATCATTAGCTTGGAGATTTGGTAAGTTGACCTATTTTCTTTATTAAGCTAAAGATGGATATTGGATTGTGTTGATTGGTAGGGCCCACTTATGGTTGCGATGTTTACATTTTTGTATATCCTTTCATGTGATGATCATTGCCTTGAAGACATTGTATTTAAGACGAATTGATATGATGATTTCATCTTAAAATTATGAAGTTGATGGGTGTAACCCTTGATTCTAGTATCATGTCTTAGTGAATGAATGTTATGTGAAGTTATATATATAGTATTCCACACTAGTTGCATGATATAGGTGTGTGAATAATGTTGTATATATGTGGATGATCATGTTAGGGTTAGGTGTGGTCTATATGGATAATGATGATGAATACTCTTATAGCATGACCTCTACCTGTATGAACCCTATGTGAATGTGTAATTAAAGTATGCTAGGAGTGTTCTATTCTAATGTTGAGTATGCTCTTGTCTCCTATGATGTATTGTGAGTGTGTGTAGTCTATAGTACTTAATACTTGTATATGTGTTGTGATCTTTAGAGGGTGTCTTCCTCAATGTTATGTTATAGCTATTATACGATCATGTTGACCAATTTACACAGACACTTCATGCATATCTATGAGTGGGTTAGATTCATGATGACTAAGGAAAGGATATTTCACCTATGCATCATTACATATTACTATGCATGTAAGTATATGATTTATGAACTTATGAACATGTATGTATAGAGGTGTTGATGTGAAGGTAGATCTCACATATGTATGCACACACGTGAAAGGAAATTCTCATATGAAGTAGGTTCTATAATGAAAGGACATTCTCATCTTAGAAACCTTTGAGTTATATGATGAATGAAGGATCAAGCTCCTAAACCCTTCTTTTATGAACTAATGTACTAAAGGCTTAAATATTTTTAAAAAGGGAGTTTGAGATAAGCACCGAGTGAACATGACAAATGAGAGTGGGAGCTTCATGTTTAGTAAGTCCGGCTTCCCATAAAAGAACCTTCACGTTTAACAAGTCTAGTTTCCCAACATATATGTTGTCCCATGAGATAGAAACCTCCACGTTAGCAAGTCAAGGTTTCTAGTAGCAACCTCCATGTTCCATAACTACGTGCCCGCGTAGGTTTTAGCTTAGTGGATCCACTAGAAATAGCTATTATGTATGAAGGTCCTACCTTGACAAGTAGTACCCTTTCTTTTTGGTGTGGGAGTAGAACACTGGATTTCATGTAGCTCACATGGTCTGTGTCGTTTATTGCTATGTTTCTCTAAAATTAAGAAATGAACTAAGAAAAAAATATGGACTCTAATCATAACTCCTTGATGAGGTTACTTAGTGTAGGTAAGACTATGGACTCCACCCATGCATTGCACTAGTGAACTACAAGAAAGGATGAGATTAGTACTTTTATGAAATGAAGACTTATGTTATGTATGAATTGTATGAATTCATGTTAAAGCGACTTGAGTATGTCAAGACATGAAATTTGATTATGCATGTGTGTTACACTTATGGATTCTACGTGAGTTTACTTTGTATGTATGGGGTATGGTACTCCATGTGTACATTTGCACAAGTAAGCTTGTGAAGGGGTTATGAGGGTGGTTTACCAGTGATATGAACTAAATAAGTTATGTCTAAGGTTGTAGAAAAGGCATGAGTCCTTATATGATGCTATGAAATATGTGGCATTATGTATAATGATAAATTATGGTGTTATGACTTGTTCAGTATGATATGTCTTGTCTAGGGTGACTTCTTAGGAACACTTGGTGTAAGTAGTATTATGGAATGCTAACTACACCTTGCACTAGTGTGACTTGGGGGTTGTCTTAGGCGATGTTTCTTATGTGAAGCTTATGTCTATGATGTGCTCATGACTTTATGAATATATGTGGTTGTGTTGATATATCATAGCTATGAAAGACTATCTTAGGTGACCTCAAGGTGATACATTGTACTAAGTACACTTGAGGTTTGCTTAAGGAAAGATGTTGAGGTAAAAAGAGAAGTAATGTGTTTTATGTATTAAATGTGCATCAAAATGTAATAAGTGGCTTTATATGTTATTATGAATAGTATACATATCTAATTTATTTATATAAACTACGTTGTGGTTATTGTACCAATGTTCATGAAGTTTGCTAAAAAGACATGATGCATGATTTCTAAATAGAAGTCCTCTTTATATGCATGTTTCTTAATGGTTGCCATACTTAGTGCATTCTTGTACTAATACCATTCTTCTTCATCTTTTTGCACAAAGTGTAGGTGGTAATGGCTAGATAATGTCTCCTAAGTGAAGGGCTTGGATAGATCTCCCAAGTTCAAAAAAGGAATCCTTATGATTCAGTGATTTCCCTATGACAAGTTCTTATTCAATTTACGTAATAGTTTATATATTATTTTATGTTGTTAAGGGTCGTGTCCCTATTCTATTCTATTGAGTTGTGTCTTAAACTTATGAGGCGATGATTCTAACATATGATGTGCTATGAAATATTTTAAATTTTCCACTATATTTGCGATTATGCACTGAAAGATGTTTAAGGTCTTGTATAAGACCTCCGATAGGTCAAGTACGCCGTGTTACTTCTAGGGGGTGCTCCCCGGTCGTGACAATAGTCTTAGTGTTATTTGAGATACTTGATGTACACTACTGGTTCTACATGCACGACTTTGATTATAAGAACTTATTAAAGATCTTTTGTGAATAGTTAAAATTATCCATCAGTGTTGTTAAAGGTTTTTCATCCTAGAGTATATCGTTTGATGGGTGGATATTTGATCCTTTTATTTTTGGGTTACATAAGTTTGATTTGTCCATGATGAGGACCCGATGTCTAATAATTAGGTTTCTATAACTTAAGTTGTGGAGAGTTTGTGTTGTGAAAAGAGAATCTTGATAAGACCTGTGATGATTTGTGCATTAATAGTGTGGTAGTAGGTTCAATTTCACTTTTGGTTGTAGTCAATATTGATTCAAAAGGTTATCTTAGTTATGTGAGAAAATATTCGTCAAAATAATTGTTTTAAGGTCTTTCTGCTTTTATTGGATTCATGAGTTAGTTTATGTCTTGATAATCACTCTTGATATTTAGATCTTCCAAAGTTAGATTAGAATGTTTAGTTCTTAGTAGTTGGTCTCTATGAAATAGTCTCAAGGGGGAGCTCACTGTGAGAGATAAACATTGACTCTGGAAAAGAATACCTCGGGATTATGTTAATGTCGCTTCTCCTTCTTTCTTTTCATTATATTTAAGGACGAACATGATTTTTAATGGTGGATAATGTAGCGACCTGTAGGTTCAATTTTGATTTTTTAAATAAATTTATAGTTTTACCCTCTCGATTGTTGCCCCGACTAATTTTATGATCAGTCGGTGAAGTTAGTTTGAGAGTTTTAAATTATTCAATAACTACAGTTATTTAATGGATGAGTTTAAATACTATATTTATTTACTTAGTGGTTAAGGGACAAGTCCAAGTATTAAGTTCATGCCCTATATGGACCCATTTATTTAAAAAGGTAGTGGGATGTAAAATTTATTTTTATTGTAACTTGAAAAAAAAGAAGAAGACATCAACCATAATTCAAAGAAGACAAGCCACATGTAATACAAATTCTATCTACCCCTTTCTTTGTTTTTCTTACCGATTATTAATTTCAGTAACATGAGTAAATAATTAACGATTACAAATGGGTAGCGAAATACTAATAGTTAGAGGATAGTCATTAATGGATTTGGAATTTGAGTTATAAGGGCGGAAAAGCGTATTTAGTTTTGTTTATGATTTTTTTATTTAGGGGTGAAGATATACATGTCCTTATTAATTAGTCATCACTTTCTTTTCAATTTGAGAAATTGAAATTTTGAAGGATGATCAGGTGGCTTATGCGTATAAATAGATGGTTGTTTGGTTTCTCAATTCAAGTTGGTTTATGTAACTTAATGATGATTTGGGGTTCGATCTTATTTTATTTTATTATTATAATTTCTTTATAAATTTTAGTTTTTGATACATTATATAATTTATTAAATATTTATTGTATTGTGTTACATAAATATTATTAGATTTATGATATTGGAAAAATTGGGGCTTAACCCTACACATGAAACTTGGATAATACGATAATTAAAATGTTAATTGGCATCATGATTTACAAACTATATCATAAATTTAGTTGAATTTTCTTGTCAAGGATAAACATATTATAATATGGATGTTGTTAGTTTCGAAATCTTATCTTGGTCATTTTTTTAAATATTTTTCTTAGAGTTGAAATTTCAACGAAAAGGGAAGACTCAAGTTCCAAAGTGAAATCTTGAATAATTGAGGCAGTGGATTTCTAAATCCATGTTAAGTATATAGAATTCATGTATTTCCTTGTAATATATGTTTGGGGTAATGAGGCTTGGTGATGGGTTGACTTGTCCTCATTGATTAAATCTAGTAATGAAAAAGGGGTAATAAAAGACAATGTGATCAATTAAGATTTATTATGTGTGATAGTGTTCTTCGTTGACCCAGTATACTTGTCATAGTAAGGTGGTTACATATCATATTGATATTTGATTGAGATACATCATCCCTTGTATTGAAATCATATTGTGCACTTGCATTAAGATGAGATTGAGTATAAGTTGGGCACGTGGAGATCGTTCGTGCTGGGGATGGTGAGATCTTAAGATTATGATTTGGGCACGTGGAGATAGTTCGTGCAAAATTTTTTTTGTTTATGATAGTGCATTTAGATCATCCACAAAGACACGTGGAGATCATCCGTGTCGGTATATTGACCTCACGATTCCCGCATGGGTCATGAACTCTTGATATATTTCTGAGATGTATCATGTATATATGGTTGAGAGAGTACTTGCTATTTTGAGGCATATCATTTCATAATCTCATATTACATTTCATCCCATTACATCCTTTATTCTTGATGATTTTGTGTCTTATTGGTGGTTGGAAAGTAGTTGATATTTGATTACCTCTAATTGATGAACTTGCTCTTGTGTGTTACTAATATTGTGAGTGTCTTTTTCTGTGGAAGTTTTGATGGATGAAAATTCAGTTTAATGTTGAGGATTTACAATTTGTTAAAGTCATTGTTGTTGAGTTGAGTGTTATGTAAACTATGAACTGTTAGGTTGGGCTTGTTTTACACAGGTTGTAGTTGTGGAGGTTTTGTTGGTGTGTAAGGAGTACCCATACTCTATTCCCTTAGATTGTGTTTAGAGGTTTACTTTGGTGAGTACCGTGTGATTGTTCCTCACCCCTTGCTTTCACAATTTTCTTCTGGGTTACGAGCCTGAATTTGGGAAAATGCACCAGTTACCCCCTAGACTATGACCAATTTTCATAGACACCCTTAACTAATCTAAGATCCTATTATCCCTTGAACTTATTCTTTTGTAATTTCATACACATATTGTCTTATGTGACACACTCCGTGACTCCATACAATCGAGACGCGTGTGAGATATTTGGATGCCGTGCACAAAATTACAAATATAAGTTCAGGGGGTAATAGGACCTTAGTTTAGTTAGGATGTGTCTCTCGGATTTTGGTCATAGTCTAGGGGGGTACCTGTGTATTATCCCGCGTGGATTTTTTTGATACTTTCCGTTCTCTTATTTTTCAAGTCTTCTTAGAGATTAGTGAAGTATCTGTTTGTCATCTTAGTGGACCTTCTTACTCCTATTTATTATCTTGTTCTATTATAGAAACAATGACATTTGATACTTGTGTCTCTCTTTTGAATCAATCGTAATACTTCAGAGGCTTGTACATGTGACAACCAAATTTTGGGGGTATTGTTAGCTGATTATGAAATTTTCACATTTTATAGTAATGGTTGAGTTCTAGGCTGACTTGTTTTGGTGGGATAAGACGAGTTCCATTACGCCCAATTTTTTGGTCGTGACAGTAGTAAACCTGGGTTGACTCGTCTCAAAACTCTAGGATGTTTGTGCTTTGATAAATATTGAATGATCATGCTAAACTTAGGCCAAGGTCCAGGCCTGTAGTTCACATGGGATATTTAGATATTTAGAAAGGTTACATCCTTCTTGACCTGAGTAATAAAATATTTTTTACTAGTAGGGATGTAGTATTTTTGGAAGATTTATTTCCTTTTTCCAAAGGAATAGATATTGGTTCAAAAAATGTATTTTTAGATATATTACATATCTCAGATGTCATACCATCTAGCTTGGATTTTCTTTCATTTCTTATTTCTCCTGTAGATGGTTTAGATGATCATTCTCACATTGTTGTGAATCAATAGGATGAGACTACATTGTCCGTAGTGCCTCTTAATACTGTGATATCATCGGATTCTTCTCCTCTAAGTTCTTCTCTTGTCTCTAATTATAGGAGGTCCACTAGACCTAAGCATACTCCTACTTGGATGAAAGATTTTGTATCTCTTTCCATGAATAAGAATGTTCCCTATCCTATGTGCAACTCCATGAGCTATGATCATCTTTCTACTACATACCAATCTTACATTGCTTCCACTTATGTAGTTAAGGAACATGATTCTTACTATGAAGTTGTCAAAGATATAAGGTGTTTAGATGCTATGGAGGTTGAAATTTAGGCTATGGAGAGTAATAATACCTGGATAGTCACTGAACTGCCACAAGGCAAAAAACCTATAGGGTGCAGGTGGATTTACAAAGTGAAATAAATCCACAGGTGAATTTGAGAGATTAAAAGCAAGGTTGGTTGCTAAGAGGTATAGTCAGCAAGATGGAATAGATTACAATGACACCTTTTCACTTGTAGTTAAAATGGTTACATGCAGGACCATAGTCTCTCTTGTCGCATCTATACATTGGCACATCCATAAGATGGATGTGTTTAATGCTTTTCTGCAGGGTGATCTAGAAGATGAAATATATATGCACCTACCTCAAGGATTTGTTAGCCAAGGGGAGAAGGTGTGCAGACTGACAAAATCTCTATATGGTGTCAAACATGATCCAAGGTAATAGAATCATAAGCTGACTGAAGCTCTTATTAGGCCCAAGTTTAAGCAGAGTCAACATGACTATTTTTTGTTCATTAACAAAAAGAAGGAGGGATCATTATATATAGATCTTGTATATGTGGATGATTTGTTGATTCTTAGTAGCAACCACAAGTTGATAGACGAAACAAAAAAGACATTGTAATGAGCTTTTAAGATGAAGGACCTAGGTGAATTAAAGAACTTCCTAGGAATTGAATTTACTGGATCCTCAATAGGTATATGATGAATAAAAGGAAGTATGCTCTTGAGCTTATATCTGAAGTTGGTATGGCAATAGTCAAACCTACAAGAAATCCCATTGACATCAATATTAAACTCACATCAAACTTTTATGATGAACATGTAAATCAAGAACATGAAGAGTCAGAGTATCCACTGGTTGATCAAAGAATGTATCAGAAATTGATTGGAAAGTTGTTGTATCTAAATATAACAAGGCCTGATATAAATTTCAGCACACAAACTCTAAGCCAATTCCCACAGCAAGCTAAGAAGTCTCCTCTTGATGCAACATTAAGGGTAGTTAGATACTTAAAGAAGCAACCTGGGCTAGGTTCATTATTAGCAAGCAAGTCAGATGGACTAGTTACTACATTTTGTGATGTTAATTGGGCTTCTTGCCGGCTAAACAAGAGATTTGTAAGAGGATACATGGTAAAAGTTAGGTAGTCATTAGTCTCATAGAAGACAAAGAAACAAACAACATTGTCAAAAAGCTCAATTGAAACTAAATATAGGAGTGTTGCTTCCACTGTGTCAGAGCTAGTTTAGTCGCTTGGATTTGTTGTTAGGTGTCTCATGATCTGCTTTGAATGGGTCGGGGACTTCAGTTGATTATTAGGAGATTATTTTTCTTTTAGTCATTATCTGATTAACTAGTTATAGTTGTTCCAACTTTTTAGGCATGTTAGCAGTATTTTAGAAGTCCATGGCTCTATGTTCTCTGTTAGTGGTGCCCTGGTGCCCCTCTACTTATTTAATCAGCTTGAAGTTCAATAGAAGTCAATCATTTTCAGATTTCAATTCATCTTACTGTTTCAGTTAATTAATAACATTCGTATCAGATCCATACTTCTTAAGGGACTTGTGTGAGACTTGCGAGGTTCTTTTCTTAGTTTTAATCCATATAATATTCTCTGCAAGAACCATTAAAACAATGGAGAATGTAGGTTCTTTTTCCGCTATAGCTCCATCAGTTTTCGATGAAGAAAACTATCAAGTATGGCAGTGAAAATGAAAGTTTATTAGGAGGCTAATGATTTGTCGGAGGCTGTCGAGGTAGACTACGAAGTGCATGCACTGCCAGGGAATCCAACTATGGCTCAGATTAGAACCCACATGGAAAATAAGACACGAAAATCCAAAGCTAAATCTTGTCTCTTGATAAAGTTCCTGCCACCATTTTTACTAAAATAATGACATGTTACTCAGCCAAAGCAATTAGGGATTTCCTCAAGAAAGAGTACAAGGGAGATGAAAGAATCAGAGGAATGAAAGTACTGAACTTGGTTAGAGAATTTGAGATGCAAGGTATGAAGGAATGATAAACCACTAAGGATTATTTTGATAGGTTACTTGGGATTGACAATAACGTCAGGATACTTGGAAATGAACAATAATAGAATATTTCAAAAAATACTTGTAACTTTACATGAGATATATGAGGCAACTATTGCTTCTTTGGAAAATACTAAAGATCTGTCTAAGATTAGTTTGGCGGAGTTATTGAGTGCACTGCAGGAACAAGAACAACGATAAATGATGAGGCATGAGGGATCCATTGAGGGGCCTTGCAAGACAAGTTGTAGTTTGGTTCAAGTGTCCGGGGAAAAAATGAAAAGGAAAGAAAGGGAATCATGGAAACTATGAAGCAACAATAGCGAGAAATGGTCTTACTACAACTAGCAACAATAGAGAAGGTAATATCCTCCCTGCCAACATTATGGGAGGAAAAAATCATCCACACATAAAGTGTAGGAGAAACCCTGATATGCAATGCAGAAAGTGTCACAAGCTCGGTGATGATGAGATTATCTGCAAAGAGAAATGATTACAACACCAAATAATGCACATATTGTAGACCAACAAAGAAGATGAACAACTACTTGCTGCCACCTATTTTGCAAGCAAAAATTCAAATGAAAGTTGGCTTGATGATAGTGGTTGTACGAACCACATGAACAATGATGAAAAGTTTTTCAGAGAACTTGATAGATCAGTTAAATCAAGAGTTAGGATAGGAAATGGAGAATACCTCCCAGCGAAAGGAAAGGGGACTGTAGCAATTGAAAGTCACAAAGGTACAAAACTTATTTATGAAGTTTTATTTGTTCCTGAAATTGATCAGAATTTATTAAGTGTTAGGCAACTCCTAGAAAATTGATTCAGATTGTTATTCGAAGATAAAACGTGTCAGATCATTGATCCTAGTGGTCAGGAAATATTAAAAATTAAAATGCACTGAAAATATTTTTCCTTGAATCCATTGAATGAGGAACACATAGATTTTCCAAGCCAGCTCACTGTAGCGGAATCTCGGCACAAAAGGTTGGGGCACTTTCATCACAAAACTTTATTTTTATGCAAAGGAGCAACATGGTAAATGGTTTACCAAACTTGGAGGAGAACCTTTCAAGTTGTAAGGCTTGCGTGCTTGGCAAGCATACTAGACTTCCATTGAAAAGTTCCACTTGGAGAGCTGCAGAAAAGTTGCAACTAATTCACACCGATCTTTGTGGTCTACAAAGAACTCCATCACTCAATGGAAGAAGACATTATACTATTTTCTATTGATGATTTAACAAGAATGTGTTGGATTTATTTTATGAAATTTAAGTCTGAAGCTGCTGGAATTTTCATGAAGTTCAAAGCTTAGATAGAAAATCAGAGTGGCTGCATGGTTCAGGTCATTAGATCAGATAATGGAAGTGAATATACCTCATATATGTTCAATTGTTTTTGTGAATAAGCTGGAATTGGGCACCAACTTACTGTCCCTTATACTCAACAACAAAATGGAGTGAGCGAGAGAAAAAAATAGAACAATCATGGAGATGTCGAGATGCTTGTTGCATGAGAAGAATTTTACCAAAGAAGTTCTTAGCAAAAGCTGCAAACACTATTGTTTTCTTGTTGAATAGACCGCCTATGCGGGCAATAAAATGAAAGACTCCGTTTGAAACATGGTATGCTGTCAAACATATAGGCAGTAAAATGAAAGAATCCGTTTGAAACATGGTATGCTGTCAAACATATTTTGAAAAACCTCAAGATATTTGGATGTCTATGTTTTTCTTATGTTCCACAGGTTAAGAGACACAAGCTAGATAAGAGGGAAGATCTGGGAATCTTCATTGGCTATAGCTTATTTTCTAAAGCTTATAAGATCTTTCCACTTCAAACAAACGAAATTATGGTAAGTAGAGACGCTCAATTCCTTGAAGATGAGCAATGGGAATGGAATAAGGAGTCTCGATTTAAAACCATAATTCAAAACTTGATATGATTACTTTGTGGATGATCTACCTATTAGGGGAACAAGGTCAATTTCTGATATTTTTGAGAGATGTCATGTTGCTGTTTTTGAAAAAAAAGATTCAAAATTGGACAAATGCTATTAAGGAGAAGCTGACCATGATAGAAAAAAACCAAACTTGGAAGCTCGTGGGAAGACCCTAAGATAGAAAAGTTATTGGAGTTCAATGAATTTTTGGACAAAGTTAAATCCATATGGTTCGGTAAACAAACACAAAGCTAGATTGGTGGTGAAACGATATGCACAAGTTGGGGAGTAGATTTTCTTATACTTTTTCCCCATTAGCCAGATTGGATACAATTCAGATGCTTTTAGCTATTACGGCACATAAAAATTGGAAGATTTTTCAAATGGACGTGAAGTCTGCTTTCTTGAATGGTTTACTACATGAAGAAATATATGTTGAGCAGCCAGAAGGGTTCTGCATGCCAGGACATGAAGATATGGTTTATCTGTTAAAGAAAGATCTATACGGACTAAAGCAAGATCCTAGATTTTGGTACATTCGAATAAAATAACCATTCTAGGCTTAGGCTTTGAAAAAATCTTAAGTGAATTGACTCTTTATGTCAAGAATGTTGCCTCTAACATTATTATTGTTTCTCTGTATCTCAACAATTTACTTGTGACAGGAAGTAATACAGGGCCGATTGAAGAATTCAAGGAGGAAATGATGAAAGTCCTTGAGGTGACTAATCTTGGCGAGATGACTTATTTTCTGGGAATGGAGATCAAGCAAGCTCAAATGAAGTTTTTGTTTTTCAAAAGAAATATATGAAGGAGATTCTGAAAAGATTTAGAATGGAAAAATGCAAGATTTTGAGTACTGCAATGAATCAAAAAGAAAAGTAAAAAAAGGGATGATTGAGCTGAACTAGTTGACGAAGGAGCATATCGAAGCTTAATTGGATTCTTGATGTATCTCACAATAACAAGGCCGTGAGTGTTTTCTCTAGTTTTTTAAATTGTGCAAGTGAGTTGTGCATGATGGCCGCCAAAAGAGTAGTTAGGTATCTGAAGGGAACTCTAACCTATGGCATCATATTTAGCAAATGCCAAACTTTCAAACTCCGTGGATATTTTGATAGTGATTAGGGTGGGTCAACTGGTGATATGAAAGAACGTCTGGTTATTGTTTCACTTTTGGATTAGAATGTTTCTCATAGTGCTCAAAGAAACAGGAAATAGTAGCACAATCAATAGTTGAAGCAGAATTCAACGCACCAACAACCACTATTAATCAAGCACTATGGCTCAGGAAAATTTTGATCGATTTGCAGCTGGAGAAAGTAGAGAGCATTCAGATCCTTGTGGATAATCTAGCTGCTATTGCCATATCAAAAGATCCCGTGTTTCATAGAAGGACAAAGCACTTCAACATCAAGTTTTAGTTCTTCAGGGAAGTGCAGAAAAATAATGCAATGGTTTTACTCTACTGCAAATCAGAGAATCAAGTGGCGGACATTTTTACAAAGTCACTTCATGTTAGCAGATTTGAATTTCTTAGAGAAAAGTTGGGAGTTTGCAGCTCCTGATTCAGGAGGAGTGTTGTTACATGTCTCATGATCTGCTTTGAATGAGTCACATACTTAGTTGATTATTAGGAGATTAGTTTTCATTTATTCATTTTCTTATTAACTAGTTATAGTTGTTCCTGTTTTATAGGCATGTTAGAAGTCTTTTAGAAGTCCATGACTCCACGTTCTCTATTAGTGGTACTGCCCCTCTACTTATTTAATGAGTTTGAAGTTCAATAAAAGTCAATCATTTTTAGATTTCAATTCATCTTGCTGTTTTAGTTAATTAATAACAGGATTACTAAAAGAAGTAGGAGTTCAAGTTCAATTACCAGTTCAAGTTCATAGTGACAGTAACACAAATATATAGATTGTTGCAAATTCACTATATCATGAGAGAAGAAATATATTGATATTGATTGCCATTTAAAAAGGGAAAAACTATAACAAGGACTAATCAAGGTAAATTATATTCCTTCAAGAGAACAACCAGCTGATGTATTGACAAAAGGCCTATCTAGGCAACAACTTGAACACCTACTATCGAAGATAAGAGTGCTAGACATGTTTGCACCAGCGATCTTGAAGGGGAGTGTTGTGATATCAATTAGGTGAGAAAGTATGTTGATATTAGTTAAACAAAGTAAGGGCAGATTAGTCATTTAAAGAAAAAGTTAGTTGTAACTAACTGTGTCAGTTTGTTAATTAAGAAGATGAGCTAGTAGTTTGTTAAATGATGTAAAGAAGTTGTATTATACATAGATCCTTATCTTGTAACTAGATGTATGAATCAATATCAAACATTACAGTTGTTCATTCTCTACTTCTCTTCTATTGAGTTTCTACAATTTACATTCAAAGGAGTTTTATAGGTCAATTTTTTTTGGGGAAAAGGAGGAATTTGTATGAACTTCTAAATTCGAAATTTAAAATTTCTAAGAGATAAAATTGGAAGGCTGACATTTGTACGAAATTGTACAATTCATCAATGGATTCAAAGAAGGGACCTCTAACAAGGATGATTGAGGTGCCTAGATGAAGACATATGGACTGATTCTTGAATGGATTTTTATGAGAGGATAAGGCGAGAGGAGAGAATGTGTCTGCCCGCGTGTTGGGTCGGGTTGCTTGGTCAATTTGAAGTTCTGGGTTTCACATATGGTCATAAGTTCTCATGAAGAAGGAGGACAAAGGCAGTGGTCGCATACAGTATGTTGTTGGATGTATTTGGTAGGCTATTGTGTATAATGGGTTGATATTGGGAAGTCAATCAGGAATGGGAATTGGGTTCTTGCTGGGCTACGTCAGTTGGTAAGGATTGAAAAATGAATGGGGATTTTGGGAGGAATTGACTGCTTTTGTCTTAAAGAAAAAGAGTCTACTGGATTTAAAAATTAGTCAATACTATTAAGGGTTTGACAATTTGGATAAGAATTATGGTCAAAATTTACTCGAAAGTATAGCCAAATTGAATAAATTAGTGAATTCGACTAAAATTTTAATAAGATGAATTAATATAATTAATTAACGAGCTTCTTAGTCATAAAAAAATAAAATAATTAACTTAATTATAAATCAGTACCTCAAAAATATAAGCTATCAATTAGCTAAACTAATTAACCAAATATCTAATCAAAACTTAAATCTTTTTGAGACATTTCTTTAAATATTTATAAAATATACTAATTATATAAAATATGCTTATCATTTAGAATATTATAATAAGTGAAAAAACTATTTAAAATAACTTGAAAACTATTTTAAATTTTTATAAATTCATTATTTCAAATCATTTTGCTATTTAAGAAGTTTGATGGTTAATTTATATTGGGAGGTCCCAAATTGGGTGTCAACAAGAGAAATAATTTGAGAGGAATACTTGTTAGGAATTTGAGAGAATTGATTTCAATTGGGGAAATTTGGGGTTAAAAATACTTATATAGGACTTTTAGGTAAGGGAAAAACAACATAGTATTAAGATAGAATAATTAGGAAAAGATCCAAAATCCCCTGACTTATAGCTGACTGAACCCCCCAAATGGTGGTCCTCACGAGCCGTCTAAGGGACCATGAGCCGTTTTGGAAATAGTAGTCCTAGGAACAATAGCTTGGGACGAGATCACTGCTGGTAGGGCACTTTGAAAGGGCACTTTGACGTTGACCACCATGACCATAATACTTACAAAGGGCCGTCAAGGCCTACATGGGAGGGATATTGGTCCGGCAACCACTGCCAAGTGCCCATGAGATCTTTCACATTTCCACGAGTAGAGCCATCAATATGGTCTAGGCTCGTTGGGCCGACCTAGAATAAATTTAGATTTAATAGGGTTGGACTTTGATTTTTGGAACCCATTTACTAAAAGGTCTTTTTAGACCGGCCTGAATAAACCTGTTGATTTGTGGGACTTGAGAAATATTGGTAGGGCCAGCTCGTGGGCCAATAAAAAATAATTTAAAAATATAATATAATATTAAAATTAAAAAATTAGAGTCCAAACACAAAACAAATAGGTTAGTATTTTTATTTAGATATTTATTCTTTTAGTTGAAAAAAACTTAATAAATATTATAAAGATAGCTTTATTTGTGGATTTGATTAACAAGTAGTAACATTAACATCATGTAATATTGTTTGTCGATATTTATGATAATATTTTAAAATTATAACTTATAATATAATTTAATAATATTAAAAAAATATAATTTTTTAAAAAGTGGGGTGACTCGACAAGCCTGTAGCACACATACTCGTGTGTTTGGCCCACCATTTGTTGGCCCAAATCAAAAAAGGGCTAGCCTGACTTGACCCGTAAAATATCAAAGCATGTATGGGTTTGCCCGGATGGGGTGGGCTAGCCCATATTTACAACTCTATCCATAAGGCATCAAGGCCCTCCGTGTGAGGAATCCCTTCAAGTCAGGTATGGGGGAAGCTTGCCGCTATCCCTTAAACGGACTGTGGTTTCCTTCACGGCCCGTGTGGGGCTTCATGGAAGGTTCCCATGGTCCCGTTTTGGATTGTGAGTTTCCCCTTGAATCCATTTATAACTTTTCTGGAAACCGAGGTGTCACACGATATACCTATTGGGATCACTCATCTTCAACTGAGATTCAAGACATCACAAGGAAGGTAGGAACTCAAATCTAACAACCCAACATGCATGCCAGCACATAGGTGCACATATCCGAGGAGGAAACAACAACTTCGTGATAAAGCATGTTAAAAATATCAAATCATAACGTGTATATGCAACTCATACTCAAATGCACATAAACATGTAAGTATCAATAATGTAAGTTCATTTTCTTAAAACTTAAGCTTTTCACAAATCATGCATAATGACGTAATCAGGGGAATATCTAAGACACATGACACCTAATGAGTAAACCAAGAGTTAATAAAAACCTCGATCTTGAGTAGGGACGGAGGGAAAGAGATGACGATATCAGGACATTATATCAGTCTCGGCCTCCCAAGTAGCACCCTCAACTAGATGATTCTCCAAAGAACTTTTATGGAAGCAACTTTGTTATTTCTCAACTTCTTGACCTTCCGGTATAAAATCTCAACTGAAACTTTCTCATATAAAATATTCTTCTTAACTTCCATACCTTTTAAGGAAACTATAGATGTCAGATCCCCGACATATTTCTTCAACAAGGAGACATGGAAAATGGGATGCCCAATTTTCAAGTCATTAGAAAAATCAAGATCATAATGAACCTTTCCAATATGTTTCAACGTCTTATATGGATCCACATAACATGGAATGAACTTCCTTTTTTTCCTAAACATCATTAAACCCTTCATAAGTGAGATTTTCAAGTAGACCCAATCATTTGCCTCAAACTGAAGATCTCCTATTCTCAAATTGGCACATGACTTTTTTTCAAACTTTGAGTTGTTTTAAACCTTTATCTAATAAGTTAAACTTTATTTATAGCATCATTAATCAACTCGGATCCTAACAAAGCAACTTTACTCACCTCCAACCAACCTACAAGAGATCCATACCTCCTACATACCAAATCTTGAGTGATAGCTATTATCGTATGCAAACTCAATCAGAGGCAAATGATCATACTAGTTACCCTTGAAGTAAATTACACATGCTCTCAATATATCTTCCAATGTTTGGATAGAACGCTTCGCTTGCCCATCAGCTTGGTGATGAAAGACTGTAGTAAGATTAACATGAGTAACAATACATTTTCAGAAAGATTTCAGAAACTGCAAGTACAACGACTGAAGAAAATGAATAAGGATACTCCATATAACCTCAATATTTACTTCAAATACAACTTGGCATATTCCTCTGACAAATAAGAAACCTCGATGGGAACAAAATGAGCGAATTTTTTCATCTGATCTACAAAACCTAAATTGAGTCATGTTGTCGCCGAGTGCAAGGCAACACAATAATAAACTTCATGTTTAAGTCTTTCCAATTCCAAGTAGGAATGCTAATAACTCTTGATAAACCTTCTAGATTTTGATGCTTAACTTTCATGACTTGTTGACAATTGGAGAACTTAGCCAAAAATTCCACAATATCTTTCTTAATCCATTTAGCAAATATATCTTCCGCAATTCATGGTACATCTTGGTGGCTCATGGGAGTATGGATTATCGAGAACCATAGGCTTATGAAAATATTTTTTCTCTCAAGTAATCCACATTAGGAACGCACACATGACTTTCATATCTAAGTACATCGTCAATTCAACCAAAGTTGGATCAAGACCATGCTTGGTTTTCACATCAACACAAAAAGACGATTTTGAACCATTGAAAACCATAACACCACCCTTGGTAGAGTTAAATAATCGAACACCTAATCAGGTGAATCGATAAACATCTCGAACTAACTCTTTCTTAACTAATAGCATCTACCACCACATTCACCTTACCAGGTGATAGAGAACACTCATGTCACAATATTTCAATAATTCAAGCCATCTTATTTGGTGAATATTTAGATCCTTATAGTTAAAAACTTATTACAAACTCTTGTGGTAGGTAAATACAACCACATGAATACTATACAAATATTACCTCCAAAACATTAAGGCAAACAAAACTGCCGCTAGTTCAAGGTCATGGATCGGATAATTTTTTTCATGAATCTTAAGTTTCCCTGAAGCATAGACAACGACTTTCCTATTTTGCATAATGGCACATCCTAACCCAATTCTCGAGGCATCACAATAAACGACAAAACCATATATCTCTTATAGAAATGTCAACACCGGAGCGGAGGTAAGTCTATACTTCAATTCTTAGAAATTTCTTTCACATGATTCGGACCATAAGAACATAAACCTTCTTTTGAGTCAAAGTCATCAATGGATAAGTAATCGAAGATAACCTTTCAACAAGCCTCCTATAGTAACCTGAATATACCCAAAAAGTTCATAAATCTTCAAGGGTTAGAGGTCTAGGAAAACTCTTAACCACATCCATCTTCTTAGGATTTACCTAAATACCCTTATCAAAAATAATATTCCCAAGAAAATCCATGGACCTTAGCCAAAACTAACATTTACTAAACTTTGCAAAGAGTTGTTAGTCCTTGAAGACTTGCAACACAATGATTGGTATACTCATCTTCACTCCTCAAATAGACCAATATATCATTCATTAACACAATCATAAACATGTCGAGGTATTATCTGAACACCCTATCCATCAAGTCCATAAATTTCTTAGGAGCATTAGTCAATTAAACAAAATTACTGAAAAATCATGATCATACTAAGTTTGCAGAGCCGTTATTGGAATGTAACCATTCCCCCCTATGTTAGTGATAACCTGACCGGTGGTCAATAATGAAAAAACAGTTGGCCCTTGAGGTTTGCCAAACAAATCATCGATCCTTGGAAGATGGTACTTATTCTTAATGTTTAACTTTTTCAATTGCCGGTAGTCAATACACATATAGAGAAAACCATGTTTTTTTCTAACCATCAATACTAGAGCACCACATGGAGATATACTTGGTCGGATGAAACCCTTATCTAACAAATCATTCAATTTCTCTTTAATTACTTAAGTTCTGCTGGGGTCATATGATAAAAAGAGATAGAGATAGGTTGTGTATTGGGGAGAAGGTTACTAACAAAGTCTATTTCCCTTTCGGGAGGAATACTTGTTATATCTTCTGGAAACACTTTGGAAACACATTATCAACGGGGATCGACTCAAAAGTAGGGGTATCATAATCTATATCCCTCACCCTAACTAGATGACAAATGCAACTCCTAGAAATGATCTCTCTAGCTTTAAGACAAGAAACAAATTCACCCTTAGGCATAGAATTTCCCTCTTTCTACTCTAGGATGGGTTCATTTGGAAACATAAACATGACTATATGGGTTCAAAAATAAATAAAAAAGTGTAACATGCATGCAAACAATCCATTCCAAGGATAACATCAAAATCTAGCATATCAATCTCTTTCAGGTCAATAAGAGTGACTCTATGAGATAAGGAGACGAGACACTTTCTTTAGACCGTCCTAGACACAACAAAATCTCCAACATGAGTAGAGACAAAAAATTATCTAGCAACACATCCAAAAGAATATCAATCCTCATAGCCACAAATGGTGTCACAAAAGACAAGGTAGCAAAAGGATCATGTAAAGCAAAAACATCAAGTTGGAAAACTTTTTACAAAGTAGTAAAAATATTGACAAAAAACTCTTGTTCACCACGATTTTGAAGTGAATAAAATATGTTTTGCTTTTGACTTTCATTAGGACCAGACGAAGGATTTGGTTGAGCCCGTCAACAATTATCTCTCTCATTTTTAGAAACAAGGGAAAATTCCTTATCATGTGGTCCATGTTAGCGCATCCAAGGAAAACATTAGGATGAGCTAGACATTTACCCTCATACTCCTTTCTATAAATAGCACAAGTAGGCAATCAAGATCCACTACCATTTACTACTTGAGGCTTAGTATTAGACACCCTATGTTTGTTGAATTTAGAAGGAACATTGGAGGAACCTTGACCATAAAAACTTTGGTGAAATTTAGAATGACCATGTCCGTCGAACCATGAATGTGAGAAGTTACCATTCCCGTTCTTAGCCCTTTTTACCTCCATAGTCTTTTCATTAAGTTTCTTTTCTTTGATTTGTTGAGAATGAACCATGAGACAATACATAGTCATATCATTGATAAACATGGTGGTATGACATTCCTTGATCACTATCTCGGACCCACACGACACAAACTTACTCATCATTGTCCTAGGGTTGGAAATCATGGTAAGAGAATATTGAGACATTTGTGTGAACTTCAAAGCATATTTATTTCATACTCATATTTCCTTGATGAATGTTGATGAACTCAAGAACCTTTTCCTCCCTCATATCAAGGGGTAATAACCTATCAAGGAAAACAAATTTAAACTTTTCCCAATCAAGAGGACCTACATCTTTTGCTCTCCATTTTTTCCGTTAGTTGAAACATATTTGGGTGACACCCTTAAGTTGGTAAGAGAAAACTTCCACCTTTTCCACCGGGCGTCACTCCCAAGATCATCAACACCTTGTAAACCTCATCAATAAACTCTTGAGGGTCTTTCTAAAACTTAGAACGATGAAACTCCAGAGGATTCTATCTGGAAAAATCCCTCACTCTAAATGTCGTCGTACCCACATTTGGTTTGAAATTGAGAAAAACTTCCCTATTTTCTTGGTGCATCATGTCTTGAGCCAAATACTTGAAACCAACCTTAAGCTCCACATTATTCACTTGCTCATCCTAGACAATAACTTGAGGGGATTGAGGAGGAGCCTATTGAATCATATTCTCTCCCATTTTCCTTCTAGCACATGACGTTCGAGTTGCCATAGATAAGGAATAGGCTAGTGACTTTATAGAGTTAAACACTATCACACGACTTTAGAGTAGTGAAAGAAGTAAAATTTCCTAAACATCTTGTAGCCTCTTATTCATAAATGTGGCACGCTTGACACTCATGAATAAGACTCTACTCGACGTGGCTTATGAGACTTTGTAGGAACTTTCTGAATCTTGTGCTCTAATTACAAAGTTTATCACAACCCAAGGTAGTTCCTAAGTGTAACATAGAGAATAGGACCGTGAGAGTTAACATACAAGCCACATAATATACATAGAAATTTTTACGACCCAAGACTACCCTCTAGATATGACAAGACATACTCAACCCCGAAAGGTATAATACAATATCTTTAGCATACCATAACATAAGATAAAAAATGATGCAAAATTTAAAATTTTATCCATACAGTCGAAGTCTCATATAAAAGCAAGCGGAAATCAAGACATTGTCTCAATTATCCATCTAATATAATAATTGAATCAAAGAGGGACACAACCCTTCCAACATAGTTCAAAAATGAAACATTAGAATGAAACTGCTAAATTAAGACATCCCTCCTCTAATCATAAGGAATCACCAACTAGCAAAGAGAATGATCAATTCCATGTTCTAGCCAAAACGGGAACCAAATTGAGTGCCAATCTAACAAATTGGGGAAATGTATAAAAATATGGGTTAGTACAAAAATGCATTAAGTATGATAGCCATGCCTTAAAAGCTTGAAAACATGCTAAAAATGTGACACACCCCGGAAATTTAATGATCTATACTAGAGCCTTAAATATTTAGTAATGATGATTTTAGACCTAAATAAGTGTAAATAAATTTTTTGAGAAGTTTTGGGGACATAGAATTAAAGAAAGACCTTAACGTCCGGAAACTAGCTAAATTGAACTAGTTGACGTCCCTATGTCTGGTGAAGGTCTCGGAGGGTCATATGAAGTACAAAATTTGTGAAAAGACTTTAAATAGGTAAAATTTAGTATATAGGATCAAACCTTACAGTCACAACACCCCAAGGACCCGGTGGTCTTCGGGAGGACTCGAACAAGGGCTAGCAGGCTGCCAAAGTAGCCTGCGTGCAATAGGATTTTTGTGGCTGTTGCGCGACACACAACCATCACAGGGAGATTTGAACTTGAATTACAATGAGGGGTATAAGCGAGGATCACTACCTCAACCTGTATTTCAAAAATATATAGTGAAATTAACCCCGCGGCGCGCAGCCATTTCCCTGATTCGTAAACGTCATATTTTAAGCATTTTGACTTCACAAAAAGACCCATTTAAGTGAGGGTTCTTTTGGGTAATTTATGGATGACTATATAATGTATTAGGGTCAGTTTTAGGTCAACCTCAATACCCAATTCATGTCCCAAAAGTTGAACTCAAAAATCACTCTCATCCATCTCAAGTTTACCCAAATCATGTCTCAAAAGTTGAACTCAAAAATCACTCTCATCTATCTCAAATTTTCTCTTTCTCCAAAACTTCATTGAAGACCACTGGAGTTCCAAGAATAAGATCAATCCTTCAAGTTTCCAACCCAATTTCGTGTCTTTACAATCTATAAAGCATGGTTTATTTAAATGTTGAGATTCCTTTCCCCAAGAGGTCCCTCCAAAAGATGATTTCTAAATCCCCCAAATCGAGGTTTTTCTTCTACACACGAGTCTTCTTTGAAAAACGAAATTATGAATAAATTGTGGTTAACTGTGATGAATTAAGGTTTTCTAAGTACATATTTATGGTTAATAGATGATTTCCCATGAGATTTACCTAGACCATTTGTTTCCCCTAATTTCGTGAAAACCTTGAATTGATATGATGAATTGTGAAAGTTATGAATATGTAGATGGGCTACATTGTTGTTAATTATGTAATTGCTTCTTAAATTTACCTTGTTTATGTAATTGGTTATGTATTATTGAAAATGGAAGTATGAAGGTACTCGGAAAGAACAAACAGGTATGTTGATTGGTTCTTCTTGGAATTAATTGTGAATTATGAGTAACATAGATAATAATGATCATATGTCTAATGAGTGGTTTTGATGTTGATGCTAGAAATTTCTCATCCTAAACCCTAAGGCATTGAATTAGACATGAATTATCTATGTATGATATGATGTGAATATCATATTATTGAAAGTAGTCTCTTATGATTATAATGAAGTGTTAAGTGAAAGGTTTACTCACTTGTATGTGGTTTCTGAAGTGAAAGGGTAGTTCTCACATATGAATACCTATGAGCTATTCGTAACACTTCGAAAGTCTAAGACATGTTAGAGAATAACATAAGTTTCAAGAGGTTTATACACTCTTTTAAGTTCAATTTTAATGAATATAGGTCATTCAGGAAGTTTAGAAATCAAAACATCAAGGAACGTCCATGATGTCTGGAAGTTTGTTCAATGAAGTGCTAGTGTGTCTTAGCCTATCGGACTAAGTTTTAGGAGTCGGAAATTGATGAATATTGGTGCAAATGGGTCTAACACATATTAGAGTTAGTGCCTAGTCGAAAATTTTGGGCACGACTCCCCAAGTACAAGCTAAGGGACCTTGAGGAGGACCCTTGCGATATGGCAAGAAGCTGCCAAAAAGTAGTGTCCACAGATGGTTGCCATCAACTGTTCGTGGTACAATCAACGGTGTGTCGATTGGATCCATAGATGGACACTTACAAAAATCTTCCAAGTCATGTTTTGACAAGTCATTGAACTTATTAACGAATGTGCAGCACGGAGGTGAACAGTGCCCTTCGATGGACACACGATCCGTTGATCGTGGTCTCGTATGTGGAGCCACTATTTTGCTGCACGTTTTGATTTAATTTATTTAATTATTTGCCTTAGTTAGGAGGTTAATTATTGTTTAAGGGAGGTCTAATTAAGTTAATTTGCTAGCCCAAGTCTTGGGTCCTCTTCTAGGACCCTTTTGTCGGTCCTTGGGGAGTTTTACCCGGACGTTCCACCTTAATTACACTCATTTACATGTTATGAACATCTAAAATCAATATTAATTAAAAAAAACATATTAAACTTGGCGAAAAACACTAAGACACACAAGGTCATTTCAAGTCAAACTTTCGAACGTCATTGACGTTTAACCTCCAAACTTCATGAAACTTTAGACAATTCCCCAAAACACTATTAATAACAATTATATGACTTTATCAAATCATGAAACAAGTATTAGGATCTAGTTCAACCTAGCTCATTTTAGAGGGCGTAATAGAATTGTGTAGTGTTGATTCAATTGACTTGGTTATTGGTTGAATTTCTACTAAAGGATGTTATTGTGTCAACTATGAATAGATTGAGATGAATTATAATCATATCATTCTAGTTTTTAAGTAATTGATCTAGATTATTACTTTGACCTATGTCTCTTATCTTAAGCTATGAACTAGTGATGGATTGTGATGTAGTAATTCAATTAGCCTTGTTATCATGTTGGTTTTTGTTGTGTGATGATATTACACCCATATTGGGTTGAGTTAACGGTTGATGGTAATAACTTGATGATGGATAATAAAGGAGACTTTGTAAGTCTTGTGAAGTAATATTTACTTCATTATGGTTAATTGTGATCAAGTGATGAGGTTGTATTAAATTATACCTTGTATTAAGATTGATAGGGTTGGTATGATGTTGAATTGAAATGTCTTGAATATGGTTTGTGAGGTGTTGGCTAAGATGTAAATGTTAAATACGGTGATAACTTACCAATGTGCCTTATTATGATATTACTATGTAAATGTGCTAGCCTCACATGTATGAATTGTAATGGAATGACTATACTCATGCAATTCTTATTGAGATATGATGATGATGATTATACAAGGGATAGACCCTATGACCTATATTAGGCTATGAGAATTAATAAAGGTACTAAAGATATTTCAAAGGGGACTCTAGCTTATTCTCAAGTGAACTAGAGTTAGGAATGTACCTTCCCACATAGGGAAGGTAAGATCACTAATGTACTCTTGAGATTGGAGACTATAACTCATGTAGCACAAAAGGGTACAAATTATATCTTCTACTTCGTAAAATATGTTGCCCCCATAGGAATAATAGTTAGTAGATCCAGGTA
This sequence comes from Solanum pennellii, assembly GCF_001406875.1. Lineage (NCBI taxonomy): Eukaryota > Viridiplantae > Streptophyta > Magnoliopsida > Solanales > Solanaceae > Solanum > Solanum pennellii. Next base: position 76,910,167 of record NC_028637.1, on the reverse strand, counting down.
GTTGCTATGTTTATGTTTTGGCACTACCTTGGCAAGTAGTCCGCCTTCCTTTGGTGTAGGGTTCTATAACACCGGATTACACATTAGCTCATGTGGTCAATGTCGGTTAAGGAAAGATGTTCTCAAAAGGTAAAAGAAATGAACTAAAGGTATGAACTCTAACTAATATGACCTAAGGGGTTTAACTTAGTCTTGGTAGGGGTATGAGACTCTACCTATGCATTGCACTAGGTATCCTTGAAGGAAGTCTTAGGAGGATGTTCTTATGTATGTATATACTTATAATTGTACATGATATGTATATGATGATTTTACACATTAATGATACTATATGATGATTGGTTTCACTTATGAATATGTGTTTGATATCTAAATCTAAAGTATGATGATATGTACTCTTAAATGCCGTGCTATGTAAAGTTGGATGTTGGTCATGATTCTTGTTGGGTTTACTTCATTGAGTAGGTTATGCGGCTTTGCTTGGTCATTGCACTAGTTGACTTATTGAGGGTTCATGGGTAATTGTTTTGCTTTTGTTATGTTGTAATGAACTCTTATCCATGCTTGTTTCTAATATAACTTGATGTATAGTTGCCTTGAATACGTTTTCAATTATGTGGTATGCATGTTAACTTGACTAGACTTAGTATTATTTGTCTTGTGAGGTACATGCTTTTTACTTAATGAATATGTCTTATTGATTGGTATGGTCTTCCTGAATGTGCATAAGACTTCTCAAAGTATATTGCATACTCTAAATGAAATGTCCCTCTTTTATCATGATGTCATGATAGGTGTGCATATGGTCTCATACTTAGTATAAGTGGTGTACTAACCCCATTTCTCCCTTTCCCCGACATTTTAGGTTCCGGTCATTGAAGCCTTTTGAGATGACTTTGAAGGAAGACTTGGAATTCTGACTTATCCAAGTTGGGTAGGTCCTCACTCTGCGAGGGCAATGCCAATATCAAGATTATCAAGTTGTTTTAGTTTTAAGACTCTTATGTTATTTCCTTTTCATTTGTATACTAAACATTGTATAGCCTATATGTGGCCTTATTACTTTGATGTATGGGACATGCCCAATTGATATAATCATGTTTAGATGGTTTATGAGATGAGACATCCAATTAAGACTATGTTATATTTTACATATCTATGTGCAATAAAAGTAGAAGACTATGTAATCTTCCTATACGAAGGGTCTCTGTATACTCGATATAAATATTACGTGTATGTAGAGGTCTATGTAAACCTAAATGTAGAGTAATGAAAAAGATTTAAAAATTTCCGCATTTTTAACCTATGAATGTAATGATGTAAGCTAAGAAACCAGTCTTAGTCCTTAAATAGGACGATGACGCAGGTTACGTCTAGGGTCTTGATGTTCAATAGGACGATGACGCCGATGTTTCTATTATTCCTATTGAGGGTCCTGGTGTTAAGTATAAACTCTACAATGAGGAGGTTCCAGTTGAAATACTTGATCGTCACGAGGAAGAGGTTGAGGAATAAAGAGGTGGACTTCGTAAAAGTGTTATGGAGAAACCACCTAGTTGAGGGAGCAACATGGGAGACCGAGTCCAACATGAAGTCCCATTATCCTCATTTTTTTCCTAATGAAGGTTAGTTATATTTTACTAATAATGAAAATAATGACTAAAATTGAAGTTTCTTTGATTTTGGTGAAGTTTTGCAAAAATGTGCATTGTAGTGTTATTATAGTGACTCAGAGTGAAGTATGCCTATATACTTAAAATTGTGCAATTTTGCTTCTTTGAGTTATGTTGTGCATTTTAATATGGTGAGTCTTTATGAAATGATATTGATCATGTTGGTAAGTTAAGTTTTGGCATAGTTGACTCATATATGGTATGTTGAGCTCTTGTTGTTATGAGAAGAGAAATTCCTCATAATGTAATGTTGAGCCTTATGTGTGGTAATTGAAGTTTTTTGATTGATATTTGTAAAAGTGATGGGTTAAGTTATATTGATTTGAGTTGTAACTCATGCTGTGATATGTTGTTGTTGGTTGGGCTGCTAGTCTTGAGTCTATTCCTTCCTTTCAAAAGATATTAGTGTCATTCAAGGACGAATAATCCTAGAGGGGGGATAATGTAACACTTCAAAAGTCTAAGACATGTTCTAGAGCATAACATAAGTGTTAAGAGGTTTAGACACTGTTTTAAGGTAAATTTTAATGAATATATTTCATATAGAAAGTTTAGGAATCAAAATGTCAAGTAACGTCCATTACGTCCGTCAACTAGTTCAATGAGGTGTTAGTGTGCCTTAGCCTATTTGACTAAGTATTAGTAGTTGGAAAATGATGAAAATTGGTTGAACAGGGTCTAAAGCGTATTGGAGTTAGTTCATAGTTGAAACATCCAGGCACGACTCCGCAAGGACCAACAAAGGGACCTTGAGGAGGACCCTTGTGATTTGGAAAGAAGCTGCCAAACACAGTGTCCACAGACGGTTGCCATCAACGGTTCATGGTCCAATCAACGGGGCGTCGATTGACTCCATCGATGGAAATTTACAAAAAAAAGTGCCAAGGGCTGTTTTGAAAAGTCTCTGAACTTATTGACGAATGTGCAGCACAGAGGTGAACAGTGCCCGCCGATGGACACACGATCTGTCGATCGTGGTCTCGTTTGTGGAGCCACTCTTTTGCTACACGTTTTGAATTAATTTATTTAATTAGTTGGATTAGTTAGGAGGTTAATTAGGGGTTAGGGGAGGTCTTATTAATTTAATTAACAAACTATATAAAAAACCTAACCTAAGCCCTCATAAATTCCAAACCCAAACTCTCTTCCTTCTCTCTTCTTTCTCTCTCCCAAGTTGAAGAACACCATAGAAGGTCAAATTCAAAGGGTTTCTAGGTCTTAAATCACCAAGGTTTCTCCATCAATCTTCATCAAACATTAAGGTATGTGATTACTTTCACCTTTGAGACTTCTTTCCTCAAAGAGTTCCATCAAATTGATTTCAAAAGATGAGTTTTCATGTGGGTCTTTTCCAATCTCGAAATTATCTTTCAAACTGATTTGTTTATGCTTTATTTGGGTTTTATTAATTAAATTATGATTAATTATGACTATATTACACTACTCATTGCTGGATTGGTCTAGTTTGTAGAAGATGACCTTTTCCCCATTACCCTAGGTTATGATGTTGATATGAATTGTGTAGTGTTGGTTCAATTGACTTGGTTATTGGTTGAATTACTACTATATGATGTTATTGTGTCAAATATGAATAGATTGAGATGAAGTATAGTCCTTTCATTCTAGTTCTTGAGTAATTGATCTAGATTATGACTTTGACCTAAGTCTCTTATCTTAGCTATAAACTATTGATGGATTGTGATGTAGTGATTCAATTAGCCTTGTTACAATGTTGGTTATGATGGTATGATGATATTAAACCCATATTGAGTTGATTTAAAGGTTAATGGTAAGACCTTGATGATAGATCATGAAAGAGACTTGGTAAGTCTTGTGATCTCAACTCTTTACTTCAATTATGGTTAATTTTGATCAAGTGATGATGTTGTATTGTAGTATATCTTGTATTAAGATTGATAGGGTTGGTATGATTCTGAATTGAAATGTCTTGGCTATGGTTTTTGAGGTGTTGACTAATATATAAATGTTATAAGGATGGTGATAACTTACCAATGTGCCTTATTATGATGTGACTATGTAAATGTGCTAACCTCATATGTATGGATTTTAATGAAAGGACTATACTCATGCAATTATTATTGATCTATGATGGTGATGATTATACAGGGGATAGACCCTTTTACTTATATTAAGCTATGATGATTAATAAAGGTATTAAAGACATTTTAAAAGGGACTCTAGCTTTGCAACGAGTGAACTAGAGTGAGAAGTGTCCCTTCCCACATAGGGAAGGTAGGATCACTAATGTACTCTTGAGATTGTAGAATATAATGAATGTAGCATAAAGAGGGTCCTAATTATATCTCTTAGTTCTTGAACTATGTTGCCCGCATAGGAATAATAGCTAGTGGATCCACGTAGTTCCTATGTTCATGTTTTGGCACTACATTTGCAAGTCGTCTGCCTTTTTTTTGTGTAGGATTCTATGACACCGGATTCCACATTCGCTCATGTGGTCTATGTTGGTTAAGGCAAGATGTTTCCAAAAGGTAAAAAAATGAACTAAAGGTGTGAACTCTAACTAAGATGACCTAAGGGTTTAACTTAGTCTAGGTAGGGGTATGTGACTCTACCTATATATTGCAATAGGTGGCCTTGAGTGGAGGCTTAGGAGGATGTTATTAGGTATGAATAAGCTTATAATTATATATATGATGATCTTACACATTGATGATACTATATGATGATTGGTTTCACTTATAAAGATGTGTTTGGTCCATGCCATGTGATGTTTGATGTTCGTCATGATTCTTGTTGGGTTTAATTGATTGAGTAAGGTTATGGTGATTTGCTTGGTCATTGCACGAGTTGACTTAATGAGGGTTCATGGGTAATTATTTTTCTTTGGTTATGTTGTCATGAACTCTTATCCATACTTGTTGCTATCATAACTTGATGATAGAGTTACCTTGACTATGTGTTCAATTATGTGGTATGCATGTTAACTTGACTTGACTTAGTATTGTTGGTCTTTTGAGGTACATGCTTTTGACTTAATGAATATGTCTTATTGATTGGTATGGTCTTCTTGAATGTGCATAAGGATTTTCAAAGTAAATTGCATACTCTAAATGAAATGTCTCTCTTTTAGCACGATTTCATGGTATGTGTGCATATGGTCTCACACTTAGTACTAGTGGTGTACTAACCCCACTTTCACATTTTTCCCCAACATTTTAGGTTCCGGTCGTTGAAGGTCTTTTGAGAAGACTTTGAAGGAAGGCTTGGAATTCTGACTCATCCAAGTTGGGTAGGTCCTCACTTTCCGAGGGCAATGCCAATATCAAGCTTATGAATTTGTTTTAGTTTTAAGACTCTTCTGTTCTTTCCTTTTAATTGGAATACTAAAAATTGTATATCCTATATGTGGCCTTATTACTTTGATGTATGGTATATACCCAATTTATATAATCACTTTTAGATGGTTTATGAGATAAGAAATCCAGATAAGACTATGTTATATTTTATATATCGAATGAGAGACTATGTGATTATTAGGAAATTTCACTCTCTTGTTATTTCTTAATCGTTCCTAAAAGTCCTAGATTTATCTTTTCCTTTTCTTCTAATACTTTTATTGTGCTTATATGCAATGAATACAAGGAGGAACAATGCTCAAAGGGCCGGATAGTAGAATTTGAATGAGGAGGTTCCCCCTCAAGTTCCTCAAAACCCTCAAGTTCCTATTAAACAATGGGATATGTCTAGCGTTGAGATAAGGTCGGCCATACATAGCTTGACTCAAGTGTTGGCTAGCCAAGTTTCTAGGGATGCAAGGGTGCAAGTGAACCCCAAGGATGAATCCTACTACTTTTTTTAGTTCTAAGGTGGAGGAGGACCCACAAGGGTTCATTGATAAAGTGTTTTAAGTCCTTGATGCTACGGGTGTCTTCACAATAAAAGGCGGAACTTGCTTCCTATAAACTCAAAGATGTGGCTCAAGTGTGGTATGAGCAATGAAAGGATGAGAGGATGGTTTCAGAAGGCCGAATTACTTGGGGGTCTTTCAAGACAACTTTCCTTCATGGGTTCTTTTCGTTGGAACTAATGGAGAGTAAAATGCAAGAATTCATCAATCTTCGTCAAGGGGTATGAGCGTGAAAGAGTATAGCCTCAAGTTCACTCAACTATTCAAGTATGCTCCTACTATGGTTGCGGATATTAGGGCTAAGATGAACAAATTTTTCATGCGGATATCCAATCTTGTGGTTAATGAGTATAGGTCGGCTCTGTTGATTCCTATAATAGACGTCTCTTCTCTCATGGTTCATGCTGAACAAATTGAGAAAAATCTTAAGCAAGTTGGTAGGGAGTTGAAGAAGGTAATAGTAGAATATGGGAATTATTCTAAGACTAGATTTGAGGCTCAAGACAAGCCAAGGTTCAAGAGGAGGTTTTCCAATCAAGTCTCTTTTAATGCTCCAAGGGTCAACAAGAGTGAGGTGCATACTCCCAAGCCCCAAGAGGGAAAAAGGTGGAAGATCTTATATTGAGAAGCCTCTTTCTGCAAAATATGATAAGCGACATGTTGGTAAGTGCCTAGTTGGCAGGGGTAATTGCTACAGTTGTAGCAAGAGTGGTCACAATAAGAGAGATTTCCCTATGATGAAGGCTGAAGGAAGGAAAAATGTTCAAGCACAAGCTAGTGTCCCAAATCTGGATGCTCCTAAGAAGAATAAATTATTATGCTCTCCAATCCCAAAGTGATCAAGAGAGCTCAGCGGACGTGGTTACCGGTATGTTATTATTATCTTCCATTGATGTATATGCTTTGTTGGATCCGGGAGATACATTATCATTTGTGACCCCTCTTGTAGCCATTAAATTTGAAATACTACACGACATATTAGACAAGCCTTTTTGCGTTTCTACCCTGATTGGTGATTCCGTGGTTCTTAAGAGAGTCTATAAAGGTTGCCTTATTTCATTGCCCAATTGAGATACATTAGTTGACATAATAAAACTTGATATGCTAGATTTTGATTTCATATTGGGAATGGATTGGTTGCATGCTTTTTTTCCCTCTATTAATTGTAGTTTAAGGGTAATACAATTTCAGTTTCCAAATGAACCCACTTTTGAGTGGAAGGGAGGAAACTCAAATCCTAGGGGTAAAATCATTTCATGTCTAAAAGCTTGCAAATTGATTGGTAAGGGTTCTCTCTACCACATAGTAATAGTTAGGGATCTTGAATCTGAGGTCCCTATCATAGAGTCGGTACCCATAGTAAGGGAATTTACGGAGGTCTTTCCGGATGACCTACCTAGAATACCTCCCACGCAGGAAATTGACTTCATCATAGATTTGTTGTCAGATACACAACCTATTTCAATCAATCCTTATCGGATGGCCATGACTGAGTTGGAAGAACTAAAGGCTCAAATCAAGGATTTTCTATATAAGGTTTTTATTCAACCAAGCATATCTCTATGGGGTGCCCCGGTATTGTTTGTGAAGAAGAAGGATGGGTCTTTGTGAATGTGTATCAATTGTTGTTAATTAAACAAAGTCACTATAAAGAATAAGTACCCGCCCCTAGGATCGATGGCTTATTTGATCAACTCAAAGGAGTGAGTTACTTTTAATAGATTAAATAAAGGTTGAGTTATCATCAACTTAGAGTGAGAGAGGTTGAAATTCCAAAACGACGTTACAAACAGGATATGGTCACTTTGAATTCCTCGTTATGTCATTCGGACTACTAAATGCCCCGGCAGCTTTCATGGACCTTCTGAATCGAGTTTTTATAAAATAACTTGATTTTTTGTGATTGTCTTCATTGATGACATTCTGATATACTTTAGAAGTGACAATGTCCATATGAGCCACTTGAGGATAGTTTTGCAAACTCTTAAGGATAACCAACTTTTTGCTAAGTTTAATAAATGTGAATTTTGGTTGAGATCGATTGCGTTTCTTGCGCACATTATCTCTTGTAAAGGGGTTGAGTTCAATCCGAGGAAGACGAAAGTGGTCAAAACTTTTCCTATACCTTTGAGTCCTACCCGACATCTAAAGTTTTCTAGAGTTTGCCGGTTACTATAGGTGGTCTGTAGAGGGATTTACCCAAAACGGCCTTTACCCGAAAAAAGTCTAAGTTCTAGTGGTTGAAATATTGTTAAAAGATCTTCAAATTATTGAAGGATAGACTCACCTCTGCTCTGGTGTTGACTTTACTGGAGGGAACCAAAGGGTTTGTCTAGGGTGTGTGCTTATGCAAAATGGCAAAATAATAGCATATGCCTCTATTCAACTCAAGCCTCATGAGAAGAATTATCCAACTCATGACCTTGAACTTGTGGCTGTGGTTTTTGCATCGAAAATTTTGAGACACTATTTCTATGGGGTATATGTTGATGTGTTCACTGATCACAAGAGTCTACAATATGTATTACTCAAAAATACTTGAATCTACACCAAATAAGATGGTTAGAACTCTTAAAGGATTATGATACTAGGGTCCTTTTCCATCCCGGGAAAGCTAATGTGGTTTCAGATGTACTAAGTTGATTGACCATTGTTTGTGTGGCTCATGTGGTTGATGATAAGAAAGAGTTAGCGAAAGAGGATTATAGGTTTGGTCGATTGGGTGTTCAACTAGAAGAATATTGAAAGGATGATTTCGTGTTTCACCACAACTCAGAGTCATCATTAGTAGTTCGGGTAAAATCGAAGCAACACCTTGATCCTCTATTGATGGAGTTAAAGGAAACGATCTTTAGTAAATCTAATGAGTCTTTCTCTCAAGGAGAAGATGGGGTGCTTAGGTATCAAGGAAGATTTTGTGTGCCATATGCCGATAGTTTGAGGGAATTAAACATGGAAGAGTCTCATGGATCCCGATAATCCATTCACCTGGATGCCCAAAAGATGTAGCACGACTTACAAGAAAGTTAATGGTGGAATGGTATGAAAAGGGACATAGCAAATTTCGTTGCTAAATGGCCAAAAAGCCAACAAGTCAAAACGGAGCATCAAAGGTCTGGTGTCTTGACTCAAAATATAGATATCCGTACATAGAAATGGGAGCTTACTAACATGGACTTAGTAGTAGGGCTGCTTCATACTAGAAGACAACATGAATCAATATGGGTCATCGTAGATAGGCTAACCAAGTCCGCGCATTTTCTTCCCATCAATGTCACATATTCGGCGGAGGACTATGCCAAATTGTGCCTCAACAAAATAGTGAAGATACATGGATCCCGTTTATCAATCATATCAGATGGAGGCACTCAAATCACCTCTCATTTTTGAAGGCTTTACAAAGTGGGATTGGTACGAAGGTGAAGCTTAGTACCACTTCTTATCCAAGAAACATGGAAAAATGGAACACACCATTCAAACTCTTGAATATATGTTAAGGGCATTGGTCATTGACTTCAAGGGTAATTGGGATTACCACTTACCTTTGATAGAGTTCTCCTACAACAATAGCTACCATTCGACTATCTCTATGGTGCCCTTCGAAGCACTCTATGGGTAGAGGTGTAGATCCCCAGTTGGGTAGTATGAGGTATGTGAGTATGCTTTACTTGGTCCCAACATAATTTATGAAGCCCTCGAGAAGGTTCGGATAATCAGAGATAGAGAAAAAACGCTCAAAGTCGGCAAAATCTTATGCCAACACGAGAAAGAGGGACCTTGAATTGTAAGTAGGAGATTGGGTCATTTGAAAATTTCACCAATGAAAGGGGTGATGTGGTTTGGAAAGAAAGGGAAACTTAGTCCTCGTTACATAGGCCCGTATGAAATTTTGAAGCGAGTTGGGTGTGTTGCCTATGAGTTGAAGTTGCCAAATGAGTTGGCCTTGATTCATCCGGTGTTCCATGTTTCTGTCACGACCCGAAAGTACCCCCTAGAAGTTAAAGAAAACCCTTGGGTCATGATTTGGCGTACTTGACTGTTTGGGGTCTTGTACAAGCCCTTTACTATTGTTCATTACATAAGACATCAAATGTAGTGCGGAATTAAAACTTTTAAAGACATTTAATATAAAAAGAAGAATTCTTTCATAAATACATAGAGAATCTCATCGTCACAAGCAAACTTAAAGACATGAAAAATATCTTAGGGACACGACCCTCTACATAGAAAGAAAATACATAATAAGTGTTCATATTAAAACTAAGAAAAACATAAACCTATGTCCTCGAATATATAATGACACACCAAATCTTGAGAGAGTAGATTTCCCAATCTTTGACTTCAAATCTTCCAAAAAGCCTCCAACCTATACTTATAGAGTATAGAAGAGTATAGGGTTAGTACAAATAATGTACTACGTATGACATACAAAAACATGCAAAAAGGGACATTTTAGTAAAATAAGCTTTCATGCAAAATAATTAAAGCATTCACGGAATTAGAAAAAAAACATCATAAGTAACATCATTTAACACTTAGAGAAGGATTTCCATAATGTTAATAAAAAGATACACCTTACAGGAAGCTTTCTAAATTTGTAAAGTAACTACCTTGACTTTACAGTGAACCAATTTGACACAAAAACATTGAACTCCCAAAGAAAATCAAAGAGGAAGTGAACTCATTTCCATAGAAGTTTCCTAAATAAGGTCACCCTAAGACTCACAAAGGTAAGACATGAAGGAAGTGCACATACACCTCCTTCAATACACACCAAAGTGATCCTCAAGACTATACCTATTTGGCTTACTCACCTCGGGAGAACAAGCCACCATTCAATGACAAGACATTAGAAGAACACCCAAATAAGACACCAAAACTTCCTTTTCGGAATGCCTACTTAGTTCAATGATTAGATGGCGTCTCATACCACCATCTACCCTAAGTAATACACTCTTTTAAAAGGCTTGACACCAAGACTCCCCTTTTGGAAGGTCTACTAAGTTAAATGGATAGGTAGCATCTCATTCCACCACCTACCCTAAGTAGTACGTTCTTTTAGGAGACTTAGTTCATTGAATTCATATAAAACTCAGCAAGATTCCCCTTTCGGAATGCCTACCTAGTGAAATGAATAAATAGCGTCCCACTCCACTACCTACCCTGAGTAGAGCACTCCTTTAGGAGACTTAGCATTTTCACTTCTTTTGAGGGGGTAAGCTTAACCGACATAGACCATGAGAGATAGACATGGAATCCCGACATTAACCCCTATCGGATGAGGGATCCTCACTTTCCTAGAGTAAGGTCACTCTCTTAGCTTTTACATGGCTTTCTCAATAGCTATACATATGTGGGCGCATAGTTAAGGGATAAGAAGATTGCTACTAAGTACCTCATTCTCTACTAACGAGGAGTACTCATCTCAAGATGTACATTGGAATACAACATCTCAACTCACGAAGTGTAACCACCCCTTCTTCATATCCTCTCGGTGCAAGGCATAACTCCCCACAGATTCTCAACATTATACACTATAGGTTAAACATAACTCGTGAATGCCACATCAGAACTCACGAAGGTCATTCCTCCTCCGACCCATCTTAGAAAGCTTTTAGGATGTAGTGGGTTTCTAATAAAAACTTCATCTCAACTCACGAAGAGTGTTCACCCCAAAACTCCCCTTTTTACATAACTTAGCTTCATTCATTCATTCAAGTGAGTGTGTGTGTGTGTAAATTTTACAATTAACTTCTATAAATGCTTTAGACGTTTAATCATCACATCACACACTAGCGTGCTCAACATATACACTTACGTCAACTAGGCAAATCTAAGTAAGACATACAATTCATGCTTCGTAACACATATCAACAAGAACCATCTTCATTATCACTTCATTTCACACATTTGGACTTCAAATTCATATTTATAATACACACGAATTACATCTAAATGCAACAATTAAACACCGTCACCAAGAAGGTGGACCATACCACTGAAGAGTAATTTATAGTAAGAATTATACAATATAAGCAACTCACCATTTAACCAAGACATAACAACCTATAACCAATTTATCAATATTTCATCATAATAAGGCACTTAGGGCAGTATCTAAATAATAATAACAACACAAGGAGACAAAAGTTCATACCCTACACAAACATGTTTATTTATTTCTTAAGCTAAAAGTTTGAAATAAGCATAAATATAAGTTCATTAGGTTTTGACATTTAAATCATCAATTAATACTAGAAGAAAAACATTTGAATCATTAAAACACTTTTACAAGATGACCCATGCTTAGAATCAAAGATAGAAGAAAGTATAGTTTGAAAACCCTTATTGAAATCTCTTAGAAAGGACTCCCTAATTGGAAGAGGGTTCAAGTATAGATACAATAGATAAAATATATGAAAAACCCAATGATTTTTATGTATAAAATGTGCAAACCATCCCTCCTTTCCCTTCTTGAGTCTTAGCTCCAATGGTGATTTTGAGAGAGTTTTCTTTAGAGAGGGAGTTTGAATATTTGAAGTGAGGGGCGCTATCTAGGTCTAGGACATAAAACTAATCTAATATAGCTTAAAAACCCTAAAATTATCATCCTAGGGAAATAAAAGACTTGGGGTTAATTTAAAAAATACCCCAGGTCAAGGCACTGCACGTCCAACAACTTTTGCAAGACCATCATCGACGCCCATCAACGACAAACTATCGATGCATCGATGTCCAATTGATGTGGACTCGTGGTTTGGTACTGCAGCTCCCACATTGTCCTGGGTTCAGGTACAATCGATGGACCAAGTCGACAATCCATCGATTGGTCTACTGGTCATCGACTGGTTTGTTGGTTGACACTGTTTTGGAAATTTTGGGTTCAAGTCTTGGGTCCTAGGTGGAGTCGTACCCAGACGTTAAAACCCTATTCATATTTATCTAGGTCTTAGTAACACCTCACATCAACTTTGATTAAAATGAACAAGTAAAACTCACTCAAACACATCAATACACACAAGCACTTTCTAAGGCACACTTTGCGAACGTCATGGATGTTCTCGGACGTTTGACCTTCAAACTTAACCAAACTTCACACACTGCATAAGAACATCAATATAACTCATTTTAACTTATAAATTAACTCAAGAAACCATTATGAAGCTCTAGTTTACCTTAGTTTGTTTAAGGGTGTTACAGTTTCTATGCTTAAGAAATGTATAGGTGATCCGGTTTCCATTCTTCCTCTAGAAGGTTTAGGGGTAAAAGAAGACCTTTCTTATGAATAGGTCCCGGTTGAAATCTCGGACTGCCAAGTTAAGAAATTGACAAATAAAAAGATTGCCTCCGTAAAATTTCTATCGAGGAACCACGTTGTTGAGGGAGCAACATGGGGGGCCAAGGCTGACATAAAATCCTTCTATCCTCATCTTTTTCTCTCTAAATCCTAGCGAAGGTTAAGGTTAGTAATTTCTTATATGACTATTATGAATGATGTTGAACTTATCATATTTTTCTAATATGTGTATATTGTAGTAGAAATTCATACCTAAGTATGTGTTGTGCTATATGTATTCATGAAAATTGTATTGAGAATTATTGATGTTGATATGATAATAAATCATCATATAAAACTTTTGATGTCCAAAAAAAGAGCTCACATTGAAATGAAGAAGGTAGTTCCTCCTTATATGATATAAAAAAGTTGAGCTTGAGTATATGGTATGTTATTAGTTAAGTTCTTATGTGGTGTTGCTATGATTATATGTTGAAAGGAGTGAATGATTACTCCGATGAGTTGTGACCCATTTTGCATGTATTTTTGTTTGATGGGGCTGCTAGTCTTGAGTCTCTTCCTCTAATAAAGGTCTAGAGTGTCATTCGGGGACGAATGTTCCAAGGGGGGAGTATTGACAGACCCCAGAAATTCCATGACCTATACTAGAGCCTTATATGTTTTGTAATTATGATTTTATACCCAAATAAGTATAAATAACTTGTTTGAGAAGTTTTGGGTCCATAGCATTAAAGAAAGGTCGTAACATCCTGAAATTAGTTAAATTGAACTATTTAACATCTCTATGGTTGGTTAAGGTTTTAGAGGGTCATATGAGGTCCAAAAATTGTAAAAATAAGGGTCCTTGAAGAGGACCCAAACTTGGGCGAGCAGGCTTTCAAAAGCAGCCTGCGTGCAACAGGATTTTTGTAGCTGCTGCGCGACTCGCAGCCATCACAGAGAGATTTAAACCTAGCCTTGATACGCAGGGCCTACACGATCCTTCCTTCATCAACCCGCATTTCCAAAATAAATCATGAAATTAACCCCGTAACGTGCAGCCACTTCCCATATTCGTAAAAGTCGTATCTTAAGCATTTTCACTTCACAAAAAGACTCATTTAGGTGAGGGGTCTTTTGGGTAATTTATGGGGTGAAAATATACAGTACTAGTGTCAGTTTTAGGTCAATTTTAAAACTCAAATCATGTCTCAAAAGTTGAAATAAAAAACCACTCTCATCTCTATGAAGTTCTCTCTTTCTCCAAAACTCCATTGAAGACCACTAGAGCTCCAAGAAGAAGATCAACCCTTCAAGTTTCCATCCTAATTTCGTGGCTTTATCATCTCTAAGGTATGGTTTCTTTAACTCTTGGTATTCATTTCCCCAAGAGGTCCTGCCAAAAGATGATTCCTAAATCCCCAAAATCTAGGTTTTTCTTCTACACATAGGTCTTCATTGAAATATAGATTATGAATTAATTATGGTTAATTGTGATGAATTTAAGTAAATATTTATGGTTAATTAATTATTTGCTATGATATGTCCCTAGACCCATTTCCTTCCCCTAATTTCATGAAAACTTGAATTGATATGTTGAATCGTAAAGATTATGAATATGTAGATGGACAACATTGTTCTTAATTATGTAAATGCTTCTTCAATTTACCTTGTTTATGCATATTTGGTAAGGAATTATGAAGTTTATTAGAAAGAACAAAGATGTATGTTGATTGATTCTTCTTGGATTTAATTGTGAATTATGAGTTACTTAGATAGTAATGCTTAATGTCTATTGTGTGGTTGTGATGCTGATGCTAGAAATTCCTCATCCTAAACCCTAAGACATTGAATTAGACATGAATTATGTACGTATAATATGATATGAATATTATATGAGTGGAAGTAGTTTATCATGATTATAATAAAGTGTTAAGTGAAAGATTTAGTCACTTGTATGTGGTTTCTGAAGTGAAAGGGTAGTTCTTACTTATGAATAACTATAAGCTAATATGATAAGATTTTCACATAGGTGTCTAGAGGAGACTAATGTGATGTTGTATGATGATTACTAAAGGGAATAAATTCGTAGAACCGAAAGGGAATGTAAATGAGGTGGAGGTCTCACGTTTAGCAAGTCCGGCCTCCCATAAGGGTTTTTCACGTTTAGCAAGTCCGAATTCCCATGATATGTGTTGTCTCATGGTATGGAAACATCCACGTCTAGAAAGTCAAGGTTTCTAGTAACAATATCCTTGATCCTTAACTATGTGCATACATAGGACTGTAGCTTAGTGGATCCACGTAGATAGCTATGTACGAACGGTTACACCTTAGGCAAGTGTTAACCCTCTCTTTTCGGTGTGGGAGTAGAACACCGGATTCCATGTAGCTCACATGGTCTCATGTCGGTTATTGCACTTCTTTATCCAATGTAAAAGAAATGAACAAGTATGATGTAAACTCTTATAAGGGTTGTCTTGAATGCTACTACATAGGGTAAGAGAGGGTATGGGATTTCTCTTACTCATTGCACGTGTGGGATCCTAAGGGATGGTTCTAGTAGTGTTATTTTATAATTATGATTATGATTATGATTATGTTTATAAGATATGAGTAAGTATTTATGTATAAGCATGTTATAAAAATATGTTGTAAGTATGAAGTGGGTTGCAGAATGTGATACTTAGGGTTGGATAGGATTATGGGGTTCTATATTTTGCATTGCACAAGTAGTGCTTGGGTGATCTACATGTTGGGTTGATATTATGTTGAATTGTATTATTATGCTTCTTATATATATGCATGTTGAGTTAAATTGATAGAAAACATGGTTTTGACTATATTGTCCTTTATCATGCATTGATGATTTTTATGCATAAGGACCATACTTAGTACATGTGTTTTGTACTAACCCATATTTCTCCCATTTTCCCAAACCTTTTAGGTTCGGGCCATTGAGGAGATTCGTGGTCATTGGAGAAGAATACTTGAACCTTTCCTAAGTCAATTGGTGAGTCCTCATGAATTCTGAGGATAGAGCCACTCATCAATCCTATTAGTTTTGTCTATGTTTTGAGATAATTATTCCATTCTCATGTTGAGACTTCACTGCAACATATATGGGCATATTGTAATAGACTAAGGGCTATGCCCAAACTATTGTGATTCATTCTTTAGATGGTTTATTGCGAGACAAAGATCTTGACTAAATTCTTATATATCATTATGTTGTTTAAGCAAGAAGCCAAAGTAAGCTTCCTATCTCATAAGTAGCCCTAAGTTATACTTGTGCAATGCATAGATAAGATCCCATAATCCCATCTATAAGATCCACAATTAACTTTAGATCAAACCTTTTGCCAATGATAATAACCCGAGAAACTATGTTCTAGGGATTGAAATATGGATTAGGGCAGCTAAAACCTTACCTTTGGTGCTAGAAGAGGTGGAAAACTTCAAGAAATATCCTTGGGTCGTTCCTTAGCTCTCAAGATAAAATGTTGCAGAATATTAACATTTTGGGGTTTATTTACGACTTATGTCGCTTCTGTCCCTCTATGGTGGCCCAAATCCATCCACAGTGGCCCCACCCTGGCATATTTCTACAACACCCAAGAAACTAATAAGTTGAACTAGTGAGTTCTAGACCCTTTACTTAGAATATGATTTAAGATTTAGGGTGTCAAGGTACGACCCCCAAAGACCACTCGGGGGTACTTGAGGAGGACCCTCAAAATAACCTTAAATATGCAAAAAAAAAGGAGAAACTACGTCTGGCCTCCCTGTAGGTGAAGTTTGTGGGTCAAGGCCTGTGTTGGACTGCCTTTCATAGTTTCTCTACTCACCTATGAAGAAACCATCATGAGCTGTGAACCCACCCATGGTCCATGGTTGGGTGAGCCGTTGGTCCTGCCAATTTTATCCTTTTTTAGTTTTAGTTATGTTGTTAGTGAATTAAGCAAGTAATTAGTTAACGGGTTAGGTAGATAGGTTGATTAGTTAATAACATAGCTATAAATACCTGAAAATACCCTAAACTAACTCATTAATGTGTTGATTAGTTAATAACCTAGCTATAAATAACTAATAAGACCCTAAACTAACTCATTAATTCATTCATCTAAGAACCCACTTCCTTTCAAGAGATTCTCTCTTTAAAAGCAAAGAGAAGAAGAGAAGGAGTCTAGGTCGAAACTCACCACTGAAGAAAGCTTTCTTTAGGTCTTTTGATCAAGGTATGTTTATATTATTCATCTATGCTTCCTTATCGAGTCCCCTTAGTTTCGCCCCAATTGTGAAGTCAAAATCCCAATTAGCTAGGTTTCTTTCTTGCACTATGAGTAGAGGTCGAGTATGATTCCAATCTAGTGGATAATACAAAATTATGATTGATTAAGATTTTTTTAGTGATCATATGATGAACTCGTGTGATTTCTATGATAAATCTTTGTCTAAATTGATGAATTTGATATTTGTGGTTTTATACCATTACAGTAAGATTAAAGGTTCAAAGGTGATCTTCATAAATCAGTCTCATGCATATAATTTGATCAAAGTTAGGATCATATAATCATGAATTGAACAAGACTTTACTGAGTATGAAGGAACTTGACTTGTAAAGATGAAATTGAACCTTTATGATAACATTTGACTAGACTCACCTACTCATAAAAGATATGATTAGAATACCTTGAATCTTTGTATAAAGATGATAGGATGGACTAAATCTTGAGAATCAGGCTTCTATACATCAACGTGAGGTCTTTGGGGGGGGAATCTAACAATATGTGATTGTGTTGCTTATCTTCTACACACTTAGGCATGAATATGGTAGGAGTTCCAAGGTTCTCTCGCATAGAAAGATTCTAGGTTGACATAGTAACCTAAAATGGATCAAAGCTTGTTAGTCTAGAATAAATTGAAGTTATGACACATGTTCCCTTAATGTATATCTTTACATAGTAAGATAAGACCAAAACTGATATCTTAGTAGAGGAATCATACTCTCCTAAGGATACCTCTGGATATAGGAATTCATACTCTCCTAAGGTTAGCTAACTTAGCATTGTAAGATCATTTCATGGTAGTGCTTAGATATAGTTATGGTAGCCTAGGATTGCGGATTTATACTCTCATATTTTTAGCTTGGATTACCATAAATAGGATGCATACATCGTAGAATATATTGGTTTGGTCAAGTCCATTTCATGGTAGATTTAGGATTGAAGACTTACTCTTCTAAAGGTAGCTTAGGATTGAGAATCATACTCTCATAAGGTAGCATATATTAGCATCATAGTGTGTTTTTAAGGTTAGCATGACTTAGTTGGTCTACGACTATTTGTTGGAGGCAAGGATGGAACACTAGTACCCTTTGTAGAGTATCTTGGACTTGCATTCTAGTGTGCCTTTCAAGGTAGTTAGTTTAAAATAATATAGTTATGTTAGCAATGTGATACCATGGTCTACCCTATTAGAGGGTCATTTGTTGGTAGCCATGAATTTGGAAATAGAATCCTTTCATGAGTTATCACTTGCCTTGTACTAAATAGGGAACTACCCTAAATGACTATAGAAAATTGTAAAAGGGCACCAGTCAACATACAGTAATTATGAATGACAACCTATAGTTTACTTAGTGTGGAAAGTAGTATGTCATGCTACCCATACATTGCACGAGTATGACTTGAAGCTACTTATGAAGTGTTCTCTTATATAGTATAGACTTAGCTTGGGTTTTTTCTATAGTTGCTTTCCAAGATATGATTGACTTAAGATTATAGTTTCTTGTCAATACTAAACAGTTCAAGAATGAAACTTATGAATAGTAAGCATTAATAAAGTGACTCCAAGGATATGCTTAGTTTGTGTGATAGTATAATATTTCATACATGAATTGCACACGTATGATTTTAAAGATACTTAGGATGATAGTGCTCTCATGACATGAAAACATAAGTCTTGACTATGAATGTGAACTATGCCCCAGAATGATTAAAAATAGGTACTTATCTTAGATAGTATTATCGGATGCTATCCTTGCCTTGCACAAGTATACTTGTAGATGGCTTGGTAAGTAGTTATCTTGTAATATGAAAGACAAAGGTTGAATATGTAACCATGTAAGCTAAATTAAAGACCATGTCATGAACATGATGTGTATTCTATGCTCATTTACTATGTCTCATGTTCACTAATGATTATATGATGCTTGTGTGTGAGATTGTTCTTCAGAACATGTTGTTATCTCTTATGCTTATGTCTTATGTTGACTAACCATTTTGAGATGCCCTAAGTTATTGTGCTAGCTTTCATACTTGGTATATTTTGTACTAATGCATATTGCCTGCATTGTAATCATGTTTTGGGCTTCAGAGATTAGTTCCTTTGGAGGATAGCTTTCTAGAAGTTGCAAGAAGAGTTAAATATTTGGTGAGTCCTCATAACTTCAACAACAAACCCATTATTCCCCTTATGTCATTTTTTTACATTTTAGACTATTGTAGAGGTTGTGACCCAAGAGTTTATTATTAAAGTTGTATTATGTTGTTTGAAGAACAAGTATAGAAAGACTTCCACCTGCTTTTACTAAAATGACTTTGATTTTAAAAGTTTTGAAATTTCCATACTTTTTAATTATGTTATGTTATGATTATGCTAAGGGCTATTAAAAACTCCTTCTGGGTCAAGTACTCCAGATTACATCTAGGGGGTACCCTTAGGTCGTGACAAACTTGGTATGCAGAGCACAAGGTTTCAAATAGTTATAAAAGTGTCTGAAACCACGTCTAGTAAAGTCTTGTTTGTAAATGTGAAGCACGCCATATTTATTAAAAAGAGTCCATTGGATGTTTAAGAAATATCACTTATTTATTCTCTGAATCGTTCCATGGAAGTTTAACTTTAGTAGGTCCTTCTTCTAATGTGTGCCCTATGGTTTTTTAGATTATGGAAAATACTACGGGTAATGCTAGTATGGATAAGGAAGAAAATGAAGGGAAAGATATTCCTATCCAAGTTCCACCCCTAGCTCCTCCTCATGATTAAAATGAACCTCCGGTTGAGAATTTCACTCTTGCGGAATTTAGGGCTTCTATGCAATTGTTGGCTCAAGCCTTGATGGAGCAAACCATTAGGAATGTTGTGGCTTTGGTAAACCCAATAAGGGAGATGTTTGATTCTAGGGTTAGATATTTTAACGATGAACCCTCCGGAGTTTAGCGGATCCAAGGTGGAGGAGGATACAAATTGATTCATAGAGGAGGTGAATAAGGTGTTAGCTATCATGGGAGAGACTTCAATAGAGAAAACAGATCTAGCCATCAACCAATTGAAAGATTCTGCCCAAATTTTTTTATGAACAATAGAAAGACAGTAGGCCGGTGGAAGCGAGTCCTATAAAGTGCGAAACATTTAAGTTGGCCTTTTTTAATAGGCTCTTCCCATGGGAGTTGAGGGAGGCCAAGTTGGAATAGTTCATCAACCTTAAACAAGGTAGTATAAGTGTTAAGGAGTATTCCTTGAAATTTACTCTATTGTGTAAGTATGATTGATCAATGGTAGCAGCTCTGAGGGACATGATGAATAGGTATGTGACGAGTGTGCCCAAATTTGTGTCTAAAGAATGTCATACAACAATGATCCAGAATGATATGTATATCTCATGTATTATGGTGAATTCTCAACAAATGGAGGAAAAAAAAAGCTTGATGAGGCAAGATCTAGAGAGTAAAAGTGGTCTAGGGTAGAAGATGGTAAGTACTTTCATGATGGGTCCGATTGACATAGTCATTCTAGAAATCGACAGAAGTTTTACAAAAAAGGTTTTTCTAATGCTATTAAGCATAAAGATGAGAGGGTGTCTATCCCTAGTCCACAAGGATAAGTAATGAGCCCCTATGGCCAGTTGTGCTAGGTGTGGTAACAGACATGAGGGTAGGTGTTTCGCTGGTAGAGAGGGTTGCTTTAGTTGTGGTGAGAGTGGCCACATAATAAAAGAATTTCTAAAGGACAAGGTTACAAGAAGAGAGGGTAAGAAAGTTGTCTGTAGTAGTGGGGATATGGAGCCTCAAAACAAGAATAGGTTTTATTATCTCCAATCAAAAAAAGATCAAGAGTGATATCCTCATGTCCTTTCTGGTATGTTCTTCATACTTTAGTAAATTTCTGGATTTATTGTATTTTGTGACTTGTTATGTTGGACTTTCAAGTTTTTTTTAGCATATATAATGTTTAGAAAAGTTTGTGTAGGTGAACATCTAAGGGAGAGATAGTGTGCCAACCTAGTAGGGTTATTGTGTGCTTTATGTGTTGCCATGATTTCCTTATATGCATGTTCATCAAAATGGCCTAGGTATTGTTAGGAATGACTTATATTCATTGTTTTCCTCTTTGTGTACTGCATTTGAATACTTGCATATAGACTCCATGAGTTTAGTATTAGCATACCTTAGTTTTGTTGTCAAAAGATTCCTCCTTGAATAGTTTCTTTTTAAGAGTGAGTTGCATTCAGGATCCATGAATGTGTGTTGAGCATGTTTTACCTAGGACATGATAGTTCCTCCTTGAAAATGAGTAAATATAGAATTTCATGCATTTTGGGTTGGTAGAAGTACTTCTTACTCCCTTGTGTTGCATTGAATATGTTTAGCTTGGAATTGAAGTTTTCTTCCTTGCTTTGTCCATGAATATGTGTTCAGAATGTTTTAGCTAGGAGATGATATTTACTTCTTCAAAATAAGCATATATAGAATTTTATGCATTTTTTGGTTTGTAGAATTAGTTCCTACTCCCTTGTGTTGCATTAGATCTGTTTAGCTTGGAAGAATAATTTTCTTCCTTGGTTGTGTGCATTTAGATGTAGTGCATGCATAATGATCTGCTATATTAGATTGGTGACTTTAATAAGTCTCTAGAATCATCATTTGAGGATGAATGATCCCAAGAGAGATATATTGTAACATTCCGGGAAACTAGTAAGTTGAACTAGTGAGTGCTCGATTTTGTATGGGAGTTTTTGAGTTTGGTTTGAGGGTTAAACTGCTAAAAATATTCCCTTACATACAAAAGGGGTTTAACGGTTAGGGATTCAATGTATGACCCCCCAAGGACCTTGGGGAGGATCCTCAAAATAGCCTCAAATCAGCAAAAAAGGCAACACTTGCGTTTAGCCACCTACAGCCCGTAGGTGAACCCACACCCTGTAGGTGGGGGTCGTGGGGCAAGGACTGAGTTGTTATATCTTTTATAGTTGCATTAATCACCTACGAATCAACAATCACAAACAGTGAACTTACCTATGGTCCCTTGGTGTGTGATCCGTAGGTCTCGACACTTTTAACATTTTTTAGTTATAGTTAGGGTGTTAGGGAATTAATTGATTCATTAGTTATAGGTTAGGTAGGTCGGTTATTTAGTTAATAAATCACCTATTATACCTAATAAGACCTTAAACTAACTCCTTTATTCATTCATCTAAGAACCCACTTCCTGTCAAAAAACTCTTTCTAGAAGCAAAGAAGAAGAAGAAGAAGAGAAGGAGTCTAGGTCAAAACTCACAAATGAATCAAAGTTTATTTAGGTTTTTGAAGCAAGGTATGCTTAGCTTATTCATCTATAAGTTCTTCCCCCATAGAGCACCCTTAGTTTTCCCCAAGTTGTGAAGTTACAAACCCAATTAGCTAGGGTTTCATTCTTGCATTATGGATAAAGGTTGGGTATGATTTCGATCTAGTGGAAAACACCCAATTATGGACTGATTTAGCTTTATTTCGTTATACTATGATGAATTCATGTGGTTTCTATGGTAAGCCCTAATCTAAATTGATGAATGTGATATTTGTGGATTTATTCCATTAGAGGTGAAATTAAAGGTTCTAAGGTGATCTTCCTAAATAAATATCATGAATAGAACTTGATCAAAGTTAGATCATGTAATCATGAATTGAACTAGACTTTATTGAATATGAAGGAACTTGACTTGTAAAGATGAAACTGAACCTTTATGATAAAATTTGACTACAATAACCTATTGGTAAAGGATATGATTAGAATACCTCGAAATCTAGGTGTAAAGATGACAGTATGAAGTAAAGCTTGAGATTAGGTCTTGTAGACATAAATGTGAGGGCTTTGGGGGTGAAACAAAGATTATGTGATCTTGTTTTGTGTTGTTCATCTTCTACACCCTTATGCATGAATATTCTATAAGATCCGATTTTCTTTCGCATAAAATGATTGTAGGTTAACTTATGAACCTAAAATGAATTAAAGCTTGTTAGTTTGGAATAGATTGAAGTTGTGACACATGTTCCGTTCATGTATAGCTAGCTTAACTTGGTAAGATAAGACCGAGATTGATTTCTTAGGATTGAGGATTCATATTCTCCTAAGGATTTCATGGGATTGAGTAATATTAGTCTTATAAGGGTAGCTTGACTTGGCATTGTAAGATGCATTTCATGGTAGCTTGAGTTAGGCATAGTCATGATATCCTAGGATTGAGGATTTATACTCTCCAATGGGTAGCTTCAACTAGAATAAATAGGATGCCTTCATAGTAGCATGTCTTTGTTTGGGAAAGACCATTTCATGGTAACTTTAGGATTTAAGACTTAAACTCTCGTTAGGTATATTAGGATTGCGATTCATACTCTCATAAGGGTAGCTTACATTATCATCATAGTGTGTTGGTAAGGTTAGCATGAATTAGTTGGTCTAAGGATATTTAA
This sequence comes from Solanum pennellii, assembly GCF_001406875.1. Classification (NCBI taxonomy): domain Eukaryota; kingdom Viridiplantae; phylum Streptophyta; class Magnoliopsida; order Solanales; family Solanaceae; genus Solanum; species Solanum pennellii. Next base: position 76,886,596 of record NC_028637.1, on the reverse strand, counting down.
TGGTAGCTAGGATGGAACACTAGTACCCTTCCAGGACTAGCATGGATTTGCATGCTAGTGTTCCTTCCAAGGTAGTTAGTTTATAATAATATACTTATGTTAGCAATATGATAGCATTATTTAGCCTATTAAAGGTTTATTCATTAGTAGCCTTAAATTGGGTAGTAGAATCCATTCATGGGTTGTGACTTGCCTTGTATCAAATAGAGAAGTACCCTAAATGACTACGGAATATATGAAAGAGGGACCGAATAGTAAGTATCTATGACAGCCTAACGTGGTAATTAGTGTGGTTAGTAGTATGTGATGCTATCCATACATAGCACGAATATGACTTGAAGGTACTTATGAAGTGTTCTATGTTATAGTATTGACTTAGCTTGGGATGTTGTTATAGTTGCCTTCCAATATATGATTGACTTAAGTTGATAGTTCCTTGTCATTATGAAGTAGTTCAATAATGACACTTATGAATAGTAAGCATGAATAGAGTGACTCCAAGTTTCACGACCGGGGAGAACCCTCTAGACGTAATCGGCCTCTTCATCCTTGAAGAGGCCTTGGAATAGATGTTAGCATACATCATTGTAGTTCATAGGTAGATAAAAAGAGGAAAATTTAAAACATTTACCTAATCTATTATACTTAGACTTCTCCTTTATCATACATATGAATTTTATAAAGACTTCTCACTTATGAAGTATACATAGACTTCTCAATTAGCAACATAGTCAATTAATATGAAGTAGTCTAATATTTGTTACACATATAACCATCTATCATAGAAATATAAGATTTGGCATAACCCTTAAACTAGTACAATATGCCTCATATAGGCTTACAATGAATTCTCAAAGATTAGGAAAGAACAATTGTCTTAGACATAGTCAATACTAATAAAGCTAGAAAAGTGGAATCATCCTTAGACTTGAGGACTCGCCAACAACATAAGAACAAATCCGAGTCTTCCTTGAAATTGGCCTTGAACTCTTCAATGGCCCAAACCTAAATAATGTAGAAATAGAGAAAATATGGGTTAGTACAAACCACATGTACTAAGTATGGAAACATATGCATTTAAAATTATTGAAAGCATGCACAAAGGGACATTTTGTTCAAAACCATACTAAGTAACTTTGAAAGCCTTTTATGCACACACAAAATCATATACAATTCATTGGTCACGATAACATTAAAACATGTTCATATCCGTATATAAGAATAACATCATCATAAAGTCAGAACAACAATTCATATTCTACAGTTCATATCATCAAAGCATAAAAGTCCCTTACCTAAAATCCCAATCAAAGCCAACTAGTGCAATGATCATGTCAAGCCCCATAACCCCAAATAATCAAGTAACTAGGAAAGAGACCATAATAATTGTCTATACTTCATATAGCAACATATCATGCATAGTCATCATCAAACATATCAATTTAGACCAATATCATGTTCATCAAATGAAGTCAACATCATGTAACATCAACATCATGCAAAGTCAAGACTGTGCATTTTATTCATAACACAAGTACATAAGAACATCCTCCTAGGATTACCCTCAAAGTAAACTTGTACAATACATAGCTAAAGTCTCATACCCTTACTTACACTAAGTGGAACCACTTAAGTTATCGTAGTTATTGTCAATCTTTATTACTTTCATTCATTCATTTTACTTTAGGTAACATTCGTATTAACCAACAATAGACCATGTGAGTTAAACATGAAATCTAGCGTCATGAAACCCTACACCGAAAGAATGTTCTCTACTTGCCAATGTAGAACCAAGCATGAACATAGCATTGTAAATGAATCCAATAGCTATTTTTCCTATGGGTGCACATAATAAAGGAAATAAGTTATTAGTACGGGAAATCCTCTTTAGGCACATTTTCTTCATAATCTCCATCTTATGAGAACCATTTTGAACCTACCTTCCCTCATTGGGAAGGGATACATCTCATATCTAGTTCGCTCAGTGCTAAGATAATCCCTTTTTAAAATGTCTTTAAGCCATCCTTAACATTAGTTTACAATATATGCTTTAGGGACTAATCCCTTGTATAATCATAATCATATATAATTAGGTATAGAATGTCAATTTCCTTCCGTTACAACCCATATCATCACATCATTAGTCATATCAAAATAAGGTACACAAGAGAATCACTTTCAACCTTGCATGATCATATCCCTATCAAGATCTCACATTCACATATTCATAACATGTCATTATATCATCATATCATAATCTTCCTATTCTATTCACATAATCATACTTCAATTTAACATCATCATCAAGAATAAACCAACATAACTGAAGTAGAGAAATTATAATTTCAAAAGTTTTACCAATGGCTTCCAAGAATCTCCTTCAAGATCTTACCCTCAATTTAACAATATTCATATAATAATCGAATAACCATTATCATATAATAGTAAATTAAGCAATAACATATCCAATACCAACGTCCCTAATCATCTATAAGCCTAATTCATAGTTAGGGTTAAGGAAAAGGGGTCATTGCTGGATCTTTTATAAAAAGTAGGTGAAAGACTAAGAAAATACAAAAATCCACCATTAAAAAACCATAATATATCAATAATATTCAATACAATACAATACAACATTAACCCAATATGAAAGATAACCCACGAAATTGGATAAAAAACTATAGTTTTAGACATCTTTGGAAACCAATTTTTGAAGAACCTCTTGGGGAAAGGAATCCCAAAAGTGAATGGCTTCCACACTTTAACAATCTTTGAAAACTTATGGAAATAAACTTTAGCATTTAATCCCTAATGAAACTTGAACCTTGGTCTTCAATTGGGGGTCTTTGGGTAGTGAGAGGAAGTAGAGAGAAGTGAGAAGTATTTGGGTTTGGGGAGTTATGAGGTGTTAGGTTAGTTTAATGACTTAGGAGGCTTATATAGTCCGTAATTAACTAATTAAAACCGTCCCTAACCATTGATTAATTAACAAACTAATTAACTAATCACCCTAGCTTAAAATAAAATTGGACAGTGAATTGGGGTCTCAAACGGCGAGACCTCATTGATGCCTCATTGATCCAACCACGGGCCGCACTGGTCAAACGTGGTTTGTATCATAGTATGGTTATTTGAGAAATTTGGTTAATTGGATAAGTATAAACATATGAGCCCCAAGGGTAGAGCGTCGTTCAAATGATGACTTATCGTTTTGTCTCGTGGTTGCACACAACCAATCGACAGGTTTTGAGGGTGAATGGTTGGGTCCTCCTCAATTACCCTTAGGGTGGCCCTTGGGGAGTTGTACCCAGACATTTTGACCCTAAACATGTTCTAACATGTTTTCTAAGCCCTTTCACCAAATTTGACGTAGTTTCGACTCTTCAACCTCTTTATACATATAAAGGCTTCATTAGCTCCTTTTAATAAATCTCCGGACATCATGGTCGTTTCTTGACATATAATAGCTAAACATTTCATATCACATAACGAGGAACTACCTTCTCAATGTCAAAATGAGCTCAACATGAACATCCAGAGTTACCATGCCATTTTTTTCCTTTCAAGAAACATTAAACATGCTTACTACAATCTCATGAAAGCAATTATACACCTCACGTATAAGTGCAAGTTAAACATGAGAGTATTTTTCTTAAACTCATTTTAGCATGAACCTTCACAAAGATATGCACATATTTAGAATAAACAAGCCAACTTCACATTATTTATGATTTTATTATCAAGAGGAACTACTAACCTTAACTTTGACAAAGAGTAAGAGGAAAGAGATGAGGATAGCGGGACTTTATGTCGGCCTTGGCCTCCCATGTTGCACCCTCAACTAGATGGTTTATCCATAGGACTTTTACGGAGTCAACCTCTTTGTTACTCAACTTTTTTACTTGAGGATCTAGGATTTCGAATGGAACCTCTTCATACAAAAGTTCCTTATTTACCCCTAACCCTTTAATAGGGAGAATAGACACCGGTTCACGTATACATTAGTTGAGCATATAAATATGAAATATCGGGTGAACAGGGTCTAATTTCACATGGTAATTTTAAATCATAAGCAACTTTCTTGACCCATTTCATATCTCATAAGGACCCACATACCGGGGACTAAGTTTGCCCTTTTTACCAAATCTCATTACCCCTTTCATCGGTGAAGTCTTCAAGAAGACCCAATAACCTATTTAAAACTCAGGGTCTCTTATTCGATTGTCGACATAAGAGTTTTGCCAAAAATTGGATGTTTACAACCTATCCCTTATTATCCGCACCTTTTCCAATGCCTCATATATTATCTCGGGACTAACGAGTTAAAAGTCACCTACATCAAATTGTAACACTCTGGAAGTTCCATGACATAGACTAGAGCCTTTCCAGTTAAATAATGGTTAAAATGATATTTCCAAACACATATTGATGCATTAAAATCAATTAGAAAAGGTTAGATCCAAAACGACACACAAAGGCCTTGACGTCCGGAAACTAGCTAAATCAAACTAGTTGACGTCCCTATGTTTGGTGAAGGCTTGGGAGTGTCAAATGAAGTACAAAACCTGTAACGAGACATTAAGTAGGTAAAATTTAGTTTGAAGGGTCCAAAACTCTAGTAAAGACTCCCCAAGCACCACCCGAATTTCCTTGAGGAGGACCCAAACATTGGCGAGCTAGTAACCTGCGGTAGCCAATATGTGGAAGCCCTCGCATGTCACGAAGACAACACTAACTAGAAAACTATTTCCTCACGATGCAGGGCCTTCACAAGGATCACTGCCTCGACCCAAATTTTCAAAAAAAGAATTGAAGTTGGCCCCGCGATGCACAACCACTTCCTTGATTCGTCTGCATCATTGTTAAGTCATTTTAACTTCAGAAAAAACCCAATTAAGTGAGAGGTCTTTTGGTTAATTTAGTGGAAGAGTTTATATTGGTCTTAGGTCAGTTTTAAACCTTTTACACGCACTCCAAATCAGAATTACCAAATCCCTGTCATCTCTTTCAAAACACTCTCACTATTCAACCACCATTGAAGAACAAGAAAGCTTGAGGAAGAAAACAAAGTATCCAAGTTTTCATTCAAGATTTGTCGATTAATTTTTCAATAAGGTATGGATTCTTCACTCTTTGTATTCCTTTCCCAAAAATATCCTTTCAAAGGTGATTTCTACAATTTAAATTCTTAGGGTTTTTACTCTACAAGTGGTTTTTCTTCCAAACTCAAAATTTACGACTAATAATGATAAAAAATGAATTTCTATGGATAATTAAGTATGTTTTGTTGAATATTTGATATGGTATTGTTGGTTTTTTGTGGATATTGTTCTCTCCCAAAATAATGGAATTCGATTATGTTATATCATTCACTTAATGTCATGTAATGTTGGGATTGGAACTATCGATTGAACGAACTCTAACCCTTTCCCTTAGCCCTAACTATGAATTGGTCTTGTATATGACTAGAGCGGTTGGCGTTGGTTATGTTATTTAATATTTCACTATATTGTTTGATGATTGTTATGAATTGAGTGTAAGTTCTTGATGAAGATTCTTGGAAAGAATAGGTAAGCTTTCTAAAGTCATGATTGCTCTATTATATTGATATTTTCCTATAATTGATGTTGTTATGAAATTGAAGTATGTATGATGTTTCTATGCATATACGATGGCCTATGAATATGTTGAATGTGAGATCATGGTAATTTATTATAATGAAAGGTTGATGATGTTTCTTTGTTTTTCCTTACATATGACTATGATATGTCAATCTCACCAATAAATGGTTGTGAAAACAGGAAATTTTCATCTTCAGCCTACTGAGCTATGATCATGTTTATACAAAGAGTTAATCTCGTATGGACTATGATATGAGTGATGATTAATGATAAAGTAAAGGCAATTCAAAAAGGGACTTTAGCTTAGCACAGAGTTAAATAGATATGAGAGGCATCCCTTCTCAATTTGGAAGGTAGTTCACAATGACTCTATTAGATAGAGTCTGACATGTAATGTGGAACTATGGGTCTATAATATATATTGTAGTTCTTGAACTATGTTGCCTCCATATTAATACTAGCTAGTGGATCCACCAATAATGCTAGGTTCATGTTTTAGTTCTACCTTGGCAAGTAGACCACATTTTTTTGATGTTGGGTTTCATTACACCGGATTCCATGTTTAGCTCACATGATAAGGCGATTGTTCCCTCAAGTAAATAAAATGAAATACTAAAGTAAATGGACATTAACTAGGGTGACTTGAGGAGTCTACTTAGTATAGGTAAGGGTATGGGACTTTAGCTAGACATTGCACCAGTTGACTCTAAGGGAAGTCCTAGGAGATTGTTCTCATGTAACATAAAAACATGAAATGTAAAATGCTTAGGATATGTGATGTTATTATTATATGATCTTGGTTATGTTGATGAACATGTTATTGGTCTATGTTGCAACATATGGTAGTCACTACGTATGATATAAGTTGTATCAAGCAAAGTATTACTCATGGTCTCCTATATTCTTAACTTGATTATGTGGGGTTATAGGGCTTCACATGATCATTGCACTTGTAGGCTTGGGATGGGATTATTGGTATGTGTTTTTATGTTACTATTGGACATGAAATATTAATATGACTTTATGATCATGTGTCTTTGATTATCATCCTTTACATTGTTGTGATACTTATGTTGTAGATGCTCTATTTCATGTGCATTAAAGGCTTTCAAATGACTTAGCATTCTTTCAAAAAAAATGTTCCTTTTCATGGACGTCTTTAAATGTTTTATGTGCCTATACCCATACTTAGTACATGTGGCAGACTAACCCCTATACTTTATATAACTACAAATGTAGGTCACATTAGAGCTTCACATGTGTTTCATGAGTTAATAAGGTATTAAAATAGTGTATTTTAGCATTAAAAGTCAGTTGGTGAAGTTTGGAAGTCAAACATCCAAGAACGTCCATGACGTTCTAAAAAAGTGCCTTGGACTATGCTAGTGTGTCCTTGATTTTGGTGCATTTTTTTCGGTAGTATTTGGTGTATAAAAGTGGTGCGGATGACCCTAGTGCTAGAGAGATGTACCAAGCATAAAAACATCAAAGTACGACTCCTCGGGGACCAATATAAGAGCCCCGCGGAGGACCCAAACATGGGTCAAGATGCTGCACAAGGCAGCGTGCAGGGACCGGATCTGAAGCCCCACCTCGCGACGCGCCCTTGACACGAGGTCTACTGCCTCAAATATTTTGAGAGGCGAAAACCTGGAGCTTACCTCGCGATGCGCAGCTTAGTCCTAGATTTGGCTGCGACGTTTTTATGTCAAATTTGAATTTTGAAAAGGGTACAAATGGTGTAGGGGTCTTTTGGAAACTTTATGGATCATTTGTCGACTGATTTAGGTCATGATAAACCTCATTTCACCCATTATTACCAACCCTATAGACCAAATCAAATTCTCTCCAAAACTTTTCCTCCCTAAAACCTCCATTGAAGAAGCTTCAAGCACCAAGGAAGAGGACCAAGTTCTTCATGCTTCCTTCACAAAAATTTTGAGGATTTCCTCTATTTAAGGTATGGTAGTCATGCTTGAACTTTATTTCATTCAAGGATCCCTTTCAAAGACATTTAAAAAAGGATTTCAAACTTCAATCTTCTTTATTCTTTGATCTAAGTATGGGTCTTCATATAAAAATGTTTTAATGGTTAAATGAGTTGTTCTTAGTTTTAAATGACAGTTTTCATGTGAAAAACCCAATGGAATCATGTCTATTCTTTTATCAAATTTGGCTTATGAAATGGGGTTTATGAGCATGATTATATAGTGATAACGTTTGTGTTTCTTGGTGGTTTTATTGGGTTTTAGCTACTTCCCTAGAGGCCATTATTTCATGATGGATTATTCAATAAATTGTGAATAGGTGGTAATGGCTTGGATAAAGGGTAAGTTGTTCTTTATTGGTTTAGTTTTGTTGAAATGTTGTTGAGTGGTATGGTCCACCTTTGGTGGTGGTGTTTACTTGAATTGTATGAAGTTGTATGTGTTTTGTGAGAATGTCCTTGAAGGCATGATATGTGAAGTGAAGTAATAATTTTGATATGTATATCTATGGTATGTGTTACAAGGTGGAAATGAGTATCTTGAAGGGTTAATGTTTAAATAAAGTATGTATTTTATATGTGAAGTATGATAATGTGGGGATTGTGATAAATGTGGGTTTGAACATGACTAGAAGTCAATGATATGAATGTTGGTCATTATGTGAAAGGTGTGCTCCAATCTACTAACACACATACACACACTTGAATGCATCAATGAAGTCAATGAATAAAAATATATGATTATAGGGTGGACTCTCTTCGTGAGTAGATATGAAGTGTCTCGACCATCCCTACGAATCTTAGGAGATTTTGGGGTGAACACTCATCGTGAGTAGACATGAAGTGTTTAGCAGCAACGTCACTACTCCCAATAAGCTTTCTAAGATAGGTTGGAGGTTGGATACCCTATGTGGGTTGAGATGGGGTTTTCAATGGTTATCTCCTAACCTATAGTTAATGAATGTCTAAGACTCCGCGGGGGATTAGAAATAGTGGTGGGTACACTTCATGAGTAAAGATGTTATATCCAATGTACGGTGCTCATCTTTAGTAGTGAGTGAATTACTTAGTAGCATCTCTTTATCCCTTAACAATGTGCCCGCGTAGGTGTAGCTATTGGAGAAACCATGTAAAGGCTAAAGAATATGACCCTACCTTAGGCAAGTAAGAATCCCTCATCCGGTATGGTTAGTACCGGGATTCCATCTCAAGCTCTCATGGTCTATACCTGTTAAAGCTAGCCCCCACAAATGTATGTGAATGTGTTAAGTCTTCTTAAAGTTGTACTACTTAGGGTAGGTGATGGAATGAGATGTTACCTATCCATTGCACAAGTAGAAATTTGGAGGGAGTCTTTGTGTGTCATTATATGAAATGTATGAATGGGTCATTGTATGATGTAAATGAAAATAATGTGACTTATTTTCTTATGTTAAGAAAGCATGCTAAAGTTATGTCTTATATGATGAAACTTATGAATGATGAATGTAGTTTATCGAATCTTATGGAATCCTCAAGGAGCACATAGTGGGGGTAGTAGTATGGGATGCTACTCTCACATTGCACTTTGTGTTACTTGTAAGTCCACTTGAGACAGCTACTGATGTGAAGTTCATAAATGCAAGTATGTCCCTCTAGAGTCTTTAGAATTGAATGTTGACTTGTTAAATGAAATGAAGTATGCTTGTCCTTGGTAGTCTTAAGGATTACTTGGTTGTGTACAGAAGAGATTTTATGGGCGATTTCTTCATGTCTTACCTAAGTCAGTCTTAGGATAACTTGGGATTGGAAGAATTATGTGTTAAGGGTTCACTGTAAGTATGCTTTTTATGTTGGGAAAAATGGACACTTTACTTTATGTGCTAATGATGGTTTTAAATGATGTCTTGTAACTTGATTCACGAAGCTTTTATCAAAATAGCATGACTTTCTATGTTCATACTAAATGTCCCTTTTTGCATTATTTTGCATATGTCATACTTAGTACAATGTTTGTAGTAACTCCATACTTTTCTATACTCTACAAGTATATGTTGGAAGGAAAGCTTGGGAATTGTCTCTCTCAAGACTAAGTATGTCCTCATATATTCGAAAGCATAGTCTATGTTTCTTTAGTTCTTCTTTTAAGACTTGTAAATACTTATTATGTATTTCCTTCAATGTAATGGGCCTTGTCCCTAAGATATTTTAGAAGTGTCTTTAAGATTGACTTGTGACGATGAGACTTATTCCTTAGCTTTTATATAAAAGATGTTTCTTATCATCATTGATGTGAAAGTTTTAAATTTCTGCACTACTTTTCATGTCTTATGGTATGAATGATAGCTAAGAGGCTTGTGTAAGACCTTCCAAAAGGTCGAGCACGCCTTGATCTGACTCAACAGTACTCCTTTCTTCTAGGGTGTACTTGCGGGTCGTAACAAACTTTATATTAGAGCATAAGGTTATGGAAATAGTTTAGGGTCTAAAAGTCTCACAAGACACGTCTTGTAGAGTCTTGTTCATCGTTGTGAGTCGCGACATAGCCATTAGTGTGAGGCTATAGGATGGTAGAAGTTTAACTTTCTTCATTACTCTAGTGTTGTGCCTTAGAGTTGAGTTCTATAAGTTTCTTTTGTCAACCTCTTCTCTTATGTTTAAAGGACATCAATATGAGAAGGACACCCGCTAAAAGGGAGGAGGGAGAAGTAGCTAATGAGGGAATTCCTCTCCAGAATGAGCAAGTCCCTATAGTTGACCAAGGGGATGTGGATGAGGTAGTTCCCCCTCCGGAACCTCAAGGACCTCAAGTGCCCCAAATGCCTCCAATTTCCCAAGGTCCTCAAGTTCCCTATGTTGAAGTGAATATAACTAATACGGATATAAAGGTTGATCTTAGAGCTTTGACTCAACTCATGATGACTCAAGCTCATGTCTTCACTTATTATGTTGTTTCCCAAGCTAATCTAAGAGTTGGACCTCAACCCAATGCTAGTACTCACGCTTCTAGAATTTGGGAATTCATGAGGATGAACCCTTCTACTTTGCATGGCAGGTGTATGAAGATCCATAAGGATTCATATATGAGATTTTCAAGGTAGTGGATGCTATGGGTGTGACTCCTAGAGAGAAAGCGGAGTTAGCCGCTTATCAACTAAAAATGTAGCACAACTGTGGTTTGAGAAATGGAGAGAAGAGAGACCCTTAAGGGAAGGTCTGGTAGATTGGGAGGTGTTCAAAGCGGCCTTTCTTTATAGGTTCTTTCCCTTAGAGTTGAGGGAGAGAAAGTTAGTGGAATTCATAAATCTTCATCAAGGGGGAATGAGTGTGAATGAGTATTCTCTCAAGTTCACCCAACTCTCTAAGTATGCCCCGACTTTGGTTTCTAACTCTAGGGCTACAATGAATAAGTTCGTGATGGGGGTGTCTAGTATGGTTGAAAAGTATGTCGTACGGCTATGCTCCAGAATGATATGGATATCTCTAGGCTCATGGTGTATTCTCATTAAATTGAGGAGTCCGAACTTAGGGAGATGACTAGGGATGGAAAGAAGCCTAGATTGGATGTATTAAGTCAACCTAAGGCTAATAAGAGGTTTTATACCCAAGACTCTTCCATGGGAATCAAATATAGAGGTTCCAATCAAAATTCTTAAGGAGTTGGTTTTGCTTTTGAGAGGCCTAGGTGTACTAGTTGCGGGAAGCAACACTTGGGTAGGTGTCTTTCCGGCACGGATGGTTACTTTGGATGTGGTAATAGGGGACATAAGATGAGAGATTGTCCTAACCTCAAGGCAAAAGGGAAAGAGGTCAACCAAGCTCCTCATTATGGTCCAGATCCCAATGGTCCAAAGAGGAATTGTTTGTATGCTCTTGGAGATAAAGAAGCGACTAATCCGGAGTGAAGGCCCCGGTAAGTCTTACATCCATTTGGTTGTTATGTTTATGATATGATTTTATATGGTCTTGTCTGATATGATGTCATGCCTTCGTCTTAGAATTGCTTGAAAGATAAGTTCTTGAATTTTAAGCATGCATTACTGTTAGGATTTTGGCATTCACTGTAAGGAATTTTAATATTTGATTTAATTGCTTTTTAGTGAATGATGGTCTTAGTGTAACAACCCTAAAAATGGATATGCTAAGTAATGCTTAATTTGTCTAGAATGCCAAGATTAGACCGGGTTCACACGGATTGATGCGCGTAGAACAAGATCTCGGAATCCTTGCTACATCCAAGCCAACTAAATTGGGGAGTTAGTTGAGCTAGCAAAGGTTGGGTCCAACCATGTAGGGCTCTCGAATACGAAGATTTACTTGAAGGAGTCTTTACCGGACATAAAAAGGAAAAATCTAAGGTTTGGAGGGTCTATGGGTAAAATGGTCTTTTTCCAGGCTAAGGGTAGTAGCTTAGTTACCCTAAATATATAATTAATTATTTAATCAATAAGGTGGAGGGGCATTTTGGGGAGAGAGGGCCGAAATTGGGCTCTTGAAGTGAAGTGTTTTTCCACCCGGGTTCGAACCTAGGTGGAAGCAATGAATAAAATTGTTTTTAATTTAAGTTGGTAAATTGATGTAATTAATATATATTTATTATTTATTAGCTGATTTAAAATAAAAGTAAATCAGATTTTTAATAAATAAATAAAAACCTTATTCGACTAAGTTCTAAACTAGACTCCTAAGCCTAAGAAAACTCTTCTCTCCCACGCTCATCTCTCACTTTCACGTCTCTATCACACTCACTCACGTTTTTCTCTGACAAATAATTTAAAAAACAGTAGTTAAACAAAATTTCTTCACACTTGAAGAACTCAGAACAAAAATATAAGAAAAAAGCTAAATCAATCACGTAGGCAAAGAGAAGTTTGTCCGCTGAGTTGGTGTTGAGTTTGAGGGGATTTGGACGTGATTTTGGAGAAGAATTTTGGCAGAAAGTCGAGGTTTGAACGTTATAAAAGGTATGGGTTTTCTTACTCTTGGTCCCTTTCCAAAGAGACCCTTAAGGCTCAGATGAATCTACTCGAAAACTAGGGTTGTTCCCGTTCTTGTCGAACTCCTTGTCCCTAGTATCCCTTTGATCTCAATGTGAAATAGGTTAGAGATCATGTTGTTGGTATGTTTGCTGGTATTTTAAGTATGCAGTGTGATTTTCGTGATAATGTGTTCTTGATTATGTGTTTGGAATTGAAAGCATGATAAGTTATGTCAACCGAAAGAATTTGAAAAATGATATGTTTTTATGGTTGAATTATATGTGCGAATGTTTGTGTAAATCATGAGTTGTAAAAGTGGTGTAATATTGCTGCATGAAATGGTAATTCATGGCTGAATGTAATATTAAAAATATTACACTTAAAGATGCACCAAATGATCCACGAAATGCCATAAGAATTAACATATGAATCATGATAAAAAGAAGCTGAAAATAGTGAACAAATTTCCAGCATTCGGTAGGTTGGGTTCGAGCAAACAAAATGGTACAAAATGCAATGAAAAATGAATGAAAATAAACTAATGATTAAACCCAAGACATCATTACATGAAAGCTACAAAAAAAAAATCAACAAGAGATTAAGACAAAAATGGATTGGAACAAACTAAATTTCCAGCCTTCTAGAAATTGTAGTCTCAGCCAACTTCTAAAAAAATGAGCTTCATTTATATTTTTTTTAAATGTGAGGTCTTTGGGGATTGAGCCCATGACATCACCAAATAAAAATTTCATAAAAATTTTGATAAAAAATTTGTGAGAAAAATGCAAAGAAAAATAGATTTCGTGAGTGGGGATTGAACCCACAACCTCTTGGACGGATGAGAGAGTTAGGAGAAAAATAAAGGAGAAAATAAATGTGTAGAGTGGGGATTGACACCTAAGTCATACGTAAGTAAATATTTAATGAATGCTGCCTCTAAAAATCAAAATCAATATCTTGACATATCTACTAGATGCATAAGTCTTGTACCACATAATCTTGGTTAAATATGAATCACTTAGACAAACTATGAATCAAGCCCCATGGCTTGTATGTATAGACTCATAATTCTAGCATACGTTTAAAAGTAAGTGAACCTAAGATGAATGTGATGAAATGATGTAACCCTAAAAGGATTAAGTAAGAGTGTGAAGCACACTAAATGGGCAAGTGCATTGGCGTATGATGAAATGAACAATGAAATGATGAAATGAAAAAAGAAATGATGATTTGAAAAATGAAATGATGAAACCTTAGAAGGGTTAAGTAAGAGTGTGAAACACAGTAAATTGCCAAGTGCGTTGGCAAATGATGAAATGAACATTAAAGTAAAATGGGGTGAGTAATTATGAAGAGAAAATGTGCTAATGTTAATGAATGTGGTGACAACATGATAGGAGGAATGTAAAGGATGAGAGAAATCTCAAATGAGCCTAAGTAAATGTAACCAAAACGTACTCACCTATGAGAGTGTAAAGTTAATAAAGAGACCATTCTCTATGAACACTCTAATGAAAGTATTGAGATTAGCACACTTAATACTAATGATGAGATGAGAAATCATCTTTTGAGCTGTGACGTCCTCATACTAGAAGCCATCTTCCATTACGTATGAGTTGAATGTAATGGAACTTTATACTGAGGACCGATCGACTAGCTATGAGCGGTGATGCCTTCTTTCGGGAAGGGCGGAGGTTAACGTAACTCTCATGATATAAGACTATCCGGCATGCCCAGTATGGGTCTCCTTATATCTCCTGGTCTTCGAACCTATACTGCCAATATAGGGATCTGGCGGGGTTCAATTCCCATGTACGCTAGCATGTTTTGGGTAACTTTGGCCGGTGATTCCGCCTCTTCTCGATGTGGGGTTTCATGACACTAGATTTCATGATGGTCACATGATCTATGTCGGTTAAAGTTGAAGTTCCCCATGAATGAATGAGGCCAGCCTCAAATGATGCAAATAATGAAATGAATGATACCAAAGGTGTTAGGATAGGATAATAAAGAGGTGAGCTAGACTTAAGTAATGACACTAGGTCATTCTTGATCATTGCACAGCGAACCGATGATAGTCTTAAACTACATATTAGGTATAGTTGGTGTTTTCACTAGCCTATGAATGAAATGAAATGAAATACATATGAATGAATAAAGCAGACTATGTGTTTGCTAAAGAAGGATCCCTAGTTGAGGTCCCATATGTTGAGCGATATTTTTTGGGAAGTCTTGATGTCAAGTCCATGATTTCAAGGTCTCATGGCATATGAACGAATGATATGAAAATGTTATGTCCTATATGCAATATGTTATGTGCTATGTGCAAGATGTTATGTGCTGTGTGCAATATGATAAGTATGATGATGCATATTACTCTCATGACATGACTTTTCTAATCCAAATTAAAAAAGTTCACTCACTTTCCTAATCCAAATTTGGAAAGCTCACTAACTTTCCAAATCCCAATTTGGCAAAGTCCACTAACTTGACTTTCCATAATCATGTTGTTAGTAAAGAGTTGTTCTTAATCATGCATGTCCTTGATGTGTGCTTGCATATTCCCATACTTAGTACAAGAGTGTACTAATCCCATAGAACACCACAATTTTAGGTGCAAGCACAAGTGGACGCTAGAGCTATAGGTTGACCCTGAAACTATTCGGACGTGGAGCATTCATCCGGACTTGGTAGGACCTCATGATTTCGAGGATGCTTTCCCATTATATTCTACATTAGTTATAGGATTGAGCTAGTGGAGTATGTTCCACTAGCATTTCTTTCCACTTTTGTTCAGACATTGTATTTGTGCCATTTTTTATGTATACATTTGACTCTATATTAAACTATTTCTTTGATTTGATGATATTAATGTTAGATGGTTGATGGTGAAAAATTATGAATCTAATAAAATGATTAGTATGTATGTTAAGAAACAAAAAATTTCAAATTTTCTGCTAAAATTAACCTATACGAAGTAGGAATGACGTAAGTAGGCTTGTGTGCGACCTCGGAGAGGTCAACGATGCGGTTCTCGTTTTGGGTCTAGACTCCGGTCGTGACAAAGTTGGTATCAAAGCACTAGGTTAAATTACAAGGATAATAATTTCACATCAACCACATTGAGTAGTTTCTAAGTCATGGTAGTGTAGGGCACCACTATCCTCGATTAGAGACTGCATGATGCGTAGAAAAATTTCCCTTCTTCTAATCTTATTTTTCCTTCTCTAATGTTACATTTCTTATTATTAATAGCGTATCTAACATCAACTCTTGAAGTTTAAAAAAGATGAATACAAGGAGAAAAGAAGGCAGAGAGATTGGAGGAACAATTGCTGGAGTAATTTAGGTTCCTTTCCAGGCTCCAGCTGCTGGAATAGAGATTCCTGTTAACCCAGTTGGGTTGAAAGATGGAGAAGTAAGGACAACTTCGGTACAGATGGCACAAGCTAGCACTTTACAAGCTCAGGTTATTGGGTTTGATTGATGTGGAGAAGTCTGAGTTTGCATCCTACCAGCTAATGGATGTAGCTCAATCCTGGTGTAAGGTGTGGAAGGATAGCATAGCCTTAAGATGGGGTCCTATTACTTGGGATCTTTTCAAGATGGCTTTTCTAGGCCTGTTCTTTCTCTGATAAATGAAGGAGGTAAGGTTGAGGAGTTAAGCAGCCTTAAGCAGGGCTCGATGTCAGTCACGCATTACTCCCTGAGGTTTGTAAGACTTTACATCCCAGGAGAAGCCACCTTGTAGGAAGTGTGGCATACTGCATGGGGGAAAATTTATGATGCACTCTAACTCTTGTTACAATTGTGGCAAATCGGGTCATATGATGAAGGATTGTCCGAATAGGAGAAGTCAAGAACAAGGGAAGGAGAGAGTTCAACCTAATCGTCCAACTGAAGAGGCTCCAAGGAGGTAACGATTCTTCGCACTTAAGTCTAGGGGTGCAGGGGAAGGCACCTCTGGTGAAGTCTCGGGTGCGTAGCTTTAATTAGTTTTTCATGTATTTGACTGTATATGGTGTTTATGCACTAGTATGAGGTTAATATGTTTGAATCATCATGTTGGTTGCTGATTTGAATGACTTACATGTTTACATATGTTGTATGTTTTGATGAGACTAGTTTAGGAAAGAGTTCCTTAGTCTATGAATGTAAAGCTACTAGTAGGTTTCAAGGATGTGCATCATCATGTTAATATGTGAATAAGATATTCACAAATGGGGAGCATTGAATTACCTGTGTAGGCATACATTCTACAAATGACTTACTTCTTGTTAGTAAAGAGTAGTGTCATTCGGGGACGAATGTTCCTAAGGGTGGGATAATGTAACAACCCTAAAAATGGATATGCTAAGTAATGCTTAATGTGTCTACAATGCCAACAATTAGACCGGGTTCACACGGATTGATGCGCGTAGAATCAGACCTCGAAACCCTTGCTACATCCAAGCCAACTAACTTGGGGAGTTATTTGAGATAGCAAAGGTTGGGTCCAACGATGTAGGCCTCCCGACTACGAAAATTTACTTGAAGGAGTCTTTACCGGATTTAAAAAGGAAAAATCTTAGGTTTTGAGGGTCTAGGGGTAAAATGGTCTTTTCTAGCCTAAGGCTAGTATCTTAATTACCCTAAATATACAATTAATTATTTAATTAATAAGGTGGAGGGGCATTTTGGGGAGAGAGAGCCAAAATTGGGCTCTTTAAGTGAAGTCTTGCTCCACCCCGGTTCGAACCTAGGTGGAAGCAATGAATTAAATTGTTTTTAATTTAAGTTTGTAAATTGATGTAATTAATTTATATATATTATTTATTAGATGATTTAAAATAAAAGTAAATCAGATATGTTATTATTAAACAAAACCCTTATTTGACTAAGTTCTAAACTAGACTCCTAAGCCTAAGAAAACTCTTCTCTCCCACTCTCATCTCTCTCTTTCACGTCTCTATCACTCTCACTCGCCTTTTTCTCTGAAAAATAAATTCAAAAAACTGTAGGTAAACCAAAGTTCTTCACACTTGAAGAACTCAGAACAAAAATATAAGAAAACAAGCAAAATCAATCACGTAGGCAAAGAGAAGTTTGTCCGTTGAGTTGGTGTTGACTTTGACGGGATTTGGACGTGATTTTTGGAGAAGATTTTGGGCAGCAAGTAGAGGTTTGAACGTCATAAAAGGTATGGGTTTTCTTACTCTTGGTTCCTTTCTCAAGAGACCCTTAAGGCTCAGATGAATCTACACGAAAACTAGGGTTGTTCCCGTTCTTGTCGAACTCCTTGTCCCTAGAATCCCTTTGATCTCAATGTGAAATAGGTTAGAGATCATGTTGTTGGTATGTTTTCTGGTAGTTTAAGTATGAAGTTTTCTTTTCGTGATAATGTGTTCTTGATTATGTGTTTGTAATTTTAAGCATGTAAAGTTATGTCAACCGAAAGAATGTGAAAATGATATGTTTTTATGGTTGAATTTTATGTGCGAATATTTGTGTAAATCATGAGGTGTAAAAGTGGTGTATTGTTGCTGGATGAAATGGTAATTCTTGTCTGAATATAATAATAAAAAGATTACACTCAAAGATGCACCAAATGATCCACGAAATGCCATAAGAATTAACGTATGAATGATGATAAAAAGAGGCTGAAAATAGTTAACAAATTTCCAACATTCCGTAGGTTGGGTTCGGCCAAACAAAATGGTACAAAATGCAACGAAAAACGAATGTAAAATAAGTGACATAACTAAGGATTTAACCCAAGATATCATTACATGAAAGCTACCAAAAAAAATAAACAAGAGATTAAGAAAAAAATGGATTGGAAGAGACTAAATTTCCAGCTTGCTAGAAATTGTAGTCTCGGCCAATTTCGAAAAAAATGAGCTTCGTTTAAATTTTATCTTTAAATGTGAGGTCATTGGGGATTGCACCCATAACATCACTAAATGAAAATTTAATAAAAAATTTAATGCAAGGAAAAAGAGATGTCATGAGTGGGGATTGAACCCACAACCTCATGGATGGATGAGAGAGTAAGGAGAAAAATAAAGGAGAAAATAAATGTGGAGAGTGGGGATTGTACCCAAAACCTCTTGAATAGGTGAGAAAGTGAAGAGATAAATTAAAAGAAAAATAATGAGCTCGTAAGGGATTGAACCCACAACCTCCATGACTTAAACGAAAAAGGAGAGGAGAAATAGAAAGGAAATATTATGGGGTTGACGTGGATCGAACTAGGGTCCCCCAAATTTGAAGAATGCGATTATCAAGATTAAAATAAGATTAAGTGTTGTCCAAGGGATTCAAAATCGGGTTCCCTTACCCAATTCCGTATTGACACATAAGTCATACGTAAGTAAATATTTAATGAATGCTGCCTCTAAAGATCGAAATCAATATCATGGCATATCTACAAGATGCATAAGTATTGTACAACATAATCTTGGGTAAATATGAATCACTTAGAAAAACTATGAATGAAGCCCCATCGCTTGTATTAATAGACTCATAAATCTAGAATACATTTAAAAGTAAGTGAACCTATGATGTATGTGTTGAAATGATGTAACCCTAAAAGGGTTAAGTAAGAGTGTGAAACACACTAAATGGGCAAGTGCATTGGCGTATGATGAAATGGACAATGAAATGATTAAATGAACAAAGAAACTATGAAATGAACAATGAAATGATGAAACCCTAGAAGGGTTAACTAAGAGTGTGAAACACACTAAATTGCCAAGTGCATTGGTATATGATGAAATGAGCATTCACGTAAAATGGGTTGAGTAATTATGACGAGCAAATGTACAAATGTTAATGAAAGTTGTGACAACATGATATGAGGCTAATGTAAAAGATGAGAGAAATCTCAAATGAGCCTAAGTAAATGTTACCAAAACGTACTCACCTGTGAGAGTGTAGAGTTAATGAAGTGACCAGTCTCTATGAACTCTCTAATGAAAGTATTGAGATTAACAAACTTTATACTAATGATGAGATGAGAAATCATCTATTGAGATATGATGTCCTCATTCTAGAAGCAAACTTCCATGATGTATGATTCGAATGTAATGGAACTTTATATTGAGGATCGATAGACTAGCTATGAGCGGTGATGCCTACTTTTGGGAAGGGCGGAGGTTCACGTAACTCTCATGAGATGAGATTATCCGGAATACCGGGTATGGGTCTCCTTATATCTTCTAGTCTTCGAACCTATACTGCCAATATAGGGATATGGCGGGGTTCAATTCCCATGTACGCTAGCATGTTTTGGGTCACTTTGGCCGGTGATTCTGCCTCTTTTCAGTGTGGGGTTTCATGACACTATATTTCATGATGCTCACATGATCTATGTCGGTTAAAGTTAAAGTTCTCCATGAATGAATGAGGCCAGCCTCAAATTATGCACATAATGAAATGAATGATACCAAAGGTGTTAGGATAGGATAATCAAGAGGTGAGCTAGACTTAAGTAATGACACTAGGTCATTCTTGATCAATGCACAGCGAACCCGATGAAAGTCTTAAACTACATCTTAGGTATAGCTGGTGTTTACACTAGCCTATGAATGAAAAGAAATGAAGTACGTATGAATGAATGAAGCAGACTCTGTGTTTGCTAAAGAAGGCTCCCTAGTTGAGGTCTCATATGTTGAGCCCTCATTTTTGGGAAGTCTTGATGCCAAGTCCATGATTCCAAGGTCTCATGGCATATGAACGAATGATATGAAAATGTTATGTGCTATATGCAATATGTTATGTGCTATGTGCAAGATGTTATGTGTTGTGTGCAATATGATAAGTATGACAATGCATGTTACTCTCATGGCATGACTTTGCTAATCCAAATTAGGAATGTTCACAAACATTCCTAATCTAAATTCTGAAAGCTCACTAACTTTCCTAATCCCAATTTGCCAAGTCCACTAACTTGACTTTCCATAATCATGTTGTTAGGAAAGAGCTGTTCTTAATCATGCACGTCCTTGGTGTGTGCTTGCATATACCCATGCTTAGTACAACTTTGTACTAATCCCATACAACTCTACTATTTTAGGTGAAGGTACAGGTGGACGCTAGAGCTATAGGTTGAAGCTAAAAAACTATCCGGACGTGGAGCATTCATCCGGACTTGGTAGGCCCTCATGCTTTTTAGGATGCTAGCCCATTATATTCTAGCTTAGTTATAGTATTGAGCTACTGTAGTATGTTACACTAGTTTTTCTTTACGCTTTTGTTCAAACATTGTATTTGTGCCATTTTGGCAAGTATACATTTAATTCTATATTAAACTATTTCTTTCATTTTATGATCTTAATGTTAGATGGTTGATGGTGAAAAATTATGAATCGAATATAAGGATTAGTATGTATGTTGAGAAATAAAAAGTTTCAAATTTTCCGCTAAAATTAACATAGACGAAGTAAGAATGACGTAAGTAGACTTGTCTGCGAACTCTAGGAGGTCGACGACGCCGGTCTCATCTGGGGTCTAGACTCCAGTCGTGACAATTATTATGTGTATAAATGATGTGTAATATCATGACTAATGTTGGATAAGGTATTTCCTCCATAAATGATGAAATGAGTATGTGTTTAAATTGTAGAACTTGTAACATCTTGCTTATGTTGCTTAATTGCTTAATGATGTGAAGTTTGTGCTCCTTGTGGGTTGGTGCATTGAGTATGAATTTCTTTAACATTATGTGTCCTTGGTGCCTTTAAAAGTATTTAAGTATCATTCGAGGGCAAACGTTCCCAAGTGGGGGAGTATTGTTACGCCCTAAAATGGAATAGGTCAAATTAGAGCTTCGCATGTGCTTCATGAGTTGATAATTCATTAAAGCAGTGTATTTTAGCATTTGAAGTCAGTTGGTGAATTTTGGAAGTCAAACATCCAAGAATGTCCATGACAATCGGAAAATGTGCCTTGGGATGTGTTAGTGTGTCCTTGACTTTGGTGCATGTTTTTGGGTTGTTTTTGGTTTCTTAAAACAGCTGGGATTACCCTAGTGCCTAGAGGGATGTACCAAGTGTCAAAATGTTGGAGTACGACTCCTGTGGGACCACCCCAAGGGCCCCCAAGGAGGACCCAAACATGGGTCAAGATTCTGCACAACGAAGCGTGCAGGGGAACGATCTGAAGCCCCACCTCGCGACGCACCCTTGACAAAAGGTATACATCCACGTGAATTTTTAGAAGCAAGAATCTAGAGCTTGGTGCAGCTAAGTCCCAGATTTGGCTGCGATGTTTTGAAGTCAAATTTGAAATTGGGAAAAGGTCCAAATGGTGTAGGGTCTTTTGGGATCATTGGGGATCATATCTGGACTGATATAGGTCATTTTAAACCACATTTCACCCATCATTTGCAACCCTAAAGATCAAATCAAATTCTCTCAAAAACGCTTCCTCCAAAAAAGGTCCATCAAAGAAACTTCAAGCTCCAAAGAAGAGAACCAAGTTCTTCACGCTTTCATCACCAAATTTTCGTGGGTTTCTTCTATTTAAGGTATGGTAGTCATCCTTTAACTTTCTTTAATTCAAGGAGTCCTTCAAAGAGATTTCAGAAAGGATTTCAAATTTCTATCTTCTTTATCCTTTGACTCTAAGTATGGGTCTTTTCATGAAAATGTTTTAATGGTAAAAATGAGTTGTTCTTAGTTTTAAATTATATTTTTCATGTCAAAACCCCAATGGAATCATATCTATTATTTTATCAACTTTCTGCTTATTAAATGGGTTTTAAGAGCATGGTTATATAATGATAAAGTTTGTGTTTCTTGGTGTTTTATTGGGTTTTAGGTACTTCCCTAAGGGATATTTCATGATGGATTATTCAATAAATTTTGAATAGGTAGTAATGGCTTGGATAAAGGGTAAGTTTTTCTATCTTGGTTAAATTTGGTTGAAAGTTGTTGAGTGGTATATTTCACCTTTGAAGACGGTGTTTACTTGAATTATATGAAGTTATATGTGTATTGTGAGAATGGACTTGAAGGAATGATATGTGAAGTGAAGTGATAATTTTGATATGTATATCTATGGTATGTGTTAGAATGTTGAAATGTGTATCTTGAAGGGTTATGTTTAAATGTAGTATGTATTTGATATGTGAAGTATGATAATATGTGAATTGTAATAAATGTGGGTTTGAGAATGACTAGACTCAATTATATGAATATTTTTCATTATGTCAAAGGTGTGCTCACATGAACTCACACACAGACACACTTGAATGCATGAATGAAGTTAATGAATGAAAATGGGGGATTGTAGGGTGGACACTCTTCGTCTTCGTGAGTAGATATGAAGTATCTAGACCATCCTACTATCCCTAAGTATGAAAAAGGGTGATTTTGGGATGAACACTCTTCGTGAGTAGAGATGAAGTGTTTAGTAGCAATGTCACTATTCCCAATGAGCTTTCCAAGATAGGTTGGAGGTTTGATACTCTTTGTGAGTTGAGATGGGGTGTTCAATAGTTATATCCTAACCTATAGTCAATGAATGTTTAAGAATCTGTGTGTGTGGGCGGGGGGGTTATGCTTAGCACCGAGAGGATTTATAAGAAGTTGTAGGTACACTTCGTGAGTAGAGATGTTGTATCCAATGTACCTCTTGAGATGGGTGCTCCTCGTTAGTAGAGAGTGAGTTACTTAGTAGCAATCTCCTAATACCTTAAATATATGCCCGCGTAGTTGTAGCTATTGGAGAACCCATGTAAAGGCTAAAAAAAATATGACCCTACCTTAGGAATGTAGGGATCCCTCATCCAGTAAGGGCAGTACTGGGATTCCATGTCAATTTCTCAAGGTCTATGTTGGTTAAAGCTAGCTCCCACAAAAGTATGTGAATGAGTTAAGTCTTCTTAAGGGTGTACTACTTAGGGTAGGTGATGGAATGGGACGTTACCTATCCACTGCACAAGTAGACATTTTGAGGGAGTCTTGGTGTGTCCTTATATGAAATGTTTGAATGGGTCATTATATGATGTAAATGAAAGTAATGTGACTTATTCTCCTATGATAAGAAAGCATTTTAAAGTTATGTATTGTATGATGAATATTATGAATGATTAATGTAGTGTATCTAATCTTATTGAATCATCAAGGAGCACAAAGTGGGGGTAGTAGTATGGGATGCTACTCTAACATTGCACTTTGTGTAACTTGTAAGTCACTTGAAAGGGGTACTTATGTGAAGTTCATAAATGTAAGTATGTTCCTCTAGAGTCTTTAGAATTGAATGTTGACTTGTTAAAATAAATGAATTATTCTTGTACGTGGTAGTCTTAAGCATCACTTGGGTGTGTAGTGAAGAGATTGTATGGGCAATATCTTCATGTCTTACCTAAGCGAGTCTTAGGATAACTTGGGATATGAAAAATTATGTTTTATGCGGGTTCACTATAAGTATGTTTTTATGTTGTGAACAAATGGATGTTTTACTATATGTGCTTATGATGGTTTTAAATGATGTCTTATAACTTGATTCACGAAGCTTTTATCAAAATAGCATGACTTGTATGTTTATACTAAATGTCATTTTTTGCATGATTTTGCATATGCCGTACTTAGTACAATGTTTGTACTTACCATGCTTTCTAAAGAAATTGTCCTTTTCATGCATGTCTTTAAATATATTATGTGTATATACCCATACTTAGTACATGTGGCGTGCTACCTATATAGTTTATATTACTACAAATGTAGGGTCTGGTCATTGAAGGTTAAGAAGGTTGATTGAAGAAACTTGTAATCCTTTGTCAAAGTGTTGGTAGGTCCTCATGTTCGGGGATGCTATCTCTTCATTATTCTAGCCATGAAGATTGTAGTAGTTTCAGAAATACTCTTTTATTCCTTTTATTATTGAATTCTATTTTAGTAAGGCCAATATGACATATTGATATTATTTTGGCTAAGTCCAAGATTCGTACTTCTTTACATGGTTTTTATGTGAGAATTTTTAGACTATCGTATGCATGTTGAATATGTTGCTAAAAGAGGAGCCTAAGTAAGCTTCAATATATGATAAGAGAGAAGTCTAAGTATAATTCACTTAGTACATGTAAAAGTTTTTAATTTTCCATAATTTTTAACCAATGATATGTTATTACGAATGCTAAGGGCTTGCATGAGTCCTCTTCGAGGACGACGATGCCGGTTACATCTGGGGGGTTCTCTCCAGATGCGACAAACTTTGTATCGTAGCATGAGGTTAAATAAACTAGGTTCAATGTCTCACCAAACCACGTTTATATAGTGTCTTGTTTATGGTTGTGAAGCGCACCACAATTATGAATGAGATGCTATGTGATAATTAGGAAAATTCTCTTTTCTTGGTAATCCTATGTCATGTCTCTGAATTCTGAACCTATGTGTCTTTTAGCATCTTATCCCTTTCTTTTAGTTATAGGTGATGAACACAAGAAGGAAAGCATCCAGAAGAGTTGAAGAGGAGGTTGCTAATGTGGAAACTACTCCCCAAGGCAATCGAGTTCCTCCTCAAGAGTAAGTTGTTGTGAATGATCAAGTTCCAGTCAATCCTCCAGCCTTGACGGATGGTGAAGTAAGGGCATCCCTTATTCAAAAGTACCAATCCATAACTACTCAATCTCAAGCCATTACGGCACAAGTTAACCAGGAGGTTTTACCTCGAGAGAACCAACATGCTAGTACTATGGCTACCCATATGAGAGATTTTACGAGGATGAATCTTGCCATGTTCTTTGATCCAAAGTTTATGAATACCCCCAAGACTTCCTTGATGAGGTCTATAATATTTTGTTTTCTATGGCGGTGAGTACTACTGAAAAGGCTGAGCCTGCTGCATATCAACTCAATGATGTGGCTCAAACATTGTACAATAAATGAAAGGATAGTCGGGCTTTAAGAGGTGGTCCTGTAACTTGGGAGATTTTCAAAAAGGTTGTTCTTGATAGGCTCTTCCTAAGGGAGAAAATTGAAACTAAGATAGAGGAGTTCATCAACATTTGTCAAGGAGGTATGTGTGTTAAGGAATACTCCCTAAAGTTCATTAAGCTGTCCAAATATGGTTCCTCTTTGGTTTCAAATGATAGGGATGGAATGACTCGTTATATAAAAGGCGTGTCCGAATATCTTTAGAGAGGAATGTCGTTCATATATACTCCATGACAATATGGATCTTTCTAGGTTGATGTTTCATGCACAAAAGGTAGAGGAGAGTCGCCTAAGGAAGAGGAAAAGAGAAGCTAAGTAGGCAAGGTCTTCTGAAAGTGGTTTTTCTAAGAGTAGGCTTGACATACAAGACAAGCCTAAGTTCAAGAAGAGTTTTTCAAACCAAGTTCCTTCAAATTCCTCCAAGATCACAATGATAGGGTGTCTAACCCTAAATCTCAAAAGAGGAGAAATTTTGATTTACCAAGAGAAACACCAACTTGTGGAAAGTATGGTAAGAAACATGTGGATGAATGTCTTCTTGAAACGAATAGTTACTATTGTTCTAGCAAAAGTGTCCATATGGTGGAAGATTGTCAAAGTGTGAAAAGTAAAGGAAAGGGGAATATTCAATTCTAATCAAGCGGTCCTAGCTCCGATGCTCCAAAAGGAAACTACTTTTATGCACTCCAGGTTAGGGGTGAATAAGATAGCTCTCCGATGTAGTGAAATGTGTGTTACAAGTCTTTTTTATTAATGTCTATTATTTTCTTGATCCTGGTTGTACCCTTTCTTTTGTTACACCTTTGGTAGCTAGGAAGTTTGATATACTTCCCAACGTTTTGATTGAACCCTTTTCGGTTTATACCCCAATGGGTGACTCGATACTTGAAAAGAGAGTCTATAGGAAATGTCCGATAATGGTTCCCAATAAAGTCACTCTTGCTTATTTGGTATAAATTGACATATTTGATTTTGATATCATTTTTAGTATGGATTGGCTTCATGCTTCCGTTGCTTCTATAGATTGTAGAACGAGGTAGTGAAGTTTCAATTCCAAATGAACCCATTTTATAGAGGAAGGGGTCAAATAATCTCTTGCTTGAAGGCTTGTAAGGGTATAGCCAAGGGTTGTCTATACCATGTGGTGAAGGTTAAAGATCTAGAATGTAAAACTCCTTTTATTGAGTCTATCCCCGTAGTGAGGGAATTTCTAGAGGTCTTTCCTGATGACCTTCTCACAGTTTCTCCTGAACGGGAAATTGATTTTGGCATTGACTTATTACCGGATACGAACCCCACTTCAATTTCTCCATATCGGATGGCTCTTGCTGAATTCAAAGAGTTAAAATTCCAACTCAAATATTTACTAGACAAGGTTTTCATTAAACCAAGTATTTCTTCATGGGTGACCCGGTCTTGTTTGTGAAGAAGAAGGATGGGTCTCTTAGGTTGTGCATTGATTATCATAAACTCAGTAAAGTTACTATAAAGAAAAAGTATCATCTCCCTCGAATGATGATCGATTTGACCAACTCCAAGGTACTAGTTACTTTTACAAGATTGACTTACGGTCAGGCATCACCAACTTAGGGTGAGAGGAGAAGATGCTCCAAAACTGCTTTCCGAACTAGATATGGTCACTATGAATTTCTAGTGATGTCTTTTAAGTTATCAAATGCCCCAGCGGTGTTTATGGACCTAATAAATACATATTTCCAAGATTAGCTCGACTCATTTGTGACTGTGTTCATTAATGATATTTTGATGTACTCCAAGAATGAAAATGAGCATGAGTGTCATTTGAGGTTGTCCTTTCAAGTCCTCAAGGAACACCAACTTTATGCCAAATTTAGAAAGTGTGCATTTTTGTTGAGGTCAGATGCTTTTCTGGGCCATGTTATCTCAGGTGAGGGTGTAGAGGTCGATCCAAAAGAAGACGGATGCACTTGGAAATTTAACTAGACCTTTGACTCCCATCAACATAAGAAGTTTCTTAGGTCTAGCTGGGTACTATAGAAGGTTTGTGAAAAAGGTTTTCAAGATTTGAAAGATAAGCTTACCTTTGCTCTGATGTTGACCTTGTCGTAGGGTAATGAAGGCTTTTTAGTGTATTTTGACGTTTCCCGAGTGGGATAGGGATGTGGCCTCATGCAACATGGCAAACTGATAGCTTATGCCTCTAGGCAACTCAAAGTTCATGAAAAGAGTTATTCAACTCATGACCTTGAATTAGAGGCCGTAGTCTTTTCCTTGAAATATGAAAACATTACTTGTATGGTGTTCATGATTATGTGTTTACTGACCACAAAAGTCTTCAATATGTGTTTACACAAAAGGAGTTGAATCTTTGACAGAGAAGATGGTTAGAACTTTTGAAGGATTATGACATGAGTGTCCTTTATTACCCCAGAAAGGTCAATGTGGTTGCGGATGCTTTGAGTCGTATGACCATGGGTAGTGTATCTCATGTGGAAGAAGATAAGAAAGAACTAGTGCAAGATGTTCATCGGTTGGCTCATTTGGGTGTGCGGTTAGAAAATTCTCTAAATGGTGGTTTCATGGTCCATCATAACTCTGAGTCATCATTAGTGGTTTAAGTAAAATCTAGGCAACATCTGGATCCTTTTTTGATTGAGTTGAATGATTCGGTACTTGGTAAGTTTAATGAGTCATTCTCATCGGGGGATGGTGTTCTTAGGTACCAAGAGAGATTATCTGTACTAGATGACGAGGATTTGAGAAATTTAATTCTAGAAGAAGCCCATGGTTCCCGTTATTCTATTTATTCGGGTGCGATGAAAATGTATCATGACCTTCGGGATGTCTATTGGTGGGATGGTTTAAGAAGGGAGGTAGCGGAATTTGTTGCTAAGTGTCCAATTTGCCAAAAATCCAAAGACGAGTATCTAAAACTGAGTGGTTTAACCCAAATCATGGATATTCCTACTTGGAAGTGGGAAGACATCAATATTGACTTTGTTGTTGGGTTACCTCGAATTCGGAGGCAAAATGATTCAATAAGGGTTATTGTGGATAGGTTGACCAAATTTTCCCACTTTATCCACGTTTAGTCTACATATACGACTGAAGAGTATTCAGGGATCTACATTAATGAGATTGTGAGTCTTCATGGGATTTCTTTGTCCATCATTTCTGATAGAGGTGCCCAATTCACTGCTTGTTCTTGGAATGCTTTTCAAAAGGGTTTAGGTACTCAAGTGAAACTTAGCACCGCTTTTCATCCTCACACAGATGGTCAAGCGGAACGTACCATACAAACCCGAGAAGATATTTTTAGAGCATGTGTTATTGATTTTAAGGGAAGTTGGGATGATCACCTACCATTGATTGAGTTCTCCTACAACAATAGTTACCATTCGAGCATCTCCTTGGCACCTTTTGAAGCTCGTTATGGTAGAATATGGATAATTTAAGATTAGTGAGTCTTCACTCCTTGGTTCTGAGATTATATATATGTTTTTAGAGAAAGCTCAGGTGATAAGGGATAGATTAAAGAGAGCCTAGAGCCAGCAAAAGTCTTATGCCGACAATAGGAGAAGAGGTCTTCAGTTTGATATAAGTTATCACGTCATTTCAAGATTTCACCTATGAAACGGGTGATGCAATTTGGTAAAAAGGGGAAGTTAAGTCCGTCGTATGTTGGTCCTTATGAGGTTTTACAATTGGTCAGAAGATTTGTATATGAGTTGAAACAGCCTAGTGAACTAGCTTCGGTTCATCTGGTGTTTCATGTTTCTATGATCATAGGTGACCCGGTGTCCATTGTACATATTGAAGGTTTAGGGGTGAATGAGAAACTCTCTTATGAAGAGGTTCTGGTTGAGATCCTTGATCCCCAACTCAAGAAGTTGAGGAACAAAGAGGTTGCCTCCGCAAAAGTCCTATGGAGGAACCATCTTGTTGAGGGTGAAACATGGTAGGCCGAAGCTGACATGAAGTCCCGCTAACCTCATCTTTTTACTCCTTGAGGTTAGACCTTATCCTTTATAATGAAAATAATGAATAAAATGAAATTGACTTGCTTTCTAAATAGGTGCATGTTTTTGTAGAAGTTGAACCATATTGAGTTTCAAGAAAATGCCTTCATACTCTACTTTTTGCACTTATATGGAATGTGTATGCATGTTGTCTTCTTGACATTTATTTGTATTGTTATTTTCTTGAAAAGAATGATAGAATGGTAACCCTTCATGTGTTTTGATCTCATGTTTGTGTTGAGAAGGTAGTTCCTCATTATGTGTTGTGAAATGTTGATCTCTTATATGTTGTGTATCATGAAATGATTTGCTATGTGTAATGTTGTGGTATGTGTTGAAAGGGGTAGTGAAGTGCTCGTATGAGCTGTGACTCTTTATGATTATATTTTTCTTGTTGTATGGTCTTCTAGTATTGAGTCTATCCTTACCCTCCAAGAGATTTTAGTGTCATTCGAGAACGAATGTTCCTAAGGGAGAGATAATGTTACACTCAAGAAGTTCCACGACTTAGACTAGAGCTTCTCCTATTAAATAATGGTTATTATGATGTATCCAGATATACATTAATGTACTAAACTAAACTAGAAAATGTTAGATCCAAAATGACAAAGAAAGATCTTGATGTCCGGAAACTAGCTAAATCAAACTAGTACACGTCCCTATATTTGGTGAAGGTTTGAGAGTGTCAAATGAAGTCCAAAAATTGTAAGAAGACTTTAAATAGGTAAAATATAGTACGAAGGATCCAAACGTCTAGTAATAACTCCCCAAAGACCACCCAAATGTCCTTGAGGAGGACCCATACATTGTCTAGCAAGCTGCCAAAGTAACTTGCAACACCCAATATATGGAAGCCCTTGCGCGTCGCGCAGCCAGTTCTGACTAGAAAAATATTGCCTCACGACGTGGGGACTTCACAAGGCTCACTTCCTCCACCCCAATTTTTTAAGAAAGAATTGATGTTGGCCCTGCGACGCTCAGCCACTTCCATGATTTGTCCGTGTCGTTTTTAAGTCAATTTTACTTCCCAAAAATACCTAATTAAGTGAAGGGTCTTTTGGGTAATTTAGGGGACGAGTTAATTTTGGTTTTCGGTTAGTTTTAAGACTTCTACACGAAATCCAAATCAGAATTACCAATTCCATCTCAACTCTCTCAAAACACTCTCTCTATTCAACCACCATTAAAGAACAAGAAAACTTGAGGAAGACGACAAAGTCTCCAAGGTTTTCATTCAAGATTCGTAGATTAATTCGTCAATAAGGTATGGTTTCTTCACTCTTGGTATTCCTTTTCTAAAGAGGTCCTTTTAAAGACTATTTCTAACAATTCAAATTCCTAAGCTTTTGACTCTACAAGTGGGTTTCCTTCCAAACTCAAAATTTTTGACTAATGATGATTAATTATGATTTTCTAAGGCTAATTACGTATGTGATGTTGAATAATTTATATGGTATTGTTGGTTTTCGTGTGGATCATGTTCTCTACCAAAATAATGGAATTCGATTATGTTATATCATTCACTTAGTGTCATGTAATGTTGGGATTGGAACTATCTCTTCAACGAACCCATAAATGAACTTTTCCCCTTAACCCTAACTATGAATCTGTCTTGTATATTACTAGAGTGGTTGGGATTGGTTATGTTATTGAGTATTTTACTATATTATTGGATGATTGTTACGAATTGAGTGTAAGTTCTTGATGAAAATTCTTGGAAGCAATAGGTAAGCCTTGTAAAGTCATGATTGCTCGATTATGTTGATATTGGCCTATAATTAATATTGTTATGCAATTTAAGTATGTATGATGTTTCTATTCTTATATGATGGCCTATGAATATGTTGAATGCCATATGATGGTAATGGAATGATAATGCAAGGTTGATTATGCTTTTCTTGTGTTCCTTACATAATATGACTGTGATATGTCAATTTCACTAATAAAGGATTATGATGAAAGGAAATTCTCATCTTCAACCTAATGAGCTAAAATCATGTTTATACAGGTAGTAAATCTCCTATGGCCTATGATATAAGTGATAATTAAAGATAACGTAAAGGCAATTGAAAAAGAGACTTCAGCTTAGAAGCTAGTGAACTAGATATGAGAGGTGTCCCTTCCCATGTTGTAAGGTAGGTTCACAATGACTCTCATGATATAGAGGATGCCATGTAATGTGGAACTATGGGTCTCTAATATATCTCCTAGTTCTTGAACTATGTTGCCTCCATAAGATACTAGCTATTGCATCCACCAAGAATGTTATGTTCATGTTTTGGTTCTACCTTGCCAAGTAGACCACCTTCTTTCGGTGTAGGGTGTCATGACACCGGATTCCAGGTTTAGCTCACATAGTCTAATGTCGGTTAAGGATATTGTTCCCTCAAATAAAACAATGAAATGCTTAAGTCAATGGGCATTGACTAGGAAGACTTGAGGAGTCTACTTAGTATTAGGTAAGGGTGTGGGACTCTACCTAGACATTGCACAAGTTGACTCTAAGAGAAGTCCTAGGAGATTGTTCCCATGTAACATGATAACATGAAATGTATAATGCTTAGGATATATAATATTATTCTTTTATAATGTTGCCTATGTTGATGAACAAGTTATTGGTCTATGTTGCTACGTGTGGTGATGACTACTTATGATATAAGTTGTATGAAGCAAATCATTACTTATGGTCTTCAATCTTGTTTACTTGTTTATGTGGGGTTATGGGGTTTCACATGATCATTACACTTGTAGTCTTCGGATGGGATTATTTGTATGTGTTTTGTATGTTATGTTGTTATGAACTATTGGACATGAAATGTTTATATGACTTTATGATAATGTGTCTTTGATTATGATCATGATTTACATTGTTGTGATTTTTATCTTGTAGATACTCTATTGTATGTGCATTAAAGGCTTTGAAATGACTTAGCATGGTTTATAAAAAAATGATCCTTTTCATGCATGTATTTAAATGTTTTATGTGCATAAACACATACTTAGTACATGTGACTTACTAAACCATATACTTTATATAACTACAGAAGTAGGGTTCGACCATTGAAGTTTAAGAAGGTCCATTGAAGAAGCTTTGAACCCTTTCTCAAAATGTTGGTAGGTCTTCATGTTCGGTAATAATCCATGAATATTGTAGTAGTTTATGAAATACTCTTCTATACCTTTTATTATTTAACTCTATTTTAGTAAGGCCTATATGGCATATTGACATTGAATTGGCTAAGTCCAAGATTCGTACTCTTTAGATGGTTTTTATGTGAGATAGTCTTTAGACTATCGTATGTATGTTGATCATGTTGCTAAAAGAGAAGCATAATTAAGCTTCAATATATGATAAGAGAGAAGTCTAAGTATACTTCACTTGGTATATGTAAACATTTTAAATTTTCGGCGATTTTTAACTAATGATATGTTATGTTGAGTCGTCTTCGAGGATGATGGTGCCAGTTACATATGGGGTGCTCTCCAGATGTGACACAAACCACCCAATCGGAGATCTACACCTCCTACCATAGAGTGCTTCAAATGGTTCCGTAGAAATACTCGAATGGTAGCTATTATTGTATCAAAATACTATCAATGGTAGGTGATCGTCCCAATTACCCTGAAGTCAATGACATAAGCCATTAACATATCTTCTATGGTTTGTATGGTATGCTCCGCTTGACCATCAGTTTGAGGATGAAAAGCAGTACTAACTTGATTACCTAGAAAAGACCTCCAAAAATAAGAAGTGAATTGGGCACCTCTATCCGAGATGACAGACAAAGGGATCCAATGAAAAATCACAATCTTATTAAAGTACAACGTAGCATATTCCTCCACCGAATAAGTAGATTTGACGGGGATAAAGCGGGTAGATTTCGTCAGTCTATAAATAATGACCCATATGGAATCATTTTGCGTATGTGTCCGAGACAAACCCAGTACGAAATTCATATCAATATCTTCCCACTTCCATGTAGGGACATCCATCACACTAGTTACACCTCCTAGTCTTTGATGCTCGGCCTTGACTTGTTGACAATTTAAACATTTAGCCACAAACTCCGCTATATCCCTCTTCAAACCGCCCCGCAAATTGACCTCTTGAAGATCATGATACTTTTTGGTGGCACCAGGATAAATGGAATATCGGGAACCATGAGCTTCTTCAAAAAAATTTCTTCTTACGTCATCAACATCCGGCACACACAATCTACCTTCGTATCTAAGTACTTTGTCACCCATTGGGAGAATGACTCATTGAACTTACTAAGAATCGATTGCTTCAATTCCATCAATAGAGGATCAATATGTTTCTTAGACTTCACCTCGACCACTAAAGATGATTCGGAATTATGATGAACCATAGAACCTCCATTTGGAAAATCTTCCAACCGAACACCCAACCGAGCCAATCTATGTACCTTTTTCACTAACTCTTTCTTATCATCAAGAACATGGTCTACACTACCCATTGACATTCGACTTAGAGTGTCCGCTACCACATTGACCTTTTGGGGTGGTAAAAAATATTTATGTCATAATCATCCAAATTTCCAACCACCTTCTTTGTCAGAGATTCAACTCCTTTTGAGTGAACACATATTGAAGACTTATTTAGTTCATAAACACATCCACATGGACACCATATAGGTAATGGCTCCATATATTCAAAGCAAACACTACGACCGCTAATTCAAGGTCATGAGTTGGATAGTTCTTCTCATGCACTTTGAGTTTTCTAGAGGCATATGCTATCACCTTACCATGTTGCATGAGCACACAACCCAAACCTATTCAGAAAGCATCACAATACACTACAAACCCTTTAGTACCCTCCGTTAGGCCAACACCAGAGCGCTGGTTAGCTTATATTTCAACTCTTGGAAACTTCTTTCACAAGATTCCGACCACTCAAACTTAACTTTCTTTTGGGTTAAGGTTGTCAAAGGAGAAACGGTAAATGCAAACCCATTAAGAAATATCCTATAATACCCCCCTAAACCCAAGAATTTCGATTATTCAGTTGGAGCCAAATGTCTTAGCTAATTCTTAACCGTTTCCATTTTCTTTTGATTGACCTCTATACCCTTATTTGAAACATGTGACCAAGGAAAGCAACCGATCTCAACCAAAATACACACTTACTATATTTATCAAAGAGTTGATGATCCTTTAGGACTTGCAATAGTACCCTCAAATGATTCATATG
This sequence comes from Solanum pennellii, assembly GCF_001406875.1. Lineage (NCBI taxonomy): Eukaryota > Viridiplantae > Streptophyta > Magnoliopsida > Solanales > Solanaceae > Solanum > Solanum pennellii. The sequence continues at coordinate 76,851,897 of NC_028637.1, read as the reverse complement.
CTCATCCTCACTCTTAGAACATACCAAGATGTCAAGGTAATTTCAGAACACTCTATTCATAAGGTCTATGAAAATTGTCGGGGCATTATTTAGACCAAAAGACATGACTAGGAACTCATTATGACCATACCTAATTTGGAAAGTCGTTTTAGGAATATCTTCACGTCTCACCCTAAGTTGGTGATATCCTGATCTCAAATCAATTTTTTTAAAGTTACTCTCTCCTCGAAGTTGATAAAACAAGTCATCAATCCTAGGGAGAGGATAACTATTATTTAAAGTGACCTTATTTAGTTGTCGGTAATCAATACACATTCTAAAGGACTCATCCTTCTTTTTCAAAAGCAACACCGGAGCGCCCCATAGGAAATGCTTGGTTGTATATAACCCTTTTCAACCAAATCCTTCAGTTGAACCTTCAACTCTTTCAACTCGGTCGGAGCCATACGATAAGGAGGAATTGAAATTGATTTCGTATCCAGCAACAAATCTATGCAAAAATCTATTTCCCGTTGGAGAAGAATTCTGGGTAATTCATCGGGAAGACTTTCGGAAAGTCTTTCACTACGGGTACAAACTCAAAAAGAGGAGCTTGAGACTCTAGGTCCTTGAACTTCACAACATAATAGAGACATCCCTTAGATCTTACTAGCCTTTAGACACGAAATGATTCGACCTCTAGGGATTGGTTTCCCCCTTCCATTCTAAGACGGGTTCAATTGGAAATTGGAACTTAACTACCTTTGTCCTACAATCAATATAAGAAAAAACAATCATAAACCAATCCATCCTTAATATGACATAAAAATCCAACATATCAAGTTCTACCAATCGACCAAAGTAACTCTATTGGACAATGATATAGGGCAACTCCTAAAGACTTCTAGCCACAACGGATTCACCCACCAGGGTATTAACCAAGAAAGATTAAATTAACATATCGGGTAACGCATTAAACTTCACAAACACTAAGGAAGTTATAAAATATAAGGTGATACCGAGATCTAGTAAACATATACATTAATGGAAAACACTTGTATCATACCAGTGACAACAACGGGAGAATCCTCTTGATCATACCTAGAGCGGAGAGCATAGAAGCGGTTATTCTTAGGATCATCGTAACTACGTCCACTAGCTTGTTGTTGATTACTCTGCCTTTCCTTAGCCTTAAGCACGAGACAATCTTTCACTTTATGGACACTCTTTCCACAACCAAAGCAATTATCCCTTCAAACTTGACATTCACCAATATGTTTCTTACCACATTTGGTACAAGTATGTTTCTCACTTGGTGATTTCCACCTCTCTCTCCTTGGGACCTAGGGTCAGACACCCTATCCTTGCTACCCTTGGGGAATTTAGAAGGAACGTGGTTGGAGAACCTATTCTTGAACTTAGGATTGTCTTGTATTTCCCACTTACCCTTAGAAGTACCTCCTTCATAAAACTTTGTCCTCTTAGCATCCCTATTCTTCCTCTTAAGCCTACTCTCCTCGAATTGTTGAGCATGCACTATAAAATGAATAATATCCATGTTTTTATGAAGCATCGCTAAATGACAGTCTTCCACAAGATTAGCGGACACACCCATCACAAAACGGTTCATTTCATCTCTAGGATTGGACACCAAAGAAGAGGCATACTTAGACAACTTAGTAAATTTCAAACAGTATTCTAGAACACTCCTACCTCCTTAACGAAGGTTGATAAACTCTTCCACTTTTGCCTCTCCTTTCTCCCTTGGAAATAACCTATCAAGAAATTCCCTCCTAAGTACATCCCAACTTATGGGACCCGCTCTCAAAGCCCTATTATACCTCCATATAGTCTACCAAGTTTGAGCCACATCCTTGAGTTGATAAGCGGCTAGCTTGACCTTCTCATTTGAACTGACTCCCATAGCATACAAGATCTTTATACCTCAACCAAAAAATTTGGGGCTCTTCATTCACCTTACACCCAAAGAACATTGGAGGATTCATCCTAGTGAAGTCCTTCAAGCGAGAAGCCATGGTACAAGCATTTTGGTTCATACGGGATCCAACTTCCCAATTTGCTTGAGATGCCACTACTTGAGCTTGAGTATATACGGCTTAATCTTGGGTAGTCAGGGCTTGATACTAGTTGATGAAAGTCGTCCTTATCTCTCCATCTGCCGTAGCCGGTGATTGATCGGAGATTGGTCACCTTGAAAAGCTTGTTCTTGATGAGGAGCTTGGTTGTCTTGGGAAGGAACTCCCGCATTAGCAATCTCCTCTTCAACTCTTCTTGAATCTTCCCTTCTAGTAGTCATAGCCTATAACCACAAGAAACGGGTTAGAAGAAAAGGAAACATAAAGTCAAGACTCTAGAGTCACCACTTTAAGAATATCAAAGAGGTGAGAATTTCCTAAGCATCACATAGCCTCTCATTTATAAGTGTGGCGCGCTTCACAATTGTGAACAAGATTCTACATAGACATTGTTTAGTGAGACATCAATTATAATATTACTGAAACTCATGCTCTGATACAAAGTTTGTCACAACCAGGGAGCACCCCCTAGACATAACAGGTGTCTTCGTCCTTGAAGAGTTCTTAGACTAGCCCTTAGCATACATCATTGCAAATCATAGGTAAACAAAATGCGGAAAATTTAAAAAATTTACATAATGAAGTATACTTAGACTTCTCGTTTATCATATATATGAAGTTTACATAGACTTCTCAATTATGAAGTTTAAATAGACTTCTCAATAGAATCATATTCCATTCATATAAAGTAGTCTAATATTTACCTCTCATATAACCATCTATCATAGAAATATAAGATTTGGGCAATAGCCCTTACACTATTACAATGTGTCTCATATAGTATTACAACAAAGTCTTAAAGATAAGGAAAGAACAATTGTCTTAGACATAGTCAATACTGATAAATCTAGAAAGGTGGTATCATCCTCGGACTTGAGGACTCACCAAAAACTTGGGGAACAAATCCATGTCTTCCTTGAAATTGGCCTTGAACTTTCCAATGGCCCTAACCTACATAATTGTATAAATAGAGAGAATATGGGTTAGTACAAACCACATGTACTAAGTATTGAAACATATGCAATTAAAACCATTGAAATCATGCACAAAGAGATATTTTGTTCAAAACCATGCTAAGTCACCTTGAAAGCATTTATGCACACATAAGAGCATACACAGGTCATTAGTCACAATAACATTAATACATGTTCATATCCATATAAAACAATAGCATCATCATAAAGTCATTACAACAATTCATGTTCTAGAGTTCATATCATCAAAGCATACAAGAAATCTACAATCCCAATCTAAGACAAGTAGTGCAATGCTCATGTGAAGCCCCATAACCCCGCAAAATCAAGTAACTAGGAAAGACACCATAAGTAATGTCCATACTTCATATAGAATCATATCATGCATAGTCATCATCATACATAACAACTTAGGCCAATATCATGTTCATCAAATGAAGTCAACATCATGTAAGATGAACATCATGTGAAGTCAGCACTATACATTTCATTCATAGCGTAAGTACATAAGAACATCCTCCTAGGAATCCTCTCTAGGTCAACTTCTGTAGTGCATAGGTAAATTATCATATCCTTACCAACACTAAGTAGAACACCTTAAGTCACCCTACTTAGTTTCTATATTTATTACTTTTGTTCATTCATTTTACTTTCGATAACATTTGCCTTAACAAAAAAATAGACCATGAAAGCTAAACATAGAATCCGATGTCATGAAACCTTACACCGAAAGAAGGTGCTCTACTTGCCAAGGTAGAAGCAAACATGAATATAGCATTCTAGGTGGATCCACTAGATACTTTTCCTATGGGGGAACATCGTTAAAGTACTAGGAGATTAGTATTAGAAACCCTCTTTATGAACATTCGCATTGTAGTCTCCATCTCATGAGAACCATTGTGAACCTACCTTCCCTCATTGGGAAGGAACACCTCTCATGTCTAGTTTGCTCAGTGCTAAGCTAAAGTCTATTTTTGAAATATCTTTAAGCCATCCTTAACAGTAGTTTACAATATATGTCTTAGGGACTAACCCCTCGTATAATCATGATCATATATCTTTAGGTATATAATGAGAACTTCCATTCATCACAACCCATCATCTAGTAAGATCATCATATCATAGTAATATTATAATAAGATAAACAAGAGACCCACTTTCAACCTCGAATGATCATACCCCTATTAAGATATCACATTCACATATTCATAGCATGCCATCATATTCATCATACAATCATATTCCTATTCGATTTACATAATCATACTTCAATTGAACATCATCACCAAGAATAGACCAACATAATTGAAGTAGAGAAATCATAATCTTGAAAGTCTTACCAATGGCTTCAAAGAATCTCCTTAAATATCTTACCCTCAATTTCTCCACATTCATCTAAAAATTAAATCATCGTCATCATATAATTGTAAATTAAGCAAAAACATATCCAATTCCAACGTCCCTAATCATCTATAAGCCTAATTCATACATAGGGTTAAGAAAAATGGGTCATTTATGGATCTTTAATAGAAACTAGGTCAAAGACTAATAAACTACAAAAACCCTCCATTGAACAGTAATAATCTATCAATACTATTCAATTTAATACAACATAAACCAATTGGAAAGATAACTCGCGAAATTGGATGAAAACAATAGTATTAGACATCTTTTGAAACCAAATTCTTAAAAACATCTAGGGGAAATGAGTCCCAAGAGTGAATAGCTTCCATACCTTAACAATACTTCAAGAATTATGGAATAAAAATTAATGTCTAAGCTCTAATAAATCTTGAACCTTGGTCTTCAATGGGGTTCTTTGGTTAGTGAGAGTAAGTAGAGAGAAGTGAGAGTGATTTGGTTTTGGGGAATTATGAGGTGTTATGTTATTTTAATGAATTAGGGGGCATATATAGTTCTTAATTACCTAATTAAAACCGTGACTAACCATTAAATAATTAATTCACCTTACTTAAACTAAAATTGGACAGTGAAAAGAGTCTCAAACAACGAGACCCCATCGATGCCTCGTCAATCCAATTACAGACCGTACTGGTCAAACGTGATTTGGATAAAAGGCTGGTTATTTGGGGAATTTTGTGAATCCTCTAAGTTTCAATTAATGAGCCCCAACTATGGATCTTCATTCAAACGATGACTCATCCTTTTGTCTAATGGTTGCAAACTGCCAATTGACAGTTTTGAGGGTCAGTGTTTGGGTCATCCTCAAAAACCCTTAGGGTGTTCCTTGGGGATTCGTATCAAGAAGTTTCGACCATACACACATTATAACATGTATTCTAAACCTTTTTACCAAATTTGACTTAATTCCGACTCTTAAAACCCTTTGAAACACCAGAAGGCACACTAGAATATTTTAACAAATCTCCGGACATCATGGTGGTTTCTTGACGTTTTGACTCTAACACTTTCGAATTGAGTTTATTACCTTTTTTTAAATTTGTAAACATATTTTTAAGTCTTAGTTTATCAAGTGAGTCTCAAGACTATGTCATGGAATTTCCGGAGTGTTACACCAAGGACATGATTAGTGTGTGTGGTAGTATGGGATGTCATACATGCATTGCACAAGTATGGTTTCAGGTTTTTTAGTATGATAGTGATATTATCACATAAAAACCTAAGTCTTGACTATGAATGTGGATTATGCCCATGAATGAGCAAAAAGGGTTACTTAGATTTGATGGTATTATGGGATGCTATCCTTGCCTTGTAGAAGTATATTAAGAGGTGTCTTGGAAAGTAGTTCTCTTGTAATATGAAAGACTTAAGGTCGAAGTATGTACCCACGGAAGTTTATGTAATGACTATGCCATGAACATGATGTTGTTCTCATGATAATTTACTATGTCTCATGTTGACTAATGATTATATGATGCTAATGTTGGAGATTATGCTTATGACATGTTAGCTCTTCTGCTTATATCTTATGTTGACTAACCATTTTCAGATGTTCTAATGATGTTGTGCTAGATTTCATACTTGCTACATTTTGCACTAACGCATATTGCCTATATTTGAATGAAATGTAGGGTTTTGGAGATTGAGTTCCTTTGGAGGATAGATTTCTAGAAGTTGCAAGAAGAATTGAAGATTTAGTGAGTCCTCATAGCTTGGAGGACAAACACATTATTCCTCTTATGTCATTTATTATTCTTTTAGACTATTGCGTGGGTTGTGCCCCAAGAGTTTATCATAAAAGTTGTATTAGATGGTTTCAGACAAAGAATAGAAAGATTTCCGCTTGCTTTTTATAAAATGACTTCGATTGTAAAAGTTTTTAATGTTTCCATACTTTTCCATTATCTTATGTTATGATTATGTTAAGGGCCCCTTGGGGTCAAGTACCGCATGTTACGTATAGGGGATACCCCTGGGGCGTGGCAATCAAACTGAGATAGTGAGTTAAATTAAGAGCTTCAAAATGCTATTTTACAACACACCTTTAATCCATGACACTCATAAAATACCCGTTCATGATAAGATTAGTTTTGGGAGTTCTACTTGCCCGAATTTAATTCTATGAAGTCGTACGAGTTCCTTAACGTCTTAGATATCAACTCACATTATGAAATTCTTAATCAGGTATCTCATTCATTACAAGATTTTCCTGGACCTCACTGACTTCGATTTCATCCAAATCTGGACTAAGTTAGGAAATTCGAGGTTACTACAAAAAGTTTTTTTTAACCCATTGACTTTTCCATAACAACAGAATAAGGTTCTTATAATAGATAACAATTTACCCATCTCTTATATCCGAGTGACAAACTAGGAAAAATTGGCTAAAGTAAGGGTAGAGTAGTATTTGAATTTTTGAATAGTGGGGGATACTTATCTTGCAGGTCATTCTCGATTTCCCTAGTTGTTTCCTCAACCAAATGATACTCCCATATAACTTTCATAGACCTTATCTCATGGGTCTTTAGCTTCCTTACATTGCTATCATGAATCACAACCGTTCTTCCTCATACTAAAGGTCTTGGTTTAATAAAACCGAGTATCGCTTTATGATGTAACTTTCGGCCCAGACCAACCAATTGGATACCTACACATCCTCCCGTACAATGCCTCAATGAAGTCATCTCAATACTCGAGGGATAATTATTGTTTTTTATAGACTTAACTAGCAACAAAAGTGATTTCCAACAACCACCAAAGTTGATCGTACCCATGTCTGCAACATGTTATCAAGGACCTCGACACAATCATCAGCACAAATGCTATATCACATAAGTATAATAAAATTCTAATTTAATCCTTGCTACAATTAGAAGTCAACCTTAACCAACCAAGACACACTTATAATATCAAAACAATAGAATTCCTTATCAATATCTCCATTGCACAATATAAATTTTCATGACTCTAATTTATAAGAATTTGATCTTTAGACATCAGATACTCGTCGAAGAATATGTTTAAACATGAAAGCCTCTAACAACACTATTGAATTCTAGATTTATCACTTATGATTGTAGATTACCCCTAAGAATAGTAGAATTGAACCCAATGATCCCCACATTCAACCACACAAAATCAATACGTTACCTCGACGACTAGATGAATATTGAGAGTATCAAATAACTATGATTACAGAAGGTAGCTTATATATGAATTCTCGTAATCAAGATGGTCCATGTCGAACCACTAAAATACTTTAACAACTCCAAGAAGACACATCATACGTCCTATAAAATAACAAAATATTCCCTATTATCCCTGTCAACGAAGACAATATAATGGGATCAATACGCGTGATCCACCACTAGGGATCCACCCAAAAAGTGAAAACACATGTGATCATATCTAGGGAATCATACTCACAATCATAAACAAAATGAAATCACATAAGAATTTAAGGAATCAAGTATTGAATGACACCGAAGTTTTTCCTCTGAAGATTCGATACTAGTCATTTCCAATCAGTTGAATCCACATACTCTTCTCATCATATCCATTGAAGTCCACACTCTCAATACTAACAAGCATTATGAAGACTCCGACCATTTACCGTACTCTAAACCAACAATTTCAAACAAAAACCTTTCTTAGATACTTTCACAATCAAATGTGATAAAATTTATGACTCAAAACAAGTATACATCCTTCTAGAGGTTCAATACCTGTACAAATGATCATTTCTCACCTTACAAGTTCATACCTTGAAAAAATATATCACCATGAATTTATACTTACAATGAAAATTTTTAATTGTAAATTCAATCGTATAACACAATCCCCTTATCTATCAACACTAGCTTATACATTAATTTATACCTTGAAGATTTTTATGAATTCATGGAACTTCATTATGATTGATCACATTTCCATATATCATACAATATCTTTTTCTAACAATTCGATCGTACTAATTAGTAAACTCAAAAACAAAATAAAGCACTTATCATCACACTCGAGCTAGTGTCTATAATCTCTTTTCTCACGTTTTTTTCAATAGCTTTTATCCAATATTATGGACCCATGACAGTATTACCATAGCCACAATAAAAGATCTAGTGTCCGTAACCTCTATTCAAGTGGTATCCCACCATCTCTTAAAAGTTTTCATACAACCGCGTTATTCACCAAATATTAGAAAATCACGACCTTGGATACTCATAAGTCAAAAGTACTATTAAAAATTTACATAGCCAACAATCTTATTATATCATTGGAATCCATCACAATCCATCACGAACCCTTATTACCATTATGCTAAGTTAGCCCTGGATATTACTACGAAGTCCACCTTCTCATTGACCTGATAGCTCAAACTCAAGTGTACCCATCGAATTCAAAGGACTAATCAAAATTTTATGCACTTTCTTACTAGGATCTTTAATTTCCTTCTCCCGTGTATACTCAATGGGACTTAATTTATCTATAATTTTGTCATTCCGGTATAAATCCACTTCTTTGTGGCTTAAAATAAAATCACTAGTCCTTATACTACAATCATTCTTCTAAACAAACAAAATATGAGAACCCCACGGTGAAGCACTACGATGGATGAAACCTTTATCAAGAAGTTTCTATATTTGAGCCTTAATCTCTCAGTTCTACCAGAGCCATGTGAGAAGGGGCAATGGGGATGGGGCGAGTGCTAGGTTCCAAGTCAATATGGAATCTATATCTCCACCCAGAGGCATACCAGTCAAATCAATAGAAAACACTTTTCTAAATTCAGATACCACAGGAGTATACTCATAGAGTTATTCTCGACCTAAATATCCCAAATATTACCTTAATGAGCCAAAAACCCTACCCCACAAATTTCCTAGCCCGAAAGAAAGATATGATCTTAGTTGGCCTAGGCTTGTACACCCCTTCAAACTTTAACTTTTCCCTACTAGGGATCTCTGGGAGTTACCAACTTAGAATAAAATTAAGCCCGGTATAATATGAGTACAACCAATTCTTGACGAAGATTATATCAAGTCTTTCATATCTAGCATAACAAATAAACCCAAACCTGAAAATCTACTGACACGCAAGACAACCACGATACACACGGGTGACTATGACAGTCCCTACAACTAGGCTGGAAACATGGATGGGGTATCAAGTACATTACAATCCGCATCAAATCTCAATATAAACTAAAATGACACATATGTACAAGTACAAAATTGGATTCAAACAAAGAGTAATCATCTGGTAAGAATGAATAATAGTACACATGATCACTGTATCTGACACCTCAACCTTGGTCTTGCCCGAAAAGGCATAAAATTGAGCCTTGTCATCTCAACGGGCAACCTCCTTGCCTGGTTGCACTACTCCTTTACCTGCACTACCATTTCTATGGCCTCAACGACCTTTCTAATTTCCTCCTCATATGCCCAGGTTCTCCAAAATTATAACACTTAATAACTTAAAAAAGTAAGAATTGTTTCTATTGTAGTAGTTGTATCATTTATCTCTTTGATATATAATCAATCAAGGAAATCACAGTATATTCTAACCTCAATTGGCAATAACTTAATTTCATTATTCGCTAAACAAGCCATACATGTTACGAAAACAATACTAAATGCATTTTCCAAAGTAATGGTGTTATTATCTAGCCGTCCCTTACCAAAAATTCTTCATTGATATCAACTATAAACTTGAGCCTGCAAATTTGACCTTAATCCCCTCACAAGTGACGATAGTAGCTAGAAATTTTAGTCGCATAAAAAGGTCGGACCCGATTCTTGACTACTTCAAGCTTTTGGGGATCTACCATTAACCCTTCCCTTGAAACTACATACCCTAAAAAGACAACCTAAGTTAACAAAAATTAACATTTTTGCTTCCCAAGAACACCCTGAATAGTATGAGGATGATCGGCATGCTCTTTCTCACTTTTAAAAATTACACAAAATGACTTCAATAAATACCATAACAAAACGAATCAATAAATGGTTTCACCACACCATTCATCAAATTTACGAAAGTTACAGGCGCATTTGTCAACCCAAACCACATAACTAGAAACGCATAGTGCCTATAACATGTCCTATTTGTCATTTTTGGCATATCCTAAATCCTAATAATTTATTGATGATAACCAAACCTTAGATTAATCTTAGAGAAAACAGATGCACCCTGCAAGTGTTCAAAAGATTATTTGTATGAGGCAGTAGATACTTTTTTTGAAAGGTTAACCTATTCAACTGTCGGTAATCTATGCACATCCTTTTTTGCTAGTGATTGTGTTACACTTTCATTTCTCTAGTTCGGACAATAGATTACCAATTTAAATCACGGATACGAATTGGATTCAAGTCATAAAATAAAGGAGTAGAAACAAGTGAGTTTTGCCTAAAATTATATAGCCTCTCGAAGAAAAGTATGGATGTCTTCATACCTTTTGTAATACTACTAAACTTATTTTGATAAAAAAAAAGTTTCACGACCCATACCGTCGTGATTGGCAATATAACGAACCTTCAAGTAAATTAGTGAAACTAGATCCTAACAACCTTGTGTTACGTTTGTAATAAGGGTTCTTGTTGTGTAATGTTGTCAAGAGATAAGAAGTTTAGTGAGTCAACATGAAGGTACGTTCTAGACTCCGTGTTGAAAGAGTTTTGTATGTTGGTAAAGGGTACTAAGGCTTCTGACAAGACTAGGAAGGGAAGGCCTAAGCCAAAGGCCAAGGCTTCCAACCTTGGCTAAAAACTTTCCCAAGGCTTCAAGGACCCCTTCACCGTAGTAACCTTGACTACGGTCTATAGAAGTGACCATGAAGGTCACTTTGTTGAATGTGAGCCAAGGCTCGTTTGCCAAGCTACTGCCCTAAACTTCACGACCACACAACAGTCAATGGTCTTTACTACATACCGTAGCGTTGGCCGTGAATATGCCTTTGCATTTTTAGGATTGGGAAGGCAAAGTATATCACTTCCCACAGAACCATGGGCATCACCATGGGTCGTGGTCCCTTTTCATAAGCCGTAGAGTTGGCCATGGTGCCTAACGGGGATGTCTCATTTAGGGGGGTTATAAGTAAATTAGTTTGAAGGTATTACTATGTGGGGTTGATTTTAAATGGTTTATATCATATATAAAATACTTTCAGGTTTTAAAAAACTTCTTTTACTCCTATTTTCAAAAAAACAAATTAAAACCCCAAAGTCCTTTTTCTCTATGTATTTCTCTCAAACTTAAGGAAGAAGAAGAAGTGGGAGCTAGGGTTTGGATTCTAGGTGCTTTCTTCTTCGAATTTGTTTGGGAATATTAAGAAAGTTATGGTAATCCTTCATCAAGAATTGTCTTTCACCCTAGAGTCAACTTCAAAATAAGTTTTTCAAAGCTTTCCATTTTATGGAAAACTAGGGTTTCACTCGATCTCATGGTTTCTTTCACCAAATGGTTTCAAAAAGGTTCCTACTGGCATATTATGGTTATGTTAGTGTTAAATTGACGATTTAAGATGAAATTACTCTATGAACCTGATATACCGTGGTTTCACGATATTTTTAATGCTTTTTTCTTAAGTTTAGTGTGTGTCCAAAAACCTTTTTGTATTGATTTTCATGTAAGTTTCTCTTTATTTGAAGGAAATTTGTCCAAAGACGAACGCGGAAGTTTTTGAGCGAGAAATGCAGAAGAGACCACCTACGGAGCTTATGACGGTCCATCGAGCTTGTGACGGTCCGTAGGTGGCATCGTAGTGAAGCTGCTGAAGAAAGATGGGGAAGTCTGACCCAAGTGTGGGATTACGGAAGTCCATAATGGACCTTCATAGACACGACGGTCTGTCCTGCTGGTTCGTTGTGATGATTAGAGAGTTGTCCCAGTACCCAAATTCCTAGAAGTTGATGTATTATGGAACGGAGACCCTCGATGGACCGTCGTGCTTGGAACGGTACGTCATACCTGTTCGTCGAGGGTAATAAAGAGAGCAGCAGAAGAATTTGTGAAGTATGGGACGATGGAGGCCTTGACGGCCCATCATAACCACGACGGTCCGTCACGAGGTCCGTCGACCCAGCCGCATTTTGACAGATTTTTTTCAGTAATTAGAGTCCTTCTTTTATTAGGTTTTTTTTTATAAATAGTTCGAAAAACCTCATTTTTGGGGTTAGACTCTTTTAGATTAGACTCTTTGTTAGTAGACTCTTTGATATTAGACTTTTTGATTGTTAGACTTTTGGAGAATCTTTAGTTCTCTTGTTCAAGTATTGACGGATTAATTTCAGTAATTGATACACTTTTTCTGGAATTGATTGTTGGTGCGTTTGTTGATTAATCAAGTGAACTTCTGGATTTTATTCTTTCTCAATAAAGTAAGTGCATGAATTTTTATATTTCATATATGAATATTGTGATTATGACTATGGGTAAGTAAACTCCATAACTAGGGTTGTGGGAACCATGGGTGAATAATGAGGTAAAATCTAACTAAAATAATAATTCTAGAATACTTTCTTGCATGCATTGATAATTCTTTCGTTTAGAAATCTTTTTAACGGATGGCCAAAGTTAGAATTCGCCTTAATGCTACTTGCCGCACAAAGGAGGTAGATAATAGGAAAAGAATTATCAACATAGATTTAGTGTATACTATCTAATAGGATAGTGTTGATTGGTACGAGGTAATAACTTAGTCAAATATCGAATACAATGATTAATATGAGGTAAAGGTAAGGGTTAGTATATCAACACACATAGCCGGACCAAGGTGCGGAGTGAAATTATATAGATGTCGGACCAAGGATTTAGAAATACATAACTTATCACTTGCATGCAAGATACTAGGAAAGAATTGTTATAGTTAGAACTATCAAGTTTGGAACATGTAGGGAACACTTAAACCCTAGTTACTTTTATTAATTGATTAAACTCCAAGATTTGAATCTGTTAGTTGTTTACTTTAATCTAGTTAATTATTTTCATTAATTAGAAATAAAAATCCCCCCTTTACTGTCTTTTGTTTTCTAAGGAAATAATTGACTAAATAATAGTAATAATAGAATAAAGTTAAGTCTGAACTATTTTCCTCGTGGGAACGATCCCAACCTCATTAATTGGGTTCTTTACTTGGTACGACCGTTTTACTTCTTATTTGAGAAGTAAGTTTGAGCGTTATCAAATTTTGGCGCCGCTGCCGGGAAAAGTAGCTTTTAGATGAACTTAAACTTATTACTAAAGTTTAGTCAATATTTTCTTGATTTTGCTTTTCTATTGTTCTTTATTCTTGCATAACTATCTTCCTTGTATGCCAAATACAAGGAGAGGAAGAGAACTCTTGTTTCCCTATGATCACGAATTAGAGCGTACACTACGCAATATGAATCGAAACTTGGGTATTAACGATGATGATGCAAACTAGAACAGCCTAGCTCCTGTTGATGTTCATGGTCAGTTATTACTCGATAATCCAGGTCAAAATCACAAAGGGGACAATATCCCACTCCACGCCCTCCAGAATTCTACAAAGGTTATGATAATATTACAGACTCGGATGGGCCACTTGTCTTGACCCCTCTACCACAAGGCCACACCTTTGTGGTAACTAGTAGTCTGATGCAAATGCTCACTGCTAGAGGTTTGTTTTCAGGGCTACCTTTTAAGGACCCACATGCCCATATAGCTAAGGTAAGGGCAGTGAATAAAAGTTTTGTAGGAAGGACTGATTTTGATTTTGATGTAATAGGGTAAGAGTATTTCCTCTCTCAATGACGGGAGAGGCTGCTATTTGGTTCACTGAGCTCCCTTATAACTCAATTTTCACTTGGAACCAACTAAGGGACGTTTTCTTAGCACGTTACTACCCGGTCTCCAAGAAACTAAACCACAAAGACAGAGTGAACAACTTTGTTTCACTACCAGGAGAGTCAGTTCTTGGGATAGATTCACCTCATTTTTGAAAAGTGTCCCCAATCACCGCATAGATTATGAGTCACTGAAGGAATACTTCTATCGGGGACATGATGATAATAATAAAGTGGCATTGGATAATATAGCGGGTGGTTCTTATGGGGAGTTTCCTTATGCCGAGATTGCCAAAAAGTTAGAGAAAATCTCCCGAAATAATACAGCTTGGAGTACTAGGAAGTCAAATACTGGGAGAAATACCTTCGTAGTGCAATCCACTCACAACCCAGCAATAGATGATATTCGTGAAAAAATGGCTCAGATGAGAACTGAGCTTGGGTTGGTATTAATACATGTCACTAGGGGTGTAGAAAAGATAAATGCAGTTAACTACTTGTGGTGTAGAAAAGATAAATGCAGTTAACTACTTGTCTAAACCACCACCACCAAATGATGAATGCTATTATGAGGAGAATTCCTATGCTGTAAATGAGCAGACGGGGGGCTTCCGACCGAGTGACCAAGTCTCAAATCAGGAGAGTTGGCGCCAAGGTCAAGGAAGCCAAGGTCGGATCTATGGTAACTATAACCGTGAGGGTCATTATGTCCGATATGGAAAATACAACCGCGACAACAACTTCAATAGGGGTAACTATGGCAAAATAAATGATAGGAATGGGCCCTATGTCCCTCCTCAAAATCGTGAAGTTACTCCTAGGGATGGTGGAGATAGTATGGCGCGAGTTGAGGATATGTTGCACAAAATGATGAGGAGTTCCGATGCTAGTGATGATCACATTAGAGAGTTAAGGAGTGATTTAGCGGGTATTGGGCAGAAAGTCGATACACATGCAATAGCGATTAAGAAGATTGAGTTACAAATGGCCTAATTATCTGCGACTGTGAACACACGGCAACCGGGTACTCTTCCTAGCAACACTGTCCAAAATATGAAAAATGATGGACACTGTATGGCAATCACTACTCAGGATGTTAAGCAAACCATTGACCCACCTATGTCGTCTAATGAGGAAAAGGTGATAAAAGATAATGATAAAGCGGTAGAGGTTAGTGGTGAAGTAGAAGATAACATGGGAAGAGATGTTGAAGTGCCTACAGAGGTAACTCCCATGCCTACACCACCACCACCCTTTCCTCAAAGATTAGTGAAAAAGACCGAGGATAATAAATATCGGCGTTTTACAACAATGTTGAAGCATCTTTCTATCAATGTCCCTTTGGTAGAAGCTCTCGAGCAAATGCCCGGTTATGCCAAGTTTATGAAAGATCTGGTTATAAAAAAATGGTCACTTTCGAGGATGATGATAGAATGCAGCATTACAGTTCTATTGCAACAAGATCTCTAGTACAAAAGAAAAAGATCCGGGTGCGTTCACTATTCCTTGTACAGTCGGGTCATTACATTTTGCGAAAGCATTATATGAACTGGGGGCAAGCATAAATCTCATGCCCCTCTCAATTTACAAGAATTTCGGTTTGGGTGATCCAAAGCCCACTGTGATGCGGCTACTGATGGCCGATCGAATAGTAAAAAGGCCTATAGGGATACTCCACGATGTGCTAGTAAAAGTGGAGACGTTCATATTTCCAGCAGATTTTGTTATTCTTGATTGTGAAGTCAATTTTGAAGTTCCTATTATTCTTGGGAGGCCATTCCTCGCTACGGGTAGAGCCTTAGTTGATATGGAAAAGGGGCAGATGTAATTTCGGTTGAACAATGAAGAAGTGACCTTCAACATTTGCAGGTCCATGAGGCAGAGTGGTGAGCTCCAATCGGTATCTGCTATATCCTACAAAGAAAAGATGAAGAAGCGCCATGACCTAAAAATTGAAAAACGAGAGATTATGGTTGGGGATTTGGTGCTTTTACACAATTCTAGGTTGCGTTTGTTTCGGGGCAAGCTCAAGTCCAAATGGACTAGCCCTTACTTGATTACCCAACTATTCCCTCATGGAGCAGTTGAGTTAGAAACCATGGAGGGTGTGCGGTTTAAGGTGAATGAACAACGATTAAAACTCTATTTTGGGCATGCTAAATCAGCGAATAAAGTGATCGAGGCATACCATCTTGATGAAGGTTGAGTATTCAAGTGTCCACAGTCGTGCCGCGACGTTAAATCAGGCGCTGGTTGGGAGGAAACCAATACTTATAGTTTTTTTGTAGTAATGGTAGCATTTTCTACTAATGCGTTTTAAATTTGCAGGTAGCACATCACCAGGAAATTCTGCAGAAAATCACTCTGCAACAGTCACTGACGGATACATCGACGGACCATCACGCATGTGACGGACCGTTGCATGAATCCGTCGTGGCAGGTACGCCTTTCATTTATTTTCAAAATTAGGGCACACCCGACGGAACCAATGACGGACCGTCGCATTTGTGACGGACCATCATCGGGGAGTTGTTGTGTCATAAACCAGCAACCCGATCCGACCCAGTAGGAGAATTTTAAAATTTGTCAACAATTAAAAAAAAAACCCTTCATTTCAACCATATTTTTTCCCTCTTTCTCCCATTTCCTCCCTTTCAAACTTCCAACTTCCTACCTCTCTTCTCTATCAACTTATCACTTCCCCAAATCCCTAATTCCGGATATCTCCTTTCTACTATTCGGAGTCTGCTGCTGTGGTTCTGTTCTTGATAACCAAGTGCCTCACTTGCTTTTTTTTCTCCTCTTCTCAGGTATGTGTCTCTAATCTCTACCCATTTACATTGTATTTTTGTTTTTTAATTTGTATTAGCCTATTTCTTTTTGGTGGGTCTTCATTCTTTGGTCCAATTTTGTCTGATCTAGGTTGAGAATCCTCGAATTGTCTTGTTAAAACTCAAGAAATAGGTGCTTTAGCATTGCTGGTTTCCTAGGTATTTGGGTTAGAAACATGTAGGTTAACGCTAAGTATTCCATTTGAGTCACAGAGAATGATTGTGGCATCGTCGGTTCTGTCACTGAATAACAGAACGAGACCCCGATGACGGACCGTCGTAGCCACGATGAACCGTCACAGGGTCTGTTCCAACACCCCACTGTTCTCTAAGTGTCCACCAATGTACACATGCAACGGACCGTCGTTCCCACGATGGTCCATCCTGCACAACCGTTCTGGTTGTCAGAGATCCTATTCCTTAGGGTCTCCAACTTTTTCTAAGTGTCCTCTATCTAAGACGGACCGTCATATCCGTGACGGTCCGTCCTGCTCAACCGTTCTGGTTTTCATAGACCCTTGTCCTGTGGGTCTCAATCTTTTTCTAAGTGTCCTATGACGGACATCTATGATGGACCGTCATACCCTCAACGGTCCGTCCTGCACAACCGTCATGGTTCTCGTAGACCCTTGTCTTAAGGGTCTCCATTTTTTATCTAAGTGTCCTCCCACGGACATCTACAACGGACCGTCATATCCCCGACGGTCCGTCCTGCACAACCGTCATGACGGTTAGAGACCCCTCCCCTAAGGGTCTCCATACCTTTTTCCAAGTGCCCCACGATGGACATCGACGACGGACTCTCATTGTCACGACGATCCGTCCTGCTTAGACGTCATAACTGTCAGAGACTTTCCTTCAGGGGTCTCCATAGAAAATAGTTGAAGTAAGACATGACGAACCCCATGATTGTCCGACGTAGTCACGACGAGCCATCACCTGGTCCGTCGTGTTTCACTGTTACTACCGAGATGTCATTATAACTTTGCTCTTATATTTAGTTTATGTCGTTTTTGCTTGTCTTGTTTGCTCCTTCTAGTACTAATATTGATTCTTTACAGATACTATCTCTAATGGCACCAAAACAAGATCGAGTTTACGCACGTGGGCGTTCAAAGTATGTCGCCCCATCATGAGCTGCACGTGCAACCAGAGCTACGCCCAAAAAGGTGGTATCCGGCGTAGTCACTGCCTCCCAGTCTGATGAAGAGCGCACACTGACCGGTATACCTTCTAGGTCAGCTACACATTAAAAAAGAGCGTCTGGTTCCGTAGGAGTTTCGTGCTCGGAGGAAGCCTTCGGGTCCGCAGAAGTCCCTGCACCCGCCACAGCTGCACAGTCTGCCTCGTCTGATGAGGCTGACAATCCTGATTCCACTCCAGGCTCACCGACTGGTGCCCTCACCCCCGTTGCCGACCAACCCAACCGATGGTGTGTTGACGGGCAACACCAAGTGTATTCAGATGCCAAGTTTCTAAATGATAAAGGCGTTATGAAACAGACCCTTACACTGGAGAGGCGGGTCCTTACGGGAAGTCTCCCCACCATGACAGAGATCCACAATCTCTTCACCAGACACCGGCTAGAGTGGACAGCTCGTTCTTTAGGCCGCTACAGTGAGGAGTTTGTCCGAGAGTTTTACGCCTCTTACATGACTAATCTTGACACAGATAGATAGGCGGGCTACCCCCGCCAAACAAGCCCCACTTGAGCACGTCTGAGTACGTGGGATACAGGTCGACATCTCCCTGCGCGCCATCCGTCGGTCTCTGTACGACGAGGATGTTGATGCGAACAGGACCCCTATCACCGCCAAGTTTGAATACCAGTGGCAAATTGTAAAGGATGGCCAATTCTTGCGTGAGCCATCGCTGAGAGACCACAAAGAGGTGGATGGCCCTGCACTTGTCTATTTATGGAGAGGTTTCTGACTGGGTAACAGAGCCGAAGGTAGCCATCATGAAGGCTAACTTGACCTTCACGGCTAAGTTCTTATGGTTTATTGTACGCCACTGCCTTTCTTCCATGGCTGCTGATAATATAGTCACATGAGACCGCGCAGTTCTGATAGCGGCGATGATAGCCGGGTTTTAGGTGGAAATCGCTTGGCTTCAATAGGTGGTCATGCACGAGAGGGATTTCAAGGTCACAACTACTTACCCTTTTTCCGTGTATGATATTTTCCTTATGCAAGTCCGCATGTGTGCCCATCTGTCACATTGATCAGCTCAAGAATCCGCTGGGCACTGTTGATATCGGCCTCATCAGGGATGAGGCCAATGAGTTGGCTCCACGCAGAGGGCCCCGTGCAGAGTTGCCTCCACTTGTGAAAATCTGGCTGAGACAGTAGCACATGCTCGAACGGCTACGCAGGCTACTTCCGAAGCCACTAACACTACCCCGGTCGAGTCTATCCCGGGTAGTAACACTGCCCCTAGCTCTTCTCGCTCAGCCCCTTTCCCCGCTCTGGTCTCGCTTGCTAAGGTCCAGAAACTAGAGGTTCATATGGCTACACTTCTGCATCACATCCAGCCTTGGATGCAGAGGTCTATTGTTGAGGCGGAGGAGCGCTTGGAGAATATAATGGTACCGCACACAGAACGGAAGATCGCTGTGGTTCATAAGAACTTAGACGCTTTTGAGTTGCGGGTGCTAGCCCGACCATCCCCTCCGGTGGACGTCTCGACCCTTCATGACGCGGTTGAGAGTCTGCGAGCAGATATTGATATGATCCTAGAGGCTAGGGTGCTTGAGTCTGAGTCCCCTTCTGCAGTGCCTGCTGAGGACACAGTGATGGCTGCCTTATTTGCCACTTCTGAGATTCCACCACCTCCCCCTCGAGATCATGCCAAGAGGCATAGGGGTCTAGAAGAGGATGAGGCTAGAGCACGGAATAAGGAGTGCCGTGAGATGGAGGCTGCGAGGAGATCCTCGCTTGCTAATGAAGAGGCGCATCGGATCAGGACTGTAGAGTCAGCTTCTGGGGCATCTAGCTCCAGAGATGTGGAGACAGCGGGAGGCACTACTGATAGTGTTGTTGTTGATGAGGACACTACAAAGGGTGTCCAGACTACATAGGTAGTGGGTTCCTGGGAACCGGACCCACCAGCTTGCTGATCACCGGCGCTTTGCGCCTCAGGTTTACTTCACCTACCACTCTCGTATTTCAATTTATTTTATGCATTGGGGAAAATTGCATATCTTTTTGTTGGGGGTGGGGTAAATGGAAAGTGAGTGCTAGGGTGAAGTCTGAGTATCCCAATTCACGATCCTCTTTTAGGGTTTTCCTGCCTGTGTTCTTTTTCCCCAAGAGACTGATTATTTTTTATTGTTGAACCGGCATGTCTAGATCTTGTGTACAAAGTATAAATCTGAACCATTATGGCTAAAACAAAAAAGATATCCTGATGTAATGAAAATGATGCATGGCTAGGCATAGTAATTGATAAATGTGTGGATTGAAGCATGACATAGAGATACACTACTGCATGACCCTAAGTTTAAGACTCGAACTAGGTGTCTGATAATCTGGTAGAGTAATGAAATGTCAAGTGAGTGTGAGGAAAATTTGAATAGTCCACTATTTGTACTGAGCTAGAACTTGCCTGGTTATTCCTGCTAAAAGTAAGATGTAATAGACAATTAGGAAAGGATCATAGGCCCTTGTTCAATATAGTAAATTTTTAGCCTAAATAAAAAAACTGAATGAAATTAATCCCTTTTTGATCCTAATGATTTGTGCTTTAAATAGACCTTTCTTTTTCACCCCAACTGTCTTTTCTAGGAATAATGTGTTGGCCCTGGTCCCTCCTTGGACATGTGCACCTCAGCTTATGCCAAAAGCATAAGCTGAGGGTGGCCAATGCAGTAAACAACCTCTTTGTGGCCCTGACCCAACTTTGGGTATTGTGTACTTTGACTCATGGGAAAGCCATGAGTTGAGGGTGGCTATTATGAGGAATGCTCTGGAAAGTGGGGTTGAAAGAACAAAGAGAGAGAAAGAACATAAGTAAAGTGACTCAAGAACCAGTTGAAAGAAAAGTGAAATAAAAAAATATAATAAATACAAGAAAGAACAGAAGTCACTTACACAAATGAAGAAAGAAGGGAAAATAGCAAGGTGAAAGAATATGAGAAATTGGGCGAAATAAAATGATTAAAAGAGGTATGTTTAGCCGATATGTCAAGGAGGCAAAAAGTCACTAAATTATACCTAAATATACCCTACCTGACCCTGAGCCTATGTTACAAGATAAGAAAGTCCTATCGTGACCCTAAAAGTTGTATGGCAAACTTAAAGCAGTGAAAATAAGGTCAAGCTTATGGCAATATGTATGAATCAGTTGTGAATTTGTTCTGAGAGTGAGTGTTGAAAAGTAATCCTTATACTCAAACTGAAATCATTGTGTGAAAATGAGGATGTTGTTTTGAAGTGAGGACACTAGTTGCAATACCGGAAATATTAGCACCTCGGCGAGAAATTGAAGATGATAGGTGTCAATGCGTGGTAAGTGTGTGTCATGGTATGATTCCACATAATTCAAGCCTAATAGTGATAACATGCATATACATGATGAGACTGATCGGGATTGATAGCCAAAAGATTGCGAAAGCTAAAATATGGATACTATTGTACAAAGATTTTGCAGTGAGTCATAGTGCGTCGCTTGAGGACAAACAACGAATTTAAGTTGAGGGTGTTGATATACCGTGGTTTCACGGTATTTTAATGCTTTTTCCTTAAGTTTAGTGTGTGTCCAAAAGCCTTTTTGTATTGATTTTTATGTAAGTTTTTCTCTTTATTTGCCGGAAATCTGTCCAAAGACGAACGCGGAAGTTTTTGAGCAAGAAATGCAGAAGAAACCACCTACGGAGCTTATGACGGTCCGTAGATCTTGTGACGGTCCGTAGGTGTCATCGTAGTGAAGCTGCTGAAGGAAGATGGGGAAGTCTGACCCAAGAGTGGGATTACGGAAGTCCATGACGGACCGTCATAACCACGACGGTCTGTCCTGCTGGTTCATCGTCATGATCAGAGAGTAGTCCCAGTACCCAAATTCCTAGAAGTTGAAGTATTATGGAACGGAGACCCTCGACGGACCATCATCCTTGGAACGGTCCGTCATACCTGTTCGTCGAGGGTAATGCAGAAAGCAGCAGAAGAATTTGTGAAGTATGGGACAACGGAGGCCATGACGGCCCGTCATAACCATGACGTTCCATCACGAGGTCCGTCGACCCAGCCGCGTTTTGATAGATTTTTAGTAATTAGATTCCTTATTTTATTATGTTTTTTTTAAATAGTTCGAAAGACCTCATTTTTGGGGTTAGACTCTTTGTTAGTCGACTATTTGATGTTAGACTTTTTGATTTTTAGACTTTTGGAGAATCTTTACTTTTCTTGTTCAAGCATTGTAGGATTAATTTCAGTAATTGATACACTTTTTCTGGAATTGATTGTTGGTGCGTTTGTTGATTAATCAAGTGAACTTCTGGATTTTATTCTTTCTCATTAAAGTAAGTGTATGAATTCTTATATTACATATATGAATATCGTGATTATGACTATGGGTAACTAAACTCCATAACTAGGGTTGTGGGAACCATGGATGAATAATGAGGTAAAATCTAACTAAAATAACAATTCTAGAATAGTTTCTTGCATGTATTGATAATTCTTTCATTTAGAAATCTTATTAACGGATGGCCAACGTTAGAACTCGCCTTAATGCTACTTGACGGACCAAGGAGGTAGATAATAGGAAAAAAATTATCAACATAGATTTAGTGTATACTATCTAATAGGCTAGTGTTGATGGTTACGAGGTAATAACTTAGTCAAATATCGAATACAATGCTTAATATGGGGTAAAGTTAAGGGTTATTCTAGCAACACACGTAGCCGGACCAAGGTTCGGAATGAAATTTTCTAGATGCCGGACCAAGGATTTAGAAATGCATAACTTATCACTTTGCATGCAAGATACTAGCAATGAATTGTTATTGTTAGAATTATGAAGTTAGGAACCTGTGGGGAACACTTAAACCCTTGTTACTTTTATTAATTGATTAAACTCCAAGATTTGAATCTGTTAGTTGTTTACTTTAATCTAGTTAATTATTTTCATTAATTTAGAAATAAAAATCCCCCCTTTACTATCTTTTGTTTTCTAAGGAAATAATTCACTAAATAATAGTAATAATACAATAAAGTTAAGTCTGAACTATTTTCCTCGAAGGAACGATCCCAACCTCATTAATTGCGTTCTTTACTTGATATGACCGCTTTACTTTTTATTTGAGAAGTAAGTTTGAGCGTTATCAGAACCCATGATTTCTCTCTATTCCTAATTTATGTCTTTATGAATTGGGTTAGTTGATAAAGAATGCATGCAATATAACTTCTTTAAAATGTCTTTAGATTATTGTAATATGTCATTACCTATGCCTTTTTATAATGAATTTTTGGCGTATTGGTATTTGAGATGTTTAGACATGAAGGAAAGTTATGAGCAATTACTTGTCGAATTAGAATCGTGAACTTGATGTTGATCCACTTGAAATGTGGAGGTGTTTACTTATTATGCACATTGTGACCATGGCCTTGAGGGCATAGTGTGAGAAATTGAAGTGTTATCATGATATTTTTATATATGTGAGAATTCAATGAAACTACTCTGAACATTGTTTAAATATAAATGTGTTATTATTGAAAAAACCTATTTCTCAATTTGATACTTGCGAATATTGATGATAGAATATGAAGGATTCTTCAATATATTGAATATCTCGAATTGGTAGGTCTCAAACATCCTTTTCTTGTATAAATGGTTATATTGTTGATTGTTGAATTCTTGGTTTGGTGGGCTACTGGCACCCTTCCATACATGCCTATAATGAACCTTGGGATTGGTAGTCTTACGACACCCTTCCATTAATGATAGTAATGAACCTTGGATTTGCTAGGCTTATGTAACCTTTCCATGAAGGTTAATAATGAGCCTTGAATTGGTAGTCTCATGGCACCCTTTCAAGAGGAGTTATGAGTTATTAACAAAATTTAACTTGAATCGGTAGGTTCAAGTTATTCTTTCATGTGTTAATGAATGTATTCGGAGTCGGTAGGCCAATGGAACCCCCTTCTATATGTAAAGATGTTAAGGTAATTAACTATTCTATGGGTATCTAGACTATGCACCGAGTGGATTTGGTTAGATGAAAGGCATGAGTTTGAATTATTATCTACCTTATCCATAAACTATGTCCCAGCATACGTATAACTAGTCGGTCCACCTAATCTATGTGAATCGATCTTTCTTAGAAAAGTAGACCACCACTTTATGGTGTGGGATTTATGACATCGTATTCTATGATGAGATCTCGTGTTCTATTAATGTATCGTGGTCATAAAGTATTTTCAATGCATTTTGCTTAAGAGTTGTTGTGTGTCTAGAGACTTTTTGTAGTAGTTGTAAAATGTTTTTATATTTATTTTGCAGGAAAGATATTCATTTTGAAAATGCAGAATCCTGCTGAAAAAGTGAAGAAGACGACCTACGAATGGCATAGACGGCCCATCGTTCAATCGATGGTTCGTATGTGGTGACATCGATGTACAGTTTAGGCTAACATAAAAGATCAGGGAGATTTGAAGAAGGGTGGAACCACGAGAGCAAATGATGGTCCGTTGATTGATCGAAAAATCGTACTGCTGAACCGTCGATTGGTTCAAAGAAGATTCCATTACCTAATTTTTCAAGATTCTGAGTGTGGAGCATCGATGGACCGTAGGTGAGTCGACAGACCGTACTGTAGGTTCTTCGTTTGATTCAGAAAAGATGTTGATCTGATTAAGAAAAATAATTCCAAGTCAGGACTGATGGAAGCAGTCGACAGACCATCATTCTCATTAGGGTCGTCAATTGAAGCCGCGTCAACTGAACAAACTTTCCTTATTTTTATTCCTTTTTCTTTAGGACTATGTTTTATATAAATGGGGAATTAAAATGAAATATTTGAGGTTGGATACTCTTGTTTTTGTTCTATTTTATTTTGGAGATTATTGGTTGCAAACTTTTAGCAATTATTCGTTTCCAAATTCGTGTTGAAGAAATTTTCGTGCAATTTCAAGTTGATTTTCTGGGTTTCTTGTTATTGTTAAGTAAGCATGAATTCTTTCTTAAAAACCATGAATTGTGATCTTGGTTGTATGGGTAACTAAATCAACTGCTAGGGTTGTGGGAACCATGGGTAATTAATAAAGTAAACCTAGAAAATAAGAAATTCTCAAATAGGTTTGTATTGATAATTCTTTCTCGTAGAAGTCTTTTTAAAGAGTGCACACGTTAGAACTCGCCTTGTTGCTACTTGTCGGACCAAGTATATAGTTAATAAGAAAATAATTATCAAGATAAATTTAGTGGGATACTATCTAATAGGCTAGTGTCGATTTGTGTGAAGTAATAACTAAGCCATACATCAATTATGATGTCTAATATGAGGTAAATTTAAGGGTTAGAAAAGTATACACACATAGCTTAACCAAGGTACAGGGTGAAATTCTTTAGATGGCGGACCAAGGATTTAGAGATACATAACTTACCATTTACATGCAAAACACTGGGGAAGAATTGTTATTGCAAGAAATACAGCGTTATGAACCAATAGGGAACACATATATCCGAGTTAGTTTTACAACTTTATAAAAACTCAATCTCTTACTTTTGCTCACTTGTTAACTTATAATTGTTTAAGAAACTTGTTTCATAAATACCCCCCTTTAATTACTTGCTTTTGGAGAGACCTTGACTAAATAGACGTGATTGTGAATTGAAGTTAAGTCAACCATTTTCCTCGTTGTATCGACCCCACCCTACTAGTTGGATTATCTACTTTATTACAATAGCTTATATTTCTTTACGGAGGTGTTATTTGAGCATATTAAATTTTGGCATCGCTGTCGGGGATTTTGGTTTTTAGATTAACATTAATTATATTATTGACATTTAGTCAATGATTTCCTGATTTTACTTTATCTTTTTGCTGCGGTTTCTTTCAGGTCTATTTTTAGTGTATGTCAAGTACACAGAGACGAGGAGAACCACTCATTCCATTCGATTTCAAACTTAACCTCACATTGAGAAGGATGGAAAATCAACATATCCCAGCCAATTTGGGTGATGGTGGAATTTGTTAGCCTCCATTGCCGATTGCGGCACATAACCAAGCTTGTGATGATAGTCAATTGGATAATGCTTTGAGGATGCAGCGTTCAACCCCATGACCTCAAGATTTCTATAAGGGAAATGTGAACATCACTGATTCTTATGTGCCTCTTGTCCTACCTCCTCTACCCCATGGACACACATTCGTAGTGACAAATAGCTTGATGAAGATACTCATTGCGAACGTTTTATTTGAAGGACTACCATCAGAGGACTCATATGCTCACATATACAAACTGAGGTCTGTGTGTATGAATTGTGTGGGTAGGCCAGAATTGGATATTAATGTCATCGGATAGGAGATGCCGAGATCGGTTTGCTGAGCTACCCTATAACTCCATCTATACTTGAGATTAGTTGAGAGATGTGTTGTTAGCAAAGCAATACCTACTGTCCAAGTATCTGAACAACAAGGATAAGGTGAACAACTTTGTGGCACTACCTGGAGAGTGTGTGAGTAGCTCTGGGAATAGATTTATTGTGTTCGTGAGAGGTTTCCCAAACCGCTGCATTGATGATGATTCGTCGAAAGAGTACTTCCACAGAGGTTAACATCATAACAACAAAGTATTGCAGATTACTATTGTGGGCGGTTCCTATAAAGAGTCCAAATATGCAGAGATCGCAAAGAAGTTAGAGAAGACATCTCGAAACAACAAAGCTTGGGAGCTAGAAAGTAAGAGTCTAGGAGAAACACCTTTGCAGTGCAAGCTACAAATAACCCAGTGGAAAATGAGATTCGTGAGGAGATGGGCAGATGAGAACCGAGTTAGGGTTGGTCTTGTAACATGTGAGTGGAGATTCAGAGAGGATAAATCCGGTGAACTACTTGACTAAACCACCACCGCCGGTAGATAAGTACTATTATGAAGAAGATGCCTATGCAGTAAATGATTAGACGAGGGGTTTCCAGCAAAATGCCAAGGCTCCAATTAGGAAAATTGGAACCGGGGTCAAGGAAACCAAGGTAAAAATTATAGTAACTACAACCGAGAGCATCAATATGTCCAAGATGGGAACTACAACCGCAAAAACAACTTTAATCGGAATAACTATTGTAACAGGAATGATCGGAGTGGGCCCTATATTCTTCGACAAAATTTAGAAGTTGCTCCCGAGGAAGATAGAGGTAGTATGGCGCGAGTTGAGGATATGTTATAGAAGATAATTAGGATGTTTAATGCTAGTGATTAGAATGTCAAGAAGATGAGAGGTGACCTAGATAACATTAGACAGAAGGTGGACGCACATGCGGTTTCGATTAATCATCTTGAGTTACAAATGGCTCAATTGTCCACTACGGTGAACCCACGCCAACCTGGAACACTTCCTAGCAACACTATCCAAAATCCTAAAAATGATTGGCATTGCATGACAGTCACTACTCGAGGGGGTAAGCAAACCATTGATCTACTTATGTCGTCGATAGTAGAAGAGGATTTGAGAAAACACAAAGAGGTAGTAGAAGCTAGTGGATAATTGGTGGACAAAATGGTGAAAGAAGAAGAGGTATCCCAGAAAGTGGTCCCCGTTCCTAAACCTCCACCACCATTCCCACAGAGATTAGTGAAGAAGAATGAGGATTGTAAATACTGGCGATTTATCACTATGTTGAAACATCTTTCCATCAATGTCCCTTTCATAGAAGTTTTGGAACAAATGCATGGTTATGCTAAGTTTATGAAAGATATGGTAACTAAGAAGAGATCCGTGAGCTTTGAGGATGATGACAGAATGTGACATTGTAGTGATATTGCTACAAGATCTCTTGTGCAAAAGAAGGAAGATCCTGGAACTTTCACTATTCCATGTACAATCAGGTTGCTACACTTTGCTAAAGCACTATGTGATCTTGGTGCAAGCATAAATCTCATGCCTCTTTCCATTTATAATAAGTTAGGCTTGGTTCACCAAAAACCTACCACAGTGCGTTACTGATGGCCAGATCAAATGGTGAAGAGGCCCATTGGTGTACTCCATGATGTGCTTGTTAAAGCGGAGTCATTTATATTTCCAGCCGACTTTGTGATTATTGACTGTAAGGTCGATTTTGAGGTTCCCATTATTCTAGGGAGTCCATTCCTTGCATCCGGGCGTGTATTTTTTTATATGGAAAAAGTTTAGATAAAGTTCAGGTTGAACAATAAAGAAGCCACTTTCAACATATGTATATCCATGAAACAGAGTGGTGAGCTCCAAACGGTATATGATATATCTTACAGGGTTGACAGTGTATCTAAGGTACAAATTGAAGAGCGACTAGGTGTCGAGGCACTAGCGGCAATGATTATGAATTTTTACATTGATGGTATTGAAGAGTATGGGTCGTTGGTAGTTGCACTTGAACGAAAGGAATATCGGTCAAAACAAAACATATTGGAGTTAGATAGGAAGCATTGCGAGTCTCCACCCGCGAAACCATCTATTAAGGAGGCCCAAAAATTAGAGCTTAACGCTCTACCACCTCATTTGAGGTATGTGTTCTTAGGTAGAGATGACACTTTGCTAATAATAATTGCAGGAGATTTGACTGAACAACAAGTAGAAGGACTAGTGGCAGTATTAAAGAGCTTCAGAAGAGCCATTGGTTGGACTATTACAGACATTATTGGGATTCCCCCCGGTATCCATTCCCATAAAATCCAACTCATGTCTGATTATAAACCAAGTATTGAGCACCAAAGAAGGTTGAATCCACCTATGCAAGAGGTAGTGAAAAAGGAGATCATCAAGTGGTTGGATGCCGGAGTCATTTCACCTATTGTGGACAGTAGTTGGGTGTGTCTTGTTCAGTGTGTGCCTAAAAGGGGTCGGATGATAGTGTTACCTAATAATAAGAACAAGCTTGTTCCGATGCCGCCACTGACTGAATGGAATGTTTGCATGGACTACCGAAAGTTGAATGCTTTCATTGAGAAGGACCATTTTCGCATGCACTTTATAAATTTGATGTTAGACAGACTCGCATGCAAAGGGTGGGATTGTTTTCTTGATGGCTATTTGAGATACAACCAAATCTCTATTACCCCTGAGGGATCAAAAAAAGACCACTTTCACTTGCCCATATAGGATATTTTCTTTCAAAAGGATGTCGTTTGGGTTATATAATGCACCGGTCACCTTCTAGCGTTGTATGATATCGATATTCTCTTGTATGGTGGAGCACACCATTGATGTGCTCATGGATAATTTTTCTTTGGTTAGTGACATCCTTGATCGGCGTTTGAGTAATTTGGATGAGATGCTCAAAAGATGTGAAGATTGTAATTTGGTGCTTAACTGGGAGAAATACCACTTTGTGGTGATCGAAGGTATAGTTTTGGGCCATTGACTCTTGGAGAAGAGGATAGAGGTTAATCAAGCTATAGTAGAAGTGATAGAGAGGTTTCCTTCATCCATATCTGTAAAAGGTATGAAGTTTTCGTGGACATGCGGGCTTTTACCGGAGGTTCATTAAGGATTTTTCAAAAATTGCACATCCTTTGAGCAAACTACTCGAGAAGGAATGCAAGTTCTATTTCGATGAATCCTATCTAAAAGCATTTGGATAGTTGAAGGAGAAATTGGTGTTCGCGCCCATTATTATTTCATCGGATTGGAACGATCCATTTGAGGTGATGTGGATTAATGAGGGGTTGCACTTGGTATGGTGTTGGGACAGAGAAGGGATTAAATACGTCACCCCATTTACTATGCTAGTATAGACCTGATTGAAGCACATAAAACCTACGCAGTCATTAAACAAGATCTTTTGGAAGTGATCTTTGCATTTTAAAAGTTTCACTCCTATTTGCTTCGCACAATAGTCATAGTGCATATGGACACTTCGCTTTGAGGTATTTGATAAAAAGGATGCAAAGCCAAGGTTTGTCTGATAGGTACTATTGTTGTAAGAGTTTGATTTTTGAGGTAAAAGATACAAAGGGGACTGATAATCAAGTTTTCGATCACTTGTCTAGATTGGAGGATGAAGCTATGTGTGAACTAGGAGAAAAGACTGAATTGATGATGCATTCCCAGATGAAAATGTATTGGCCGCCTCTCAAGATTTGATCCCATGGTTCGTAGACTTTGCAAACTATCTAGAAAGTGATGTAGTTCCGTTGGCCTTATCCTTCTACCAGAGGAAAAGGTTCATGCATGATGTGAAAAAGTTCTCTTTGGATGAGCCTTACTTATATCGGAGTTGTGCTAATGGGATTATTCATCCTTGTGTACCGGAGGTTGAGATGTTGAGAGTTTTGGAGGCATGTCACTCCTTGCTGGTGGGATGGCACCATAGTGGTATCCAGACTGCGCATACGATCTTGCAGTGTGGGTACTATTGGACAACCATTCAACAAAACGCTCACGAGTTTGCAAATTATGTGATTGATGCCAACAAGATGGAGGAATTTCAAAGAGCCAAGAACTCCCATTAAATCGTATTCTGGTGATTGAGTTATTCGATGTATAGGCATTGATTTTATTGTCCCATTTGTGAGTTCTCATGGAATGAAGGCAATTGACTATGTGTCAAAATGGGTGGAAGCAATAGCGCTTCCTAACAATGAAAGAAAGAGTGTCACCGCGTTCTTGAAAAAGAATATTTTCTCTTGATTTGGCACACCTAAGGCTGTTATAGTGATGGTGGCTCTCACTTTTGTAATAAGTTGTTCAAAGGGCTATTGGAAAAATATGGGGTTCTCCATAATTTCGATACTCCTTATCATCCACAGAATAGTGCGCAAGTTGAGGTGTCCAATTGAGACATCAAGCAAATTCTAGCAAAAACGGTTAATGCTAATAGAACTGATTGGTCAAGGAGGCTTGATGATGCTATTTGGGCCTACCGCATTGGAAACGAGAGTCCCATAGGTATGTCTCCATACCAACTTGAATATGGGAAGGCTTGTAACTTTTTGGTTGAGTTAGAGAACAAAGCAATGTGGGCAATGAGGAAACTGAAGATGGATTGGACTGAAACGGCAGAACAAACACTAAATGGGTTTCATGAGCTTAATGAGTTTCGCATCAAGGCCTATGAAAGTTCAGCCATTTACAAAGAAAAAATGAAGAAGTATCCTGACCAAAGGATTGAAAAGCGAGAATTCGCAGTTGGTGATTTGGTGCTTCTATTCAACTCTAGGCTACGCTTGTTTCTGGAAAAACTCAAGTCCAAGTGGAGACGGTCATTCCTCATCACTAAAGTGTTTTCATATGGAGCGGTTGAGTTGGAGAATAAGCAGGGCGCAATGTTCACAATCTAGGGGAAAAGGATAAAGATCTACCTGGGGCATGCGGAGAGTGTCCATGAAGATGTTGAAGCCTATAATCTTGATGAAGTTTGAGTAATCAAGGAGGAGCCTGCAATTCAGCAATGTTATATCAAGCGTTTCTTGGGAGGAAACCAAGGTGTATCCTCTAGCCAATGATAGGTTTTATTTTCTTTGTAGGAATAGTCATTTTTTGTTGTGTCATGTCTTATTTCATCTTTTTTGTGTACTAC
The DNA here is from genome assembly GCF_001406875.1 of Solanum pennellii. Classification (NCBI taxonomy): domain Eukaryota; kingdom Viridiplantae; phylum Streptophyta; class Magnoliopsida; order Solanales; family Solanaceae; genus Solanum; species Solanum pennellii. Next base: position 76,820,076 of record NC_028637.1, on the reverse strand, counting down.
TTCTGGCTAGACATTAGCATAGGATCTGTGTCTCAATAGTGTCCAGAAAAACTCAAAAATAATAGCCCAATGGGTGTTACATATGCAAGGACCGAAACAAAAATCTACAGAAAATGGTCTGGCGTAGAGGTCTACGGACCCCATCGATGGGTCTTCATTCCATCAATGGTGTCTCTATATCCAAGGTATGTATTTTATTGTTTATAAGTCGAGAAGTAATTGACGGACCTAGTCAACTTACCTGCGGACCGTCGACGGGGTTTCATCAATCCAAACTACCAGTGATCTAACCCGACCCGGCCGGTAATATTAAAGGACATAACGGTTCACATTCATTACCTCCTTCATATTCTTTTAAAAGTCCCTTCAAAAATGGTTTTCTTTATTTATTTCTTTCCTTAATCACCAAAACTCAACCTCTCATATCCCGTTTTACTCAAAACTAAGAATCCTTCAAATTCCCAGAACTCGCTCTTCCACATTCTTCTTTCTTTAAATTGTTCTTCAGCCGGTGATCGAGTTCAGGCGCGTAGGTTAATTCTCGAAAGTTCATCTCATAACCACACCACTCCGAACTAAAGGTATTTTAATTTTTTTAAGTTTGAATTCTCGTTCAAAGTTGTTCACGGAAATCTTGATGTGCGTCATGACCGTGGGACTAAATTAACAGAAATCGCATGCTAAAATTTGTGTAGTATGTCCATTCAATGATAGAGTGAGTTTTTTTCTGTCTGTATTAGATGTGGGTATCTCTGTATTTTTAGTAATTCCGACTTAGGATTTCTTACTTAGGATGAAAGAGAACACAAATTGTTTGAAAATGGAATTCTAGGAATGATGAATTCGCCTTTTGGGTGTTAATATTCCATATCTAAACTTGAGTGTGTCAAAAGTGGTCTAAAAATTGGACCTTACAAAAAAGGCCTAAACTTTGTCTCAGACCAGTAGTACAAGACCCCGTCGACAGACTGTAGATTGAACAACGGGTCATCGATTGAACGATGGGACATCGATGGGGTCCATCGAGTACACCAAACTAAAAAAAGCATCAAACGACAAAAGTGGACTAACAGTCCGTCAATTGATCGATGGAACGTCTTCGTCCATTGTTTCCATCTGAGAACTTGTTTCATTAACTTCTAAAATAATATAAGTGCCAGACGATAGAAGTGGACTACGGTCCATCGACTAATCGATGGACCGTTTTGCACGGCCTTCATTTATATTAGACAAGACTAATTTTTTTCTTAATTGAATAATTCTAATTGTCAAATGACAAACCCTATCGATGTTTCGTTGTTTCGTAAATGGACCGTCGATTTTGCCCGTCAATCTGAATCATCAAAACAGAATTGTGTTGTTTATTTTTTAAATTATCATCGCCCAGTGTATTTCGAATGTGTAGTTATGTTGATTAAAGATTAAAAACTGCTCTACAAATACAAATGCCTCCCAAGAAGGATATCATCTACTCAAGGGGCAAATCCTAGTCAATGGCCCCATTTCATCGGATGATCGTCGACTCTTACAACGAGCAAGACCCAGCATACGTCCCTCTAGGTTCCACAACCCCAACTGCAGTTGCAAGAGTCACTAGGGATGTCTATAGTTCAGAAGGAGCATCAAGCATTGAATCTGTCTACGCACCAAGGTCGACAAATCCATGAGGATGAAGACGGCCACTGCCTCCAGTTCTACTTCTCAGGGAGCCACTAGGTCGGAGGGACAAAATCTCCAAGCCATGTCTGATGAGGCTTCTACCTTGGAGTCTGCACCCACACCCGAGCAGATGACCCCGAACCTATTGCTGAGGAACCTAACTATCGGTGCCTCGATAGCCAATATCAGGTGTAAAGGGATGCCAAAATGCTAAATAAAAAGGGGTGATGAACCGCCTAGTTACGGTGGAGCGCCAAGTCCTCACGTCGATTTTTCATACAGTCTCCGAGGTGCATAGATTGTTCACCCTGCAAGTTTGAGTCGATGGCTCGGAGTTTGGGATCCTATAACGAGGAGATAGTTAGGGAGTTCTACGCTTCCTATATGGCTACTCTTAGAGGCTCCATAGATAGGCGTGACAGACCTACCAACAAGGATCCACTCACCTCTAACTAGTCTAGGGATGCCGGGTTGATATTTCTGAGGCCACCATCTGTCGTTTTCTATACAGCCCCACCACTGGCACGCAATGAACCCCAACTTCTACAAAATTCTATTATAGATGGGAGACTGTAAAGAGTGGTACATTTCAGAGGACCCCAGAATAATGAGAGGAAGTCAAGATATGATTGGCTCAGCATCTGGTTATCGATGGGGAAAAGGCTGATTGGGTGTAAGATCCTCGAGGGTTAATCAAGAAGGCGTCCTTCACGTTTGTGGCAAAATTCTTCTAGATCCTCGTCTAACACCGACTTTCTCCCATGAATGCTAATAATTTCCTTACCTGGGATAGTGCAGTGTTGGTAGCAGCCGTGGTAGCAGGTTTGGAGATAGACTATGCTCGGGTGCTGATATCAGTGAAACCTGATAGGGATTCAAGACCTCTACTAATTAACCCTTTGATTCCCTTATATTCCATATTTTCATAGAGGTTGGGGTACCCATTTGGCACTGTGATGCACTACATAACCCGGCGGGGAAAGTCGACATAGGCCTCATCAGGGATGAGGCCAATGTAGTCGCACCACGGAGAAGGCCCGGGATTGAGGTGCCCCCATTGAGCAAGAATTTGGTGGAGATGGTGGACTTAGACCAAGGCGTTGATCCTGCTACATTTGAGTCTGCTAACACCACCCCAGTTGACTCCACCCATGCTGCTAGTAGGACCCCCAGCTCCTCTCGATCCACACCGCTATCTGCAGCACTGGTTCTTTTAGCGTGGGTACAGAAGTGAGAGGCACAGATGGCCACCCTAATCCACGACATGCATCCTTGGATGCAGAAATTCACAAGGCTGCAGAAATCCATTACTGAGGTTGAGGATCAAACTGAAAAGAGGGTGTCCCAGCAGACTAAGAATAAAATTTAGGCGGTCCACCAATGCCTAGACACCTTTGAGCTTTGTGTACTAGCACGAGACCCACGATCGACCTCACTACTCTTCAGGATGTGGTTGCTAGTTTGCGTGCTGATGTTGATGTCATTCTATAGATGAGGGGGACTGAACCATATAGTGCACCCATGGAGCTAGAAATGGATACAGTGTTCGATCCTCTGCTGAACCACCAGCTGAGCCACATGGTCGTACCAAGAGGCACTACTCCAGCCGCACTATTGAGGTCGGTGATGAGGCCTGTGCAAAAATAGAGAGAGGACAGATTTAGAGTTTGCTATGAGGGCATCGTTCATAGATGATGAGGATCGCCAGATTAGAGCATGAGATGTTGGATCATCCACTTTTGTATCGGTGGTTGATGATAGGAGAACTACTAATGGTGTGGAGGTTATCGTGGACACTACTGAAGGTGACCCAAGTGTTGATTTTGTTGGTTCCGGGAAAGCGGACCCAACAACATTTTGATAGTTCTTCGGTGCTTTGCCCCAAATGTTTTCTTCACCTAACACCCTATCCTTATGATTTTGTTGCATTGGGCACAATTCGCGGACGAATGTTTCTAAGGGGAGGATAATGTAACACTTCAAAAATCCAAGACATGGTATAGAGCATAAAATAAGTGTCATGAGGTTTAGGAACTATTTTAATGTCAATTTTAATGACTATAAGTCATTTAGGAAGTCTAGAAACCAAAACATCCAAGAACGTCCATGACGTCGGGAAACTAGTTCAAAGAGGTACTAGTGTGCTTTAGCCTATTCGACTACCTTTTAGGAGTCGGAAATTCATGAAATATGGTGGAAGGGTGTTTAATATGTGCTTAATTTAATTCATGGTCTAAATTTTTTGGCACGAATCCCCAAGGACCAAACAAGGGACCTTGAGGAGGACCCTTGCACGTTGGAGTCAAACACTACCTGGGCAGTGTGCACCCACAAAAGGCAATCGATGAAAAGTGTAAGGATCGATGGGGTATCGATGCCATCCGTCAACCAAAACTTAGACGAATCCCTGAAGGACCTGTTTTGTCAGGTTCCTGAACTCATCGACGAATGAGCAGAACTGGAAGGGGGCAAGGGTCATCGACTCACACACGGACCATTGGTCGTGGTCTCGTCTGTGAGGGCTTGACTTTGCTGCATGTTTTTAATTTGTTTCAATTATTTAATTAAGGGGTTAGGTCGTTCGTTAAGGGATTAGGGAAGCCTAATTAAGTTAATAAACACCAAATATAAAGACCCCAACTCAATTAGACTAATCATAACTTACAAACCCAAACTCTCTTCCTTCTCTCTTCTTTCTCTCTCTAGTGAAGAACACCATTGAAGACCAAGCTAGGGGAGGGTTTCAGGGCTGCAAAGGGTCAATTCCCTCCATCAATATTAATCAATAACAAGGTATGGGATCTAATTCACCTTTGAGACCTCTTTCCTAAAAGGGTTTCATCAAATTGATTTCCAAAAATTGTTGTCATGAATTGATTTGTTTATTATTTATTTTGGATATTATGAATACATTAACATGTATTATATCTTAATTTTGAGGTGTATTGATGGATAGGTCTAGTTTGTAGAAGATGACCCTTACCCCTTATCCCTAGGTTGTGATCTTGATGTGAATTGGGTAATGTTGGTTAAATTGAATTAGTTATTGGTTGAATTACTACTAGATGATATTGATGAATCACTCTAGAATTAATTGGGATGAATTATAGTCCTATTATGCTAGTTCTTGAGAAGTTGATCTAGGTTATGAAGTATATTGTAAATTGACCTAAGTATCTTGTCTTAAATTATGAACTAGTATTGAATTGTGATGTAGTGATTCTTCTAGTCTAATTATCATATTGGTCATTGAATGATGATGATGTTATACCCTAATTGGCTTGAATTAAGGGTTGATGGTAAGACCTTGATGATGGATTATGAAGGATACTTGGTAAGTCTTGTAACCCCTAACGTGTACTTTAAATTATGATTAATTGTGATTAAGTCATGATGTTGTATTGGAGTATGCCTTGTATTAGGATTGATAGGGTCGTACGATGTTGAATTGAAATGTCTTGACTATGATTTGTTAGGTATTAGCTTAAGATTTAAATGTTATAAGGATGGTGAATGATTTAACAATGTGCCTTATCATAATATCAGAATTTTAATGTGCTAACTTCACCTTTATGAAATGTAATGAAAGGACAATACTCATGAAATTCTTGTTGAGCTATGATGATGACGATGTTATACAAGGTTTAGACTCTATTACCTACAATAAGTTATGATGATTAATAAAGAAATGAAAGACATTTCAAAAAGGGACTTTATCTTAGCACCGAGTGAACTTGACAATGGCAGGTGATGGCATCCAATGGATTCCCATGACAGGAGGCCCCAATTTCAAAATGGTATCTAGAGGGATTATACATATCTCTTAGTTATTGAAACATGGTGTCCCCATAGGAAGAATAGCTAGTGGATCCACCTGGAAAGCTATGTTTATTTTTGGTTTTACTTTGGCGAGTAGACAACCTTCCTTCAGTGTAAGGTTTTACAACACCCGTTTCCACACTTCGCTCTTGTGGTCGATGTAAGTTAAGGCAAGGGTTACCGAAACTAAAATGAAGTAATGAAGTACAAACTAAGGTGACTTGAGAGGTTGACTTAGCCTAGGTAGGGGTGTGGGAATCTACCTATATCTTGCACTGGTTTGCCTTAAAGGGAACATTAGGAGGTTGTTACTATGTATGAATATGCTTATAATGATACATGATATGTACATGATGAACTTGCACATTGTTGATACTATATATTGATTGGTGTCACTTATGAATTATGTGTTGGTCTATATTGTTAAAGTACGATGAGATGTACTCTTAAATGTTATGCTATGTAAAGTAGGAAGTTGGTCATGATTTTTGTTGGGTTATTTGATTGAGTAAGGTTATGGGGCTTTACTTGGTCATTGCACTTGTTTACTTGATAGGGGATATGGGTAATTGTCTTGCTTTGGTTATGTTATAATGAACTCTTATTCATGCTAATTAGGGTTATGACTTGGTGATAGAGTTACTTTGACTATATGTCTAATTACATGATATGAATGTTGACTTGACTAGTTTTGATGTTGTTGGTCTTGTGATGTACATGCCTATGACTTAATGAATATGCCTAAGTGATTTGGTATGGCCTTGTTGAATATGGATAAGTTTTTTCAAAGTAAATTGCATACCTTAGTGAAATGTCCCTTTTCTTAGCATGTTTTCATAGTATGTATTCATATGGTCTCATACTTAGTACAAATGGTGTACTAACCCCAATTCTTTTGTTTCCCCAACATTTTAGGTTCCGGTCGTTGAAGTGCTTTGAAGACGACTTGAAGAAGGATTGGATATCTTATTCATCCAAGTAGGGAAGGTCCTCACTTTCTGAGGGCGGTGTCATTATCTAGGTAATGGAGTTGTTTTGAGTTTAAGATTATTATGTTCTTACTTTTCCATTTAGTATGAAACATTGTATAGCCCATGTGAGGCATTTTTACTTTGATGTATGGTCTATGCCCAAGTTCTTACACTCTTGTTAGATGGTTATCAGATGAGACGTCTATTATGACTATGTTATCTTTAATATATATACATTCAATAAAAGTAGAAGACTAAGTAATCTTCCAATACGAAGAGTCTATGTATACTCGAAATATATATAGTATGTGTATGTAGAGGTCTATGTAAACTTCCAATTAGAAGTAATGAAAAAGTTTTAAATTTCCGCTAAATTTGACCTATGAGTGTAATTATGTAAGCTAAGAGGCTAGTTATAGTCCACAAACAGGACGACAACACCAATTACGTCTAGAGTGTATTCCCGGATGTGACAGTTGGCGCTTCGCCGAACAGTTTTGCGAAGTAATTCTATACCTCCCAATTGTCCATAACATGAAGATGTTGAAGGCAAGCACAAAGGGAAATTCATCGAATCATTCGGAGATAGAGACTATGCTCACATCATAGTCCACCGTAGCACTTAATCTGAAAGTTATAAATACTAGTTGTAGGTGTTAGTTTTAAGGATCCCAAGATTTCCTAAGTTTTTACTTAAGAATATTATTTTCTTTATATTTTCTTTGAAGTTTGGAGAGGGTTTTGGGAGACTTGATGAAAGAAGGTTCTCATCTTCCCCAAGTTGGAAGTGGCTTTTCCCGATTCTTCTTCCTTTGCATAAATCAAGGTTTAGTTTCATATACCCATTTTATTTCATTATCATTTTAGGTGTGTTTTGTTATTGCTTTATATGTGGCTAAAAATCCCTATTCTTAGGCTGTGATTTAGCAAATATGAGTTGAATTCTTGTTGGGTCTTGTTTGGTGATAGGTTTGATGTGTTTTCAAGGTGATTTCTCCTAGTGGTTGTGGTTTAACTTAATCTGTTTGTAGTTGCAAATACAAACTTATCCATGTGTTTTCGACTTGCTTGACAGGGAAGTCATGAAACCAAGACCACTAGACTAATGACAAAGGAGTGGGTCGACATGAGGTTCAGCCCGACAGGGTGAGCCCTAGTCCCATATCCTTAACACTCAACTCAAGAAGTAAGCGGGGTAAGGTGTACGATGGGCTTCATGCGACAAAAGGGTATCCGAGTGGAATGCCTTTGAAAATGGATAGGTTTCCCGAGAGGGAAATTTTTTCCATCTAAAGCTTAGACTTGTCACCATTATCTTGGAAATTTCATGTCGGAATCATGTACCCAACTAATTATCTCAACTTGTATTATAGTCACACCCCAAGAACTTTTCCCCATACTTGATTTTTCCCTAGTTTTTACTACTTTTACTTTTCTTGTGATAACCCCCAAATCATTATTTTACACTTTTGTATAACCCCCAAAAATTTACAATCGTTTTAATCGTAAATATTTTTAGCTATGACTTATTAGAAGGAAATTCTAATTAACTACATCTTCTCCAAACCGCTCCCTTGGGACACGACCCCAACACTTGGTTGGGTTACTAACTATCGATGGCATAGCTGCCGGGGAGTGGTGTAGCTTGACAAGTTATAGTTTAATTGAATTATTATTCTTATTAGTTCTAATTTACTTATGTAATTTTTAGCTTTTTTTCAAGTGTTTGTGTTACAAGCAGGAACAATGAGTAAATGGCAATAACGGTAACAGGTGAGCAACCAAGATGACATCAAAAATCTCAACGATGTGCAAGAAGAAAACGCCAATGGCCCCCATCTTATGGGAGGTGTTAGAGTTATCCTCTTACCCCTACCTGAGGGGAATGCATTGTTTCATATAATGAGCACTATGTTGCAACTAAAGGACTATTTAGAGGATTGGCTCATGAGGATCCTCATGAATATCTTCCAAATTTTGTAGATGTTTGTGGACTCTTCTCTTTCAAAAAATCTCAAGAGTCATTCAAAAACATCTCTCAAGAGTCAGTCAGGATACGAGTATTCCTTTTTTCTCTTATAGGAGAGGCTTGTAAGTTTTTAGCTGATTTGGCCCAAAATTCGATCACTTCATAGGAGGAGTTGCTCGCTGCATTAAATGTGCATTTTTTCCTACCTCAAAGATAATGACTATTTGGGATAGCATTCAAAGGTTTAAGCGCCTGAATAGAGATCTTCTACATGAAACATGGCTATGGTCAAAAAATTGGTGTTACAATACCCAACCCATGGTTTGTCTAATAATGTTCTCCAATAGTACTTTTACAAGAGTTTAGATTCGATAAATAAAGGTTTTGCGGAAAAAATCTCACCTGGAGGCTTGATGCAACAACCATATGTAGTAGCAGCTCAACCTCTTGACGACATGACAACCATCAAAAGCGCATGGTATGATCGTGAGGACTAGGTCTATCATGTTACCTTTTAACTATCGAAGGAGAAAATTGTAAATGTCAACAAGAGAGACCAAAACATGGCCAAGATTATGATACAACTTTATATTCTATCAAAGAATGTCATAGGAGCTGGTACTCGAAGTGCTAAAGTTTTAGGATTCGAGAGAACTAGTCCTGAGAAACGACGTTTGAAGTTCTGTATAATGAGAAGGTGAACTTTCTAGAAAACCAAGGTAGTGGCTATCGTTCAAACTACCCTAGACAGGGTGGAAATCAAGGTTGGGCTAGAGATGAAGGATGGAAAGATAGAAATCGTAAATAGAGAGGATTTAATCCTAACTGGAAAGATAGTGAGAAAGATCAATATGTGCCTCCCCATAAGCATCAGAAGCCTAAAGATTCAGATTGTGGAAGGTCTGAGGTTATGCTCTTGTGTATCCTCAACAAAGTTGAAGGGTAAGACAATATGTTGAAAGTCATGAAGGAGGATGTGTCCACTCTAAGAAAGACTGTCACCTCCTATTGAATTTCGATCAACTAGTTGGAAACCCTGATGGCTCATATATCATCTCACCTAAATCCAGGATAGCAAGTTGATTTGCGTAATGATACCATGCTAACCCCAAGAATTAGTTTTGAAATTGGACTAGCATCATGCCACGACGTTAACTAAGGCATTATTTTGGAGGCAACTCAAAACCGATTATTGTTTTTGATGCATATTTTGATAAAATAATAGTGTGTTGCTTGTTCAAGATGAAGTGTGGAAAGTTCTAGGAAATATGGAGTTTTATAAGCAAAAGTAATATTCTGGAATCGTCGAATATGTTGATGACCCTGATCCAGTTTGCCGTTAGACACAATAAAATGCTAAGATAGAATCTGTAAAACTCGGCAAGCCCAAGTATTATTGGCGAGTCGCCTAACGGTTCGGCAATACTAAACTACACCACCCTTTGTGTTTCCAACATTTACTAGGAATTCTGTAAAACTCAATGAGGTAAGAGATGATTTGGTGTTTCACCGAATGGTTGGGAGACCACAACTGACGTCACCAAATAGGTCAAAACTAGAACGTGTTTTCACTCGATGGTTTGTACTTCTTACACTTCTCAAGGTTCCTTCCCTCACTTTTCATTTTTCAAGCTCACACCTACACCTCTATCTTTTATCTCTCTACACCCATCTAGTATTTTGGTTGATTGTCTTGTGCCGGATTTGGATTGTATTGTAGCGTGGCATTTCGAATACATCCTAATTAAAACAAAAGGCTGGTTTTTGCACCTTAAGTCCCTTTTATTTAATTTTGTCCTCATGTGTAATAGCATTATCTTGTTATTGTGTGTTGGATCTCATTGGTAGGATTAGAATAGTTGTTTAACTATTTTGGGTTTGATTATTTTGACTGTGTTATGTATTATGTTCGTTTACTTAAAAATGTGTCTTAAAATAAATAATAAGAATGGATGTGCATAATTAGTTCAAGTTCTGGCTTAATTTGAGTGTTGCGTGATTTCATTTTATTTTTAAATGTTGTGGGGTAGAATTCAGGAAGTTGAGTTAGAAATGGGCACGTTGGGATGTTTGACGAGCGGGGTTGAGTTGGGTCGATCTCGTGAACCACTCAGTAGTTTGCCTTATGTCCTCGTCTCGCCCTTAGTTACATAATAAATGAATTGTACATTCTGTAACTTTCGGCTTGAGGTCTAAAATCTCCTAGTGCATTCAGCTCTTCGCTGAAACTACTCTTGTTCCCCCTTTGTCTGCACCTTTGTACCCTTCTAGCACTGCATTTGCCGCATTGCCTTAGTGGTTTCGAGATTCGCCAATTATTTTGCCAAAGCATTTCTGTACTAAACTTTCATATTTTTGTTCTAAACTTTTTTTCAAGGTTATTGAAGATATGGCCAGATCTAAAGTAGCTGGAAGAATTATGTCATCTCGACAAATTGGAGAAAATAACATCAAGAGGAGTCAAAAAGAAAAAAAACCTCCCAAAATAGATAATGAGGGCCAAAGCCGAGTTCCAACAAGAGGGAAAATCCACAAGATCCTACTATTCCCTCATGGAGATGTGGCTTCTTCAGAGCAATAGACTACTTCTTGGCAGCTCATGGCAGGGATAATTCCAGCAAGGCAGCTGCCTCTGAATCTCTTGAAGTGGCTCCAGGAGCTATCTTCCCATACCAGGACGACACATCGGGCGTTGAAGCCCAGGCACATTAAGATACTGAGTAGACAATATCCCTCTGTACTTTCTTCTCTATTCTTCTCGAATATCTACTTTTGGATACTTTTATTTTCATTTGAGGACAAATACGGCTTTATTTGTGGTGGGGTTAGCCACCTTTTTTGTTGATATTTGTATTTTTGTGTACAATTGGTTCGTCTATTTTCAGAAATTTGCATTTTTATATGGATTTTGTGATTATTTGAGCTTATGGCTCCTTGATGTTTTTAAAATTTCAAAACTATTTCGACACTTCCAAAAAAAAATCATTTTTCAAAAATGTTTGCCACCTCTTGTGCTGAAAATGGTTGTTCTCGTATAAATTTAAGTCTTTGTTCCGATCAATACCGATGACTTAAATAGTTCTCTCAATTGAACAAACATGAATGTACGGCTACGACGAGACTAAATAAAGTTACATAGACAATATGTGAACTCATTGCATCTCGTTGTGATCAGCCATGTATCGAACTAATCTCTTTTGTTATAATCTTCGCACACTAGAGAAAGTGTGTAGTATTGGTTGGGTTTAGTATTGATGCCTTGTGTGATGAACTTACTTTGAACTATGCACGAACAAACATAGAATTTTCGCCGTTAGTCTGATTGATTTAGTAAGGTTTGCTCTTGAGGTGATCATAGGAAACTTTAAAGAGTGTGATCCTCTTTTGTGACCTACCTATGAGCGTGTGAAAATCTTTTTAACATCCCTTGAGTCTTACCCTTCTTTGGACGAAAACTTGTGAAAACCTAGACCTTTATTCAACAACCACCTATTATACTTATGATTTTTGATTGAATGAATAGCCAACTTAAGCTAAAGAGGTATGCTGAAAAGGAAAAGGAGAAGTCAAGAAGTGAGAGAAAAGTCTCCTTGAACCATGGTATTGAAAAGAAATGGAAACCCTCCATGTACAAAAATAAAGAAAAAGAAAAAAGGATGAAAATGAAAGAATATAGAATAAAATCCAAAATAAATTTTGTTTTCCAAGCAATCCAAGGATTAAATAATAGGATGACACAGATGCACTAAAGAGAAAAGTTGATAAAAGAAGACGAAGAAAAGGAAGTGTTGAAAGATCCACATCTCATGAAGATTATTTGTTACTAAGCCTAAATGAACATACCTTTCCACTAGGCCCCATTACAAGCCTTACAGAGACCTTTTTTTATCTTAAGTAAGCCGAAACAAAGTTGATTGGAAAATAAGGGCAATCTTATGGGTTAAAGCATGCATTGTGTTCCTCTTTTTGAGTGTGAGTGTTGCATCTTATTCGTGATCTTAAATGATTAACTAATGTAAGTGAATATGGAATCATTCTTGTGTGAGGGCATTCTGATAGTGTTGTTGAACTTGAACTTGCATTACAAATATTGTGAGCGTGAGAATCTTTGGTTATGGTGTGTCACAACTTAAATTTTTTAGTATAAAAGTGTTCTTTGCATGAGTAGATTGAGTCTTGTTGTGTATTTTCGTGATTGAGTCTTGTGCAGCACTATTTTAAACATCATATTTGAACTGCTCAACTTGAGATTTACTTGAGGAGAAGCAAAAGTTAAAGTTGGTGTTGATGATTTCACAAATTGGACTCGTTTAGGGATTTATTTAGATAGAAATAGTGTCCTTAAATTATTATTTAATCTCAATATCTAATGAAATCTCTTAAGTTTCTGGTATTTAAAGTTTTAGTGCAAGAATATATACTTACGTGCAAAAGGGAAAAAAAAGACTGAAAATAACACAAAACCTGAAGCCTGAGCTTCACCAAGTGCATTTGACGAGTCACCGAGGGTAAGTACTCCGCCCTTTGTTCAAGTACGCAAAACCCTAAAGAAAGTGTATCAAAAATGAGATGAAAGGAGTCATTGGCGCTTCGCTTAACAGTTTTGTGAAGCAATGCTATACATCCCAATGGTCCGAAACATGAAAATACTGAAGTTAAGAACAAAACGACGATGAGATAAAAAAAAGGGCAATTCGTCAAGTCATTCGGCGATCACGACTAACCTCGCCGAATGGTCCGCTGCAGCACTTAATTTGAAAGTTATAAATACTAGTTGTACGTGTTAGTTTTAAGGATCTGGACATTTCCTGAGTTTTTATCTCAGAATATTATTTTCTTTTTATTTTCTATCAAGTTTGGATAGGGTTTTGAGAGATTTGATGAAAGAAGGTTTCATCTTTCCCAAATTGGAAGTGGTTTTCTCCATTCTTCTTCTTTTGCTTAAATCAAGGTTTAATTTCTTATACCCATTTTATTTCATTATCATTTTAGGTGTATTTTTTTATTGCTTGACGTATGGCTAAAACCTACCATTCTTGTGGTGTTTGATTTGGAAAATATGAGTTGATATTATTTTTGGGTCTTCCGTGTTTATAGGTTAGATGTGTTTTAATGGTGATGTGACCTAGTGCTTGTGGTTTAACTTAATGGGTTTTTGGTTGCAAATACAAACTCACCCATGTGTTTTCAATGTGCCCAAGAGGGAGGTCGCGAAACCAAGATCACTAGACTGATGGCCTAAGGAGTGGGTCGACATGAGGTTCATCCCGAAAGGGTGAGCCCTAGTCCCATATCCTAACACCCAGCTTGAGAGAGTGAGCGGGTTAAGGTGTAGGTTGGCCTTTATGCGGCAAATGGGTGTTCGAGAGGAGCGAATTTGAAACGGGATAAGTTTCCCAAGAGGGAAATTATTTCCATCTAAAGCTTAGCCTAGTCACCATTATCTTAAAAATTTCCTATTGAAAGTTACTTACCCAACTATTTAACTCAACTTTTATTGCGATCATGCCCCAAGAACTTCTTCCAATACTTGATTTCTCCCTAATTTTTACTGCTTTTACTTTACTTGTGACAAACCCCCCAATCGATATTTGACACTTTTGTGTTACCCCGTAAAATTTAAAATGCTTTTATTCATAAATATTTTTAGCTATGACTAATTATAATGACATTATAATTAAATACATCTTCTCAATACCGCTCCCTTGGAACACGATCCCAACCCTTGGTTGGGATACTAAACTATCAATGATCATAGACACTTAGACCGTAGGTTAGGGTCGCTGTTTACTATAAGCATCAAGCACTCCAAATATTTGAATGGGCAGGTGTAGATTATATCATCTCTTTTGAAAATATCATCATTGCTTCAAGAACCTCATGCAAATATTTGTGAATGGTTTGCGAAGAATGCTGAAATCTTCTCTTGATAACCACACAATGCTCATTATGCCCTATAATACATAAAAATATTGCTATTTTTTTATTCAACACATACATGTTTATTATCTGTCAGTCATCCATTATTTCTAAAATATTTGCTCGGACGCACATAGGCATTATGAGACATGAACATCAACTCCAAACATTGTCGATTTACAACCAGACAATAATTCAAGTGTGTAACTCTGACCAGTTAAAGATGATGTTAAGTCTTTATTTCATTGAATATTCTTGAGTCTAAGGCGTTTTCTACACAAATACAAGTTAGTCAACCATAATATATGATCTTCATTGTTTATCTCTAAACTGTTTTAACAAAACAAATGAGCAATACACTATCATAAGCACTTGTACATTTGATTGATGTAAAAATCTACCTAATTATAAAAAAAACTAACTGCAACACATTATCATTATAATTAAATCTAACATAAGAAAATCAAGAATAAAATTATAGGTACAATAGAATATCAGTAAGTATGATAATACTAGTCAAAAAGTAATAAATAAGGTATCATTGTATCAATGCCTAATATATATTTTAGCTAATTAGAAAAACTTAAGAATTCCTAATTTTTTTCCATTAACCTTAATCCAACTATCTAACTTGTGAACCTCTAGTGTCATCCATTCTTTTTTGTAGCTGTCACATTCACAAATATACTAACATTTGTATTGTATAATGGTTCTTCTCATCCAAGTCCATCTAGTTTTTCCACACATTCTTCAAATGCAGATGCATTATTTTTTTTAATTAATAAATCCAAATTAGCACTCATGTTCTCATCAATTTCCAATTGAGACGAAGAAAATTTTTTTTTCTTTTCCAAAACAATTTTTATAGCTGAAACTGAAGATTGGGATAGGGAATTCTTAAGAGCTTCATTATTTTTGTCACTAGCTAGTTCTTCAACTTCATCTAATGTATCTATATTTACAGCAGTAGATACAGAAGAGACATCATGATGGGAATATGTACAACTTGGACTCCAACCATGATTTCTTGTTGCAGTAGAACCTTCAAAAATCATTGTACACAAATTTGGGAAAGGTAATGGTGAAGTCTTCAATATCTTTGCTTTTAGATGAGCCTATATTAAAATATAAGAGACCTTACTTTTAAAATGAACCTCAAAACTTTTTTTAATAGAAAAATGAACAAAAAATTAATTAAATAATACTAACCTTTATGTATTCATCCCACTCACTATTAGACATAATATAGTATTGGATGTTGGATCATAAATATTGCCCGTCTTTTTAGTTATTGGCACCCAAGCTTGATATATTTCTTTTAAATAATCCAAACTATACTTCATTTGTCTTTGGGTAACAATAAAGCTATAATAGGTTTTCATATCTATTCTAACCCTATTCCATGACTCTATCTACAAACCACTTCCAAGTCTTCCATTCAGGATATTTCTTGAATACAATTTTCTAAAAAAAAATCTTATCTATCTCTAAATTCTTTTAAGATACTCTTGGATTTTCATAGGTTGTTCCATAGATGATATATAAATTGTAATAGATATAACATATGCAACATAAAATAATTAAGCAAACATCAATTCTCTAAAAACTTGAAAATTAGAAATAATAGTTACTACAGTATTAATGTCAAGACTATATACAAGAAAATAATGAATGTTTTAACTGTTAATTGGCCAAAAACAAGAGATCTCAAGTTTATACATACTTCAACAATAATAATATATACTAGGTAATATCACAAGAAAATTTGGTCATTAGAAATCTTATGTATATATGAGGAGAAAGGACATAGAGTTGAGATTGATGATTGGCTTTTCCTGAAATTGTCACCTATGAAGGGGGTGATGAGATTTAGCAAAAAATCAAAGCTTAGCCCTACATATGTAGGTCCTAATAAAATCCTAAAAAGGGTTGGCAAAGTTGATTATGAGTTAGAGTTGTTAGCAGAACTAGCAGCGGTGCAACTAGTATTTAACCTTTCCTTGTTAAAAAGAGTGTCGGTGATCCAGCATCAATAATACCATTAGAGAGTGTGTTGTTAAGGATAGTCTCAATGATGAGGAATTTCCAGTTGAAATTATTGATCATGGGGTTTGAAGATTGAGAAATAAAAAAGATGTTTCATTTAAGGTTTTGTGGACGAGTCGGTCCGTAGAGGGGGCTACTTGGGAAGCAGAAGCATCCATGAAGTCCAAGTATCCTCATATATTGCCTTCTGATACTTTCAGCTAGAGGTAATAGTTACTCTCCAGTCTCTTAGTTTACTCTTGTGTAAAATCAGTCTCTGTATCTTATTCATTCAATGGTTATTGCATTTTCAGCATATTTGCATGTTCTTGGAACTCAGTTCAGCCAGAAATTAGTTTCTAAGTACTTACTGGTAGGGATTGCAGCTCCTTCCCTCCGTACTCAACTAGTTTAGTATTCATTGGAGGAAAAATGTTACGAATTGGGAGATATGGTAACACCCATATTCTAAAAAGACCAGATAGCATACTTTTTGAGTTGCAGGTTCAACCGGCAGAACCCAAATTATGGCCCATGGACAGTGTCACTTGTTTTAGTTAGGTCCATGGTTGGCCACCTAATACTCTAGGCTCAAGTCATGAACAACGCTAGGACCTAATTATTGTAGGTGGGACCACAGTCTGTGGTCCAGCGTCATGGTTCATACCCCCAGCCTTCAGCTCCTGATGCCAAATGATGATGACAGGACAGATATAGGCCCATCCACATTCCGTCGTTGTCCCTGCCAACTTTTTAAGTTAGGGTTGTTTTGGTCATCTCCCCTATGCGTTTGACACCAAAACTACGTTGTTTAACCCCTAAACTATGTAGTTTTGATCATTTTAAGCCTAGTAACTTACACAGATCAGTATAGGGTATTCCCCGCATTTAGCTTTTCTCATGTTTTAGCTTCAATAGTAGTTTATTTTTTCATAGAGATGTTTAGTTTGCTTATGATATGCCAACTCAAGGTTAACTTAGGGTCAATTATGATACTAGGTCTCGTGTTTACGTATAGGGTTTAGCCTTGGGCTTGACAAATCAATCAAAATTTAGATCAAATAAAGAGAAAATAGTCAACGAAGCACTCTCTAAGAATGCAATAGGTTTTCTTTAGTTTCAACCCCTAATCGGAAGATTTCTCGGTGAAATTTGTCACAAAGTATATGGGATTTCACAAGTGCGTTCCTTTTGTCCACTTGGTCTCTAGAATTCAATAAAAAAATTTATTCCATACATATTATTTAGACCTACGATTTCTTGATCTTTAGAGAATTTTTGTGATTTAGTTGTTCTAGTGTTCTTACTAAGATTATCATGTTTTCATAACATTGTGGCTTAGTTCCTTGCATGAAACTCAGAACTCTATTTATGTAGATTCATTAGTTGATGAATTACACTAGCTAGGTCAGATAAACAACTACACATGCCTAAGATTTGAAATGTTTCATCATTGGTACTTAAAATATTGCATTCTCAGTTACCATGTAAGAATATTGAGTTATCCATTATATTTCAATTACGTTGTATTCTACACATTTTCTGTTGGGAGTAGTCTTAACACCGAGTCCGAATGGGTTTTAGCGTACTCTCATAGTCCCAGAACTACGTGGCCCCGTAAGTTTGTAAGTCCCCTCTGTGGGCCTTATTTAATGATCACGTCAATCATGCCCTTTACCCCTACCAAGGTATATTGGGTCCTCCCAATGGGGCGTATACATCAGACTCCAAAGTTTAGCTCACGTGGTTTTATGTTAGATAATAGTAGCTCCAACATTCAGACTGTAGTGCACTTGACCAGGTTTTCAGTTATACTTCAATATTCATTCTCAGCATGTTATATACTTGGTGTAACAACCCGAAAGTATACCCTAGAAGAGGAGCACTCTTGAGTCATTAGAAGGCGTACTTAACGCTTCAGAGGTCATATAAAAGCCTCTTAGCTATCATTCATTACATAAGATATGAAAAGTAGTGTGGAATTAAAACTTTACACAAGGATAATAATAAGAAGCTTTTAATAAAATACAAAGGAGTAAGTCTCATTGTCAGAAGACAACTTAAAGGCACAACTTAAATATCTCAGGGTCACGGCCCTTTACATTGAAAGAAATACATAATAAGTCTTAAAGAAGAAACTAAAGAAACATAAACTATGTCCTCGAATATTTGAGGATATACCGAGTCTTGAGAGAGTCAAATTTCCAAGCTTTGCCTTCTCGGAACCTTCACTTGCCTTCAGCCTATATTTATAGAGTATAGAAAAGTATGGGTTAGTACAAACATTACACTAAGTAAGGCATTATGCAAAAACACATGAAAAAAGGACATTTTTGTTGCAAAAAAAAGCTTTCATGATATTTAAGTAAAGCCTCCATGAATATAGTAATAAAACAACATATAAATCATCGTTTAGATAAGTTAAAACTCCCTTAATTTTAACACAAGACTACCTTTTACAGTGAACTCATATAAACCTTACAGTGAACTAATTTCATTACATCGTACAGTGAACGCATTACCCTTGAAGTTTCCTTATCCAAAGTTATCCTAAGACTCACTAAGGTAATACATGAAGAAACCGCCCATAAAATCTCTTCAATACACACCTAAGTGATCCCTAAGACTACCAATGATAGGCATACTTCATTACTCTTAACAAGCCAACATTCAATATAAAAACACAAGAGGAACATACTTGCATTTAAAGACTTCACATAAGAATCATTCTCCAAGACAACCCCCAAGTTACACCTAACGCAATGTGAAAGTAGCATTTCATGATACTACTCCCACCAAGTGCTCCTTACAAAAACAATTTATATTAAATTATAAATACAATTTAACTTGAATACAAGTAACTGCAATAATTTTGTTTCTGACTCATACAAATTTAACTCATACATTCTAGATAGAGCAAATACAATATAGATTAAAAACATAAATATGAAAACTTCCTCAAAAGATATTAATACCAGGGATACAAATACATTTCAATAGAAAACGAAGAAAAAAAATTTGTATTCATTAAAATGTTACAAAATATAATTTATATTATATTATAAATACAATTCAAAATGTATGCATTCATAAAAGGTATACCAAAACAATTACAATACAATAAAAAGGTATACCAAAACAATTACAATAATCTAACAAAATGTATGCATTCATATGTTTCAAATGGATGTAAGACTTGATATTAAATTATTAAATTGTAAATACAATTAATAATACTAACAACATCAAAAAGATAGAATAAGTATAGCGAATATGATTACTTTTAGATAGAAAACGAAAACAAAAAAAAAATTGTATGCATTAAAATGTTACAAAAACAATTTATATTAAATTATAAATACAATTTAACTTGAATACAAGTAACTGCAATAATTTTGTTTCTGACTCATACAAATTTAACTCATACATTCTAGATAGAGCAAATACAATATAGATTAAAAACATAAATATGAACACTTCCTCAAAAGATATTAATACCAGGGATACAAATACATTTCAATAGAAAATGAAGAAAAAAAAATTTGTATTCATTAAAATGTTACAAAATATAATTTATATTATATTATAAATATAATTCAACTGGAATACAAGTAACTGCAAAGGTTGTGTATGTGAATTCGATTATATTTGCAGAATTCGAATTGTATAATAAAGCTTCTTTATCAATTGAATAATAGAGGAGACAAATTTGTTTGTATTCTTTTTTTAAATATGAAGAATAGGGAAGAAGAAAAAAAACGTTCAACTTAATATATGCCAAAAGTACAGCTTTTAAAAAGTAACTGAAGGATTATTAATACTATTTACCTTTTTTATATTTTAATTTCCATTTTTTCTATAATTTTTTTTTATAAATATACATATCATATTAAAAGAAAAAATACGGTATTCCTAATGTAAACTAATTAAAACATGCTAGTATTACTAAATATAGAAATATTGTTACTGTGTCACCAAAAAAACTAACATATTGCTGTTTTGATAAAATTCCCTTAATTTTATCCACAAAGGAAAGGATGAAAGACCCTAAACCATTGGACTTTTATTCATGGGAAAATTATATATAATGACAAACAAATAAATCAAATTAATTGCTATAACCACCCTTTGATTTAATGAGTCCCGTAGCAAACTATTGTAAGTCACCTCTCTACCTTGAACTCTCGCTCGCCGTTCTCCTCTCTCGCTCCATCTCTCGCTCGCTTCCTCTCACTTTTATACAAAGACAAGTGTATAAAATTTGTTTCTATTTGTATAAAGCGAGAGGAAATTGTATAAATACATGTATTTTTGTTGCCTTCTCTCCCTTCTCCCAGATCTCGCTCGCCACCCTCACCTCTCTCGCCTATACAAACATAGACGAAATGTATAAATTGTGTTTCTGTTTGTATAAAGCGGCAGAAAATTGTATATACACATGCAAATGCATATATTTTAGTCCTATACACTTATAATTATACAACAAAAATACTCCCCTGCCCATTTTTTTTACCTTTCTCGTTTTATACAATTCGATTCAATTGTATATTCCCTGCTCAAGTCTCTTTTGTCTTTTTCTCTTTCTCATTTTACACAAATTCAAATTGTATATAATTGTTCTATACACTTATAAATACAATTCGTTTTATACACTTCAATTTATACGATTCTCTACCCAAGTATCTTTCTCTTTCTCGTTTTATACAATTCGCTTCAATTGTATATGTATAGTGAATTATACATTTATATGTTTGCTATAAAATACAATTATACAAACTTTGTTATAACATATAAATATGTATTTTATGTTTTGCTATATGTGAAAGTTGTCCTTTGTTCATCCACATACAGAAGGAAAAAGGCCCAAACCCAACATTAGAAAGTAAGTATCTGAAATAGGAAAATACCCAACTAGTATATAGTAAGAAAATAGAGTGAAAAATGAATGGTCAAAAAAGGATAGCCAAAAAAACAAAGTTAGAAAAATATTAGGACGCCCATCATTTTTGTCAACATCAGGTCGAAGCCAACCTTCCGATCTACCTAACTTCTTATTTTAGCCATCCACTTTTTTCAAGTATATTAATAATCCCTATCAAATTTTGACGCTATATTTATAAAGAAGATAATGGTTAATGTATCTTAATTTATATATTTATTCTTATTAATTAATATATTTTAAATATATTTATATTTACTAGAATTTTTAAAGACATTAACTGAGTATTAATAAATTAAAATATAATTAAAAATTTGTTTTTTTTTTAATTTGTTAAAAATAACAAATAATAAAAAAATCAAATAAAAAAATAATGAAAAGGTAAATAGAGACCGAGGGAGTGTAAAATAGTAGTGGTATATTTTTTTCACTTTCAATATATTATTTTTTTTAATTTGTTTAACTAAATATAAGTCGAGTATAATAATAGATACACATTAATCAGGTACAAAATGGGTACTGGAATTCAAATCTGGTGACCTTAACATCTTGAAGCACACCAATGTTGTGAAACATAAATAAACACATACTATGATAAAAATATTTTTTAACGATAATAAATATTAATATTAATAAAAAGTGTTAGAGTTTTAATCGATATTAATTAAGTGTAATTAGAATCAATGTCGCTAAAGATTTTAAAGACATCTACAAAAAATGTTAATTACCGCTAAAAATACATATTTAGCGACAACTAAAAGTTAACTGCCGCTAATGATATTCTTTATGTAGTGCAGGGCCAACTCTATGTTTATTTCAATAAGGCATTGGCCTTAGGCATTCTATTCTAGGGGGCCTCAAGTTTTTAGCAATAATAAATTATGTGTTAATTTTAAATAAAACAGATAATTTTTTATGATGAAACACCTTTTTTTTTAAATATATATTATTTATTCTCTTTAATCCCATTTAAATAAAAGAAATCAAGAAAATTTGTTTTATTTTCTTACCCTCTCTAGTTAATATTCATATTATTTTATTCTTTTAACTCCTTTTACAGTCTCTTCGTTAAATTTTTAATAAGTTAGAGAATTAATAATCGAAAAGTGTTGAACAAAGTGAATTGTAAATTCTTTTACTATTTCTTCTTATATTTTCAAGCATTACAACAAGCATAGTAAAATGTGGGATATACAAAATTATCAACTTCTTAAATGAAATTATATGTTAACAATTCATATAATAATTGTCCGAGTAAAAAAATATTTTTCAATGTTGACTTGATAAAATCTTATCTAAAGCTAATAACTAAAAAATAAATCGAATAAACCATTTATAAAATTAAGTATACATTTAAAAATATAACTTTTTTTTAAAAAAAAATTAATACATATAAATTTATTTAAATTTTAGGCCTCTAATTAAAATTTTAGTTTAGATCTCCGATTGCAGCAGTCTGACGTTAATAGACATGGAACTATTTCTTTTCTTCTAATTTGTTAGCACATGACACCTAACAACACTTAATATAAAGTTAGAATAATAACTAATGTGATGTTATTGAGTGGATGAGAAGGTATTAAATATGAGGAATTTTCATAGTGATAGTTTTATTTTTAATTACGAAATATTATGATAATTTGTGTATTTTATGAAATATAATATTAAAATATAGTAAAATATATTGTGCGCAAGTAAAATATGATATCAGCGTAAGTAAAATATATTATATCCATGTTATTATATTTTTAATTGCATGATACTTATATTTTATAAAATACACATATATTTTTCCTATAATTCATCCCGATTTTCACCAAAAGTCACTTTATATGTTATTGTATTTTATACGATTCACATATAATTCATGGTTGAACTATGTGTAATGTCAAAATTTCGTTATTTTTTTAAAAGTACTGCTATTTTAGGGTAATGTTTTCATTAAATATATCACAGCGGTTAAGTGCATACTTTTATTTATAATCTTGGATAATTATCACGGTTAGAGTAAATAGCATGTTTGTCCAAATTTCTTAAAATCCAAAATTATTATTGCAACTGCGATATTATAATATTTAATATATATTTTAATTATATTGATATTTGATATGTTATTCAATATTTTGGAAAATAAAATAAAATATCAAATAATATATATACATATATGATTCATATATATATATATATATATATA